>NC_136070.1:631216782-631552417 GCF_964261635.1 Lissotriton helveticus
GTTAAAAGTGACCCAACCATGCAGGAAAGGCAATCAAAAAACGCTTTTATGTGTCTTAAGGACATTTTAAGTAATTTTCCCATGTGCAGTGTTTTGAAATTATGAATTGAAAATCGTTTTTGAGGTAAAGGAATTGTTTTTAAATTTATGACAAGGACATAATGGTGTATGCTTCTTTATAAGGCAATTGACTGTCCCTGATGTTATTTTTCCCATTTTAATGTAAGACTTTTCTCTGTGGCGCAAATTGCTTGTAAATATGCTCCCACCTGTGCATGGTAATTTTAAATTTTAAATGTTTGTGTTACATAGCCATGTTAAAAGTGACCCAACCATGCTGGAAAGGCAATCAAAAAACGCTTTCATGTGTCTTAATGACATTTTAAGTCATTTTCCCATGTGCAGTGTTTTGAAATTATGATTTGAAAATCGTTTTTGGGGTAAAGGAATTGTTTTTAAATTCATGACAAGGACATAATGGTGTATGCTTCTTTATAAGGCAATTGACTGTCCCTGATGTTATTTTTCTCATTTTAGTGTAAGACCTTTCTCTGTGGCGCAAATTGCTTGTAAATATGCTCCCACATGTGCATGGAAAATTTAGATTTTGAATGTTTGTGTTACATAGCCATGTTAAAAGTGACCCAACCATGCATGAAAGGCAATCAAAAAACGCTTTTATGTGTCTTAAGGACATTTTAAGTAATTTTCCCATGTGTAGTGTTTTGAAATTATGATTTGAAAATCGTTTTTGAGGTAAAGGAATGTTGTTAAAATTTATGTGCGCCATATGCCCCCAAATTTCTTTTTCAGGGGTGCAGCAGGGTGTTATTGAGACACCCCTGCAGCTTTGGAAAAATTCCTAATTTGTGATGAGCACATTGTTAATCTCAAATTGCACCTTCATTTATATGAGCCTCCTAGCCCATGGAAATGAATGGGTAATTTGCAATTAGCAATTTTCTCATCGCAAATTTGGAATGGTAAAGAATCGCTATTTATTCCTTAAAATTCGCTTTTTTGGAAATGCAATATAGTTATATGATACATATGGCGGTTGATGTCTAACAAGATAAGAAGCTTAGGCATACATTTATGATGACTGGGGCAATGAAGTAGAAATCACTTACTTCATTGGTAGAGCTTTACATGTATTATCTCCTCTGTATTCTTCATCAAGCGTAACTTTAATCTGCAATCCTGAGTAGGCCTCACTTTAAACAAACCTCTGGATAGGCCACATCTTATTGTTATCTTGATTTAATCATTTAAAATGCTAGGGACAGATTTATGATAGGTGTATGCCTCTTTTGCGCCACTTAGAAAACATTGTCCATGGGGAAATGACTTAAAATGTCCTTAAGACACATGAATGTGTTTTTTTAAAACGTTTGCAATTTTTTTGGGTCACTTTTACCATGGCTATGTGACTCAAACAGTCAAAATCTAAATTCGCCATGCACAGGTGGGAGCATATTTACAAGGAATGTGCTCCATGGGGAAAGGTCTTATAATGTAATATGGGAAAAATGACATCAGAGACACTGAAATGCCTTATAGAGAAGCATACACCATTATGTCCTTGTCATAAATTTGCAAACCATTACTTTTCCCCAAAAACGATTTTCAAATCATAATTTGAAAACACTGCACATGTGGAAATGACTTAAAATGTCCTTAATTCAAAATGTGCGATTCCTTAAATGCAATGTATCAAACAAAAAATATGTAAAAAATGATATTAAGGATTTGGAAACTACCACCAACTTCTAGTTTGTGGTAATTTGCGAATTCTTTTCAAAAAGCATTTTTTTCCAAAAAACAAAAGGTCCCATATGACGCCCATACATGCCCTTAGGGCATGTAGGTGTGCCATATGCCCCCAAATTTATTTTTCAGGGGTGCAGCAGGGTGTTCTTGAGACACCCCTGCACGCTTGAAAAAATTCCTATTTTGTGATGAGCTAATTGCTAATCGCAAATTGCAACCTTCATTCCTATGAGCCTCCTAGCCCATGGAAATGAATGGGTAATTTGCAATTAGCAATTTGCTCATTGCAAATTAGGAATAGTAAAGAATTCCTATTTATTCCTTAAAATTTGCTATTTAGGAAATGCAAAATAGTTTGATGGTAGATATGGTGGTTGATCTGTAACAAGATAAGAAGCTTAGGGATACATTTATGATGACTGGCGCAATAAAGTGCACATTACTTACTTCATTGGTAGGCCTTTACATGTATTATCTCCTCTGTATTCTTCATCAAGCGTAACTTTAATCTGCAATCCTGAGTAGGCCTCACCTTAAACAAACCTCTGGATAGGCCACACTTTATCGTCATCCTGGATTAATCATTTAAAATGCTAGGGACAGATTTATGATAGGTGTATGCCTCTTTTGTGCCACTGTGCGTCACTTTTATGATGCAGCGGTGGTGCAAAAGATTTGCTATGAGGCGACAACATTACAAATTGATGCATTTAGGCAGATATGTCATGGTGTAAAAAAAAGTACCACATGAAACCGATGCAGCAGTGATGCAAAAGATGCACCATGTCGTAAGACAGGCCTCACTTGGGGCCATATGTATCAAGCTAATTAGCATTCGCAAAGATCAAAATTCTACGAATTTTGGCCTTTGCGAATGTTAATTAGACAAATGGTATGTATCAAACAAGTTTGATGCAAAATAAGGAGTAGCAAAATTTGCTATTCCTTATTTTGCAATTGCACTGAAGGATTTGCAAATTTTGTGACTACTTAAATGCAATGTATCAAACAAAAAATATGTAAAAAATGACATTAAGGATTTGGAAACTATTGTGGTAAATTGGTGGTAATTTGTGAATTCTTTTCAAAAAGCTTTTTTTAAAAAAAACAAAAGGTCCCATATGACGCCAACACATGCCCTTAGGGCATGTATGTGTGCCATATGCCCCCAAATTTCTTTTTCAGGGGTGCAGCAGGGTGTTCTTGAGACACCCCTGCACCCTTGGAAAAATTCCTAATTTGTGATGAGCAAATTGCTAATCGCAAATTAAACCTTCATTCCTATGAGCCTCCTAGCCCATGGAAATGAATGGGTAACTTGCAATTAGCAATTTGCTCATCGCAAATTAGGAATGGTAAAGAATCGCTATTTATTCCTTAAAATTCGCTATTTAGGAAATGCAAAATATTTTGATGATACATATGGCAGTTCATCTCTAACAAGATAAGAAGCTTAGGGATAGATTTATGATGACTGGTGCATCACCAGGGATGTGCCAGTCATCTTGCGCCGCTGTTCCGCCACCCATGGTGTGCTGCATTTACAATGCGGCGCAGCATGGGGCAAAAACGGCACAGATGCTTGACGCATCTGTGCCGTTAAGGTGGCGCATTGCTGGAGTTGTATCGCAAGTGCGATGCAGCTCCAGCAAGGCTCAGGGGTGCACCATCTCCACAATGTTGCGTCAAGACCTATGCCTGCTTCAAGCAGGCGCAGGGTTTTGACACAGGTTTCTCCTATCTGATTGTAAATGCGGCACACCATGGGTGGCAGAGCAGTGGTGCACGTTAACTGGTGCATGCGTGGGGATGTGCCATTTAACATAAATCTGCCCCTTTACATTTAAGTATGTGCAGGGGACACAGAGTCGTTGAGGCTTATCCAAGGTTAAGAACAGATGAGTCCTGTTCAGTGAAAAATTAGACATAGGCTTCACCTGCTCAGCATCGCTGGACATGGCTAAATAATAGCTGCAAAATGTTACTCTTGTTAAACAATTTTACTATTATAATCTGTGAGATTTGTCTCTTACTCTGCAACATCTCATTGTTGTTATCTTTCTTTAAAGATAAAGACAACCTCAACATGAGCGACAATCTGCAATCAGTTGATTTTGACCTCATCATTGAACTTGTAATTGAAACATCAGTGGATGTTGATCCATTGGATGATTTAAATCATGAGGATGAAGAAGAGCGTGATGAGGATGCAGATTTGTCCGAATTATATGATATAGGATGGGAAGCTGACCTGCTTGAGCCTTTGGAAATATAAACATTTATTTTTAAAATTTATAATTAATAAAAAGTAAAAAGGTAAACCGTTTAATTTAAAAATAAAGACACATTCAAAAGCAGGTTATGTGTAGTGTCTTCAATAAAATATTAAAATATGCTCATAAAATTAGATCAGATTCACATATAAAATAGCATAGGTAACATAAATATAAATGTCATTTCTTTTCTGGTATTTCTGTATTGTAAATTTGCCAACGACTAAAAAATCTTCTAATTAAAATGTCAAGTAGTGTGTTAAGTTTTTTATCACTGTTACTGATTTACTGTTTGGTAATAATGGTTAATAACATTATTTATTATATTTTTCCACAGATTCAACTGCAGATCATTTCAAGATTTCACCATGCCTACAATAGAAAGACAGAGAAAGGCTGCAAAACGTCAAAGACAGCAGGTGAAAAATAATACGCAGCAGTCCTCTAACAAAAAGATTTGTCAAGTCACGAAGAAAGCACCGGGTAAGAGCACAAAACACTTTATAAGAAATATGTGTAATAAAAAAAATATTACTACAGAAAATGTTTCAGTCCATAAAACGAGAAGGAAATCAAATGGAAAAGAAAGGCCAATGAAAAATGTTACTGCTAGAGCAAGAGATAACTCTGTGCATGATAGTAGAAGGAAACAACAGTTTAGGGAGATTCGTAAACGAATGTTCCGGAACAGGATAATTGGCAATTTGTTAAAAAATATTAAGAAAGGTCAACATAAACTAGTTTTTTATAAAAAAAAAAAAAAAGTTGAGAAAGTTATTGATCAGGCATTTGAAATTAAACGTAAGTTATTTATTTTGATAATCAATAGAATTAGGAAGCTAAACAAGGCAATTTTTGATTTCAAAAGAAATAGTAGATGGAAGAGAATAGTTAATCGTAGTAATTTTTGTGAAGTTTTTTCTGGAGAATGGATGCATAGTTCAAGCTGTGAGGCATTTTTTAATGAGGAGAGTTATTTCCAGGATAATGATTTGGTGCATGCAGTTGACACCAGTGGTCGTGCTTATGAAGTGAAAGATGGTTGTCCAGTTGAAAAAGAAAAACTTGTGACAACAGAGGCAGAAGAGGTGTTAGGTAAAGAGGTTTTAGGAAGACGTGCTAAGGGTCCTGTGTACACCTGGAAGTGTAGTAGTATTTGCAGTGTGCGACAGGATTCCATCAATTTGCTTTGTGATTTTGTACGGTCATTTAATAAGAAAAGTTTGAAGCAGAAAATGATGTTGTTGCAAGAATTAGATCCTTGCAGAGTAAGAGAAGTGACAAGTTTGCATGGACATTCACTGGCTTGTCTTTCCAGGAGAGTATGCCAGAGTGTTTTTCATCATTTCAGGATGCTAGCAGTGCATCATAACAAAGTGAGGAAATTAGTTAGAATGTTGTATTATGCTAAGAGTCCAGCAATTATGCTTAAACAATTATGCGCTGCTCTTTTGCATGGTTCTGAAATAGATGTGAAGAATATATGTGAAGAAATTGAGTTTTGTTACTTTGGAAGTAAAGAGGAGAATGTTGAAATTGAGCAAGAAGAAGAGGGTCTTGTGGAAGATAGTGTACAGGTTTCCAGTACAGATAATTTCCAGAGGGAAATTGCGACGTTTGAGGTGAAATCAAGTGAGAGGCCGAATTTCACTTGTGTGTGTTGTCGACGCACTTATTATAAGAATCAGACTAAGTTAGTGGATTTATATGCAAAAAGTGAAAGGGAAAATAATAGTGAATGGAAGGATTTTGCAACATACTTGATGGTAGAAAATTGTTTTGATTTGGGATTGGATCAATGTGTGTGTACTTATTGTTCTTGCAAATTAAATCAAAACCAGATGCCTGCTAGAGCAGTTCATAATAATCTGGAATTGGTTGAGATTCCTTCTGAATTGAAGGATTTAAATACTTATGAATCTATTTTGATTCAAAGTATCCATCCCTTTCAGGCTATTGTAAGAATGGAGCCAAAGACAGGGAAATTGCCTCCATCAGATTTACAGAGAGGATTAAAGGGAAGAGGTGTTTATTTGCCTCTAGATTTGAAGAAAAACATTAACACAATTGGAGTAGAAAAAGTGGAAGAGGAACCTCTGGTTATCTTAGTTAATGGGGTTCCGACAAAGAATAAGAAAATATGGCAAGATTTAGTAGATGTTAGGAAAGTTAAAAAGGCAACATTGTATTTGAAAAAAAATAATAAATACTATAAGAATGTATATGTTGCAGAAGAGGAAGTAAGTGAGGAAGAGGATAGCGATTTGTGTGCTGGTCAAATTGAGAAAGTAGAACCCTCTACTAGTGAAGAAATATATGAACATTATAGTGTTCATCCTTTGCATTCCAAGGAAGTCATGGGGAATGCTATTGAGTTGTTTCAAATGAAACAAGCCAAAGGGAGTCCCATTAGTGTTTGGGAGGAAAGTTTGGAAGCTCGGTGTTTCCCACAGCTTTTTCCAACAGGTCAGGGAGGAAGATATGATGAGCGACCTCATCAAATTCCTGCTTCTGAATACCGGACTTTGCGATTGTATGCAGGAGATGCTAGGTTTCGACAATGCATTCCTTATTTGTTTCATCTCCTGTTTGAAAGCGATCTGTCTGGACTGTCATATGCAGTGAACCACATCTTGAAAAGTGGTATACACATGCAAAACATCTCGGCAAGTGACTTTATGGATAAAGTCAATGTCCAAGATAGTATTTTGGATTCTCACCTGATTAATCTCATGGCGTGTCAGCGTGGTACTAATGAGTACTGGTACCGTCGTCATGGTGATTTAAAATGTATGCTGAGGAACTTAGGTACTCCCACATGGTTCCTCACTCTGAGCTGTGCCGAGTATGGCTGGGAAGACTTACTTGAATTTCTACGAGAGGCAAATGCTAACGTAGATAACATCGAATTCAAGACACCCGGAGAACTGTGCTCTTTGGATCCAGTCAATGTATGTAGGTACTTCAATCATAGATTTGAAGCTATGATGTCTTTCATCATGAATAAGAAGAATCCACCTCTTGGAGAGGTGTTGGATTTCTTCTGGAGAAAAGAGTACCAAGCAAGAGGTGCTCCTCATATACATATGTTGCTGTGGATCAAGGATGCACCTAAATTTGGAACGGATCCAGAAGACTCAGTGATGAGTTTCATCCAACAGTATTCTACGTGTGCTGTTCCAAACGCAAAGGAGAAGAAAAGCCTAAGAGAAAAAGTTCTGCGTTTCCAAAGCCATCGATGTGGAAAGTACTGCCGTCGTAAATTCCGAAACAAGGACAAGTTCTACACTAAATGTCGTTTCGGCTTTCCACGACCGGTGATTTATAAAGGAAGAGTAAACAGTTTGATGTCTTCGCTGCGACACAATGTCATGAAGAAATCACCTAAAAACACTTACAATTTGAAGAGGAACGAAGAGTCCAAGTACATCAACGACTACAACCCGGTGATTTTGTCCATGTGGAATGCTAACATGGATATACAGTTTGTGGCTGATAACTGTATGGCTGTGGCTCGGTATGTGACGTCTTACATCACCAAAAAAGAGAAGACAGAATTGAAGGATATGTGGGAGGACATTTCCCATGAAAAGAGCCTCAGCAAGAAGTTGTACAGTTTCAGTCTGAAGATGTTGTCGCATCGAGAAATCGGAGCGTACGAATGTTCTGACCGGTTGTCTTCAGCAAGTCTCTATGCCAAGTCCAGGAGTATCGTTTGGGCGAGTCTTGGTCTTGCTGCAACGCGTAATCGAGTTCTCAAACCTGTGCGGGAAATTGAGTATTTGGCGGAAAAGGAGCCAAACAGTACCGACATTTTGAAGACAAACATGTTGGATACATATTATCCAAATCGAAGCAGTCACCTCGAGAATGTTTGTCTGTATGAGGTTCTGCAAAATTACATATTCAAGAGGAACATCAAAGAAGATACTGAGAAAGGAGTGTATGCTGTAATAGGAAGTGAGGGATGTCTGGTCAAGCAAAGAAAATGCCACTTGGTAAACCATCGAAAATTGAGTGGCGAATCTCCTGAAAAAAAGGAGTTTTTCTATTTAGCACTTTTGCAACTTTTCAAGCCTTGGCGTGCAGAAGAGGAACTGCTTGGAGATTTCCTCTGTTACGAAGACTCTTTCAATGCCGCCAAGGAGACCATAGAATGTCCTGCTTTTCCCAAATATGTAGAAATGTTGAATGCGGAAATTGAGCAGGAAGCAACGATTGCAGCCGAGATTGCCAGAGACAGTTCTCAGGACAGTCAGAGTTCTGCTTCATTGAGTCAGGATCCACTAGGAGGACCTGTTATCGAAAATGAAGCTGCCACTGCCATGAATGAAGTGGAAAGAGCCATGGCACATGCTCAGGAGGATGCGGTTAACTTAGAAGAGTTGGAAAGACAACTCAACGTTGAGCAGAGGAAAATATATGACGAAGTTACCATGCAAATTGATCATGGATTAAGTCATGACAAGAAAGAGTGCTCATGTACGTCGTTGAAGCCTGTCCGACTGTACGTGAGTGGAGAAGCGGGAACTGGAAAAAGTTTCCTCATTAAAGCAATTTCATGCTATTTGCAGGAAAGGACAGAGTCATCGCTGTCTTGTGTTGTCACTGCTCCAACTGGACCCCGGGTGGTCTTCAAATCAAAAATATTCCGGTTATCTTTACCGAAGATCCCATATTTAAAAAAGGTTTCAGCCAGATAGAGACCAAATGCAGTAGGGACCTTATGGTCCTTACTGTTGAAACAGCTGTGCGAATTTCGAGACAAGAATTAGATCAAATAGCTCAACTTGAGGCTGAGATAAGTAGCAATCCCGCGATAGTTGATGCAAAGGCCTTAATAGATAAAGTGGCAAAAGACATCCAAGATTTCAAAGACTACAGTGTCACGCAAAAAACTAATCAATTCGAGAAGGACAAAAAGAACTTCTCCCTTGAGAACGTGTACCCCTTCTTACAAACTGATTTCTATACCAAACCAGATTCAAAGCGTTTCCTATCAGGAAACCGTGGGAGGTCACGGAATCAGTTTATCACCTTTTCGGACACCTCTTCGTCAGGTGGTGACAGTGATAACAGTGGGAACACTGGTAATAGTGGACCGAATAGGAATCGTCAATGGAACCAAAACCAGCAACAACAGACCAACGTTCAGAATTCTTCTTTTTTAGGAAGAGGCCAATCACGCCCAAGGGCGAAAGTAAGATGGGAAATGAAGACCCGGCGCCAACACTATCAAAATCAATAGTGTCACCCATCTTTAACCTCTCACTAAAAGTACTCTCAGTAGCAGAAGAGAGCGTCCTTTCCAAGGGACTCTCATTTGTTCCATCAAAGCGCACTGACTTCACCAGAATGAAGACAGAATTCATTGAGTTCTGTCGCAAATTGCGACTTGTAACTTTTTTCGCGGACAGTTCCATAGTAGCGACCTCTGAAGTCACAGGTCTACGGAACAAATCTACTTTTTGCCCGCCTGGGCACAAAGTACCGAAGGAGATAGTAGTCTTTGAAAAAACGGTACTTTCTGCGATCTCGGCAATGGAATCGCAGAAAACATATGTCAAATTCAACACCACAAAAGATCAAACGAAGGCCCTTATTGACTTAAGAAATGACCCCACCATCACTATAAAGCAAGCCGACAAGGGCGGTGCCATAGTGGTGTGGGACACGGCCAATTATAATAACGAAGTCCTTAGGCAACTAAACGACCAGGAATGCTACAAGATAATTGGGAAAGATCCAACATCGGAATTACAGCATCAACTTTTTTCTATTATCAAGGAGGGCCATGAACAAGGATTTGTAGGCCCAAAAGAACTGGAATTTTTACAAAAAAAGCATCCTAAGACACCTTTATTTTATATCTTGCCGAAGGTGCATAAGGACGCCACCAAGCCCCCGGGTAGACCTATTGTGGCGGGCTGTGATTCACTACTAGAGCCCGTCGCTAAATACGTGGATGTGTTCCTCAAAGAATTTATGAGCCTAGTGAAATCTTACCTGCAGGACACTACGGACTTTATCAATAAACTTGACATCATAGAGTTCAGTGAAGGCAGTGACATCCTGGTCACCTTGGATGTCAATGCCCTTTACACTCAGATCCCCCAGGACGAAGCGGTAGCAGTACTATCACACTTCCTGGAGCTACGAACAAGGCCAGTACAGGTTCCAACCAAATTTTTGATTGATTTGGCATCTTTTGCCTTAAAAAAGAATTATTTTTGTTTCGGGAATGACTTTTACTTTCAAATAAAAGGAGTAGCGATGGGGTGTCCCTTTGCCCCTGAATTGGCCGTCCTTTTTATGTCACTCTATGAGGAGACCTTCGTCTATGCCAATAATCCATTTAAAAATTACATCGGAGCGTGGCTACGCTTCATTGACGATGTTTTTATGGTGTGGAAGGGCAATGAGGAAGAATTGGAAAGCTTCTACAACTGGTTGAACGCACGGACAATGGACATCAAGTTCAGCATATCGTCATCAAGAGAAAAAATATCCTTCTTGGATGTGGAAGTCTTCCCGAACGAAGGGAAACTTTCGACATCCCTTTATGTGAAACCAACAGATAGGAATAAAGCCCTTTTATTCTCAAGTAACCACCCGAGGAGTCTGCGAGAAAATTTACCAATGGGTCAATTTCTTCGCATCAGAAGAAATTGTTCTAGGAATGATGATTACAAACACCATGCGAAGAACCTAGTGACTAAGCTATGTGACCGTGGATATCCCAAAAAGTTGGTATCTAACTGTATGAAAAGGGCACGCTGGACCCCAAGGGAAACTCTCTTGGAACGACGCGTAAAACCACAATTGACACGTCAAGTAGTTGTCACGACATTCTGTCCTAATGCGAATCAGCTAAAGAAAGTGATAAATCAAAACTGGCACCTTGTAAAAAACCTTGATGAATGCCTGAACCAACCCCCTCTTTTTGCTTTTAAAAAAGATAGGAGCATAGCTAATGTTGTAGTAAGAGCAGCCGCCCCCAAACAAGCACCTCCAACCATCAGACAAATGTTGGGTTTAAATCCCATCACAGGGCACCACAAATGTGGTACCTGTGTGTGCTGCGATTCTACGATAGAGGGCTCTCTGTTTCAACACAGAGGGGTATCGTGGAAACATGAGACGCATAGTAATTGCAAATCCAAATATGTTGTGTACGGAGTCATGTGTCCTTGCGGACTCTTATATATTGGCAAAACCAATCAAGAGGTCCGACAAAGAATCTCCCAACACAAATCCCGACTCAAAAATTGTGTGGAGACAGCACCACTGGTCAACCACTGGAACAGACTGTCCCACCATATAAAGGACCTAAGATGGACCATCATCTCAAAGGTGGAGCGTGACCCCCGAGGAGGTGACTGGGATGCCAGGCTCTCCAGAAGGGAAGCACTCCTTATTGTTAAATTCAACACGGCAGTCACTGGGCTAAATGAGCTTTCTGAAATTTATAAACTCTAAGTTTGTCCGCCGTGTCTACCTGCAACCCCTGCTCTGTGCCCCATAGATATGGGACATTCCACGAAGCCTGTCATCATTGCCTGTCATATTAGGGTTCTTACATTAGAATGCGTTGTCCTGAGTTATATAATCAAGACACGAAGCTAGTACGTGCGCATTTAGGCGGGGCTCCAGCTAATACACACTGGTGTTGGACATCGAATGGCCCGTTTTTAGTGCGCATGCGCGAGAGAGTAGTTCGCTCAGCACAGGCCTCTACTTGAGTAGGTCACGTGGTCAGTATGGGCGCATGCGCGAAAGAACAGCGCTCTGTAAACTACACTTCTGTGTCTGACATCGAATCGCCCGTTTAGTGCGCATGCGCTAGAGAATAGTCAGCCCAGCGCATGATTCTATATCAGCAGGCCTTCTGGTCAGAATGGGCGCATGCGTGAAGGAATAGCGCACTGTAGACGCCGAAAACGGGAGACGAGGAAAGTCCAGCCATTAGGTGGGTTCGTTTGTGCCATTCCATCAGATCTATCGAACTTGTGCAATTGTATTCCCCTTTAACACTCCGCACTCCCTTGCAGGAGTTGACCAAAGAATCACCAGGAATCCACCAAAAGCGCCGGTGGTGCACAGTAATTGGGACGAGGATTAGTCTTCCTACAGGTAACTTTCGCCTCCGTGCACCACCATGCTAGTGAACACTAAGAGCATGGCATTGTGTGATTCCACGACTCACCCCCGTTTCTGTCCCCAGGTGATCCCTACGGGCCCTGTATCTTCACCTCCCCCCCTCCCCCATCCTTCTCCGGACCCCCGAGGTGCCCACTCGGACTAAACGAGGTAAGAATGAGCCATCGTTTGATGTCCTCTTATTTGATTGCCGCCCCTGTGTAACAACTTAGGTTAATTTTTGACCCCCTTGCTTTCTAGTGTGACCAATGCCAAGAAATAGGGATAAACAGGGAGGTGAACACAGAAATGATCTTATGTTAACAAATAGGTTTGCCGCCCTCTCAAACCTAGAGGAAAATGATTGACTAACCTCACCTGGTGGTACTGTAAACCTATCACTACCCCCCTTGCCAATTGCTCCAGACAAGGGCAATGCATCAACTAAGCCTTTGGACACTCCCTTCTCCTCGCCACATATCTGGCCAAATATTGAGCGAAAAGATAGTAGAGTAAAATTGATGAGTTGGAATATCGCAGGTCTACGCTCTAAGAGGAGCGACATAAGATGGTTGGACCTACTAAAAAAATGTGATGTGGTGGCCATGCAAGAAACGTGGGATATGGACTGTGATTTCTGGCTAGATGGATATACCTCCTATTTTGTAACCGCCCAGAAATCAAGTTCAGGCCGAAATAAAGGGGGCTTGTTGTTTTTGATATCTGTAAATGTAAAAGGCACTGTGAAGGTATTGGATTCTCCATCCCAAAACTATTTAGCCCTTGAGGTCACAATGCCTAATAGATATAAATGCGTTTACATTAATTTTTATAACAGTACACAATGTATAGCACTAAATGCAAATATTAATTCACTGATGGAGTTTTTAAAAAGTTATAGGAAGAGTCAGACCACTTTTGTATATTTTTTCCTGATGGGAGATTTTAATATTCATTTATGCCTACAGAATTGCCAAGTTATCGATACCGTTAATACTGATATGCTACAAATACCACATTTTGAGCACTCAGAAAAGGGGTTGGCTCTAGAAGAATTTCTTCTAGAAAATGATCTACATGAACCCGAGTTCTGTGACAGAAAGGAACGGGTGCCTACCTACAGTGCCAGGGATAGCAACACAATAATCGATTACATTTTCACTTCATTGGGCATATTAGAAAATGTTTTGTTTTATAATGCTGTACAGACGACTTTCAGTGACCATAATCCGGTCATACTAGAACTAGATAATAGTAATTTGTTTTTATTCTCAAATGTAAACAATTCTGATTTAATCACAGTAGGAACTAACAATCTGATTGTTAAGGACCAGGGGAGACGGGTCAAATGGAGCGATATTATCCCTGAGGACTTTCTCTACTCTCTTAATTGTAAGATGGGTAAAGAAATTAATATCTGTATGGATCCTACTAGGTATGAAGGGAATATAATCCAGTCTTTTGAAAAAATTTGTTGTCAGGTATCGGAAGACCTTAAAAGTAACACAAAAAAGAAGGAGAAAAGGGTTATGGGATGGTTTGATAAAGAATGCTCCAAATCCCATAGGGAACTACATAAAGCCCTAAACAAGAACCCACGTGATAAGCAGGAAGTAGCCAGTAAACGGCAAGAGTATAAGGCAAGCATCCAAAGACGTAAAAATGAAATAAAAAAAAATGCTTGGGAAGATCTATATGACAAAGCCATCCTGAAGGACAGTGCCAAATTCTGGAAAATTGTTAACACCCCCCTATTTAGTGGGATTGAAAATGCACCGCTAGAAGTAAACATCGCGGAACGAGACTGGTTGGAGCACTTCCAAAATATCTATGGTAGCAACATTATAACAGACCCTATAGATCCAAAACTGCTACAAACAGAAGAGGGTCTGGCCAGTTTCACCATCAAAGAGGTGCAGAAGGCAATAGAGGACACGGCAGGAAAGAAGGCTCCTGGCCCTGACGGCGTACCTGCCGATATGTTTAAATCAAATGCGGGCATGTGGACCGTGGTTCTCACAAATGTCTTCAATGTTATTAGTCTAGAGGGAACAAAAGCACCAACTACTTGGTCGCAATCTATTATAATTCCCATTTTTAAGAAGGGACAGAGGGGAGACCCTAGATGCTACAGACCCATTTCTCTGTTAGATTCTTCTTTTAAAATTTTGGGTAAAGTTATTTTGGAAAGGATCTCAGCCTGGGCGACAAACAATAACATCTTGTGTGAAGCCCAGTATGGCTTTCGCGCCGGGAGAGGCACAGAGGATCAGTGCCTTAATTTACTTCTTACCCTGGGCAAATACACTGTAGCGACAAAGGGCATGATGTATCTGGCTTTTATGGATTTGTCCACAGCTTTTGACCTAGTAAATAGGTCAAAGCTGTGGACAATACTCCTGGAACTGGGGCTAGACAAAGCACTGGTGAATTTTATGGCACAACTGCATAGCGATCTGAGGGCAACAGTACGTATGTCACAAGAAGGTAATTGCACCGCCTTTTTTAAATCAGGAAGGGGGGTGCGCCAAGGGTGCATTTTAGCACCAATGCTCTTTTCGCTGTACATAAATTCTCTGGGGAAGACATTGGAAACGGCCTCCATCGATGTACCACGTATGGGTGACTCCTTAATGCCGGTTTTACTTTATGCCGACGATACGGTACTGCTGGCTAGAACCCCAAATGGTTTACAACGCCTTTTAAATTCCTTTGGGGCTTTTATGCAAGGCCTAGATCTAGCAGTCAATATTGAAAAATCCCACGCCATGGCCGTAGGTAGTCGCAAAAATGGTATGAAAACCCTTACTTGTAATGGTTCAGTGTTATCTAAGGTAAAAGTGTTTACCTACCTAGGTGTGGTGTTCGATGAGAACGGGACATGGGCCCCACAAATTAAAAATAAGGCTGCGGCAGTAAAAAGATCGGCTGGCGCTATCCTAGGTTTTGCAAAAAGGCTGGGTGGTAAGCCACCCGAGGCTATATTAGCAATCTATAAAGCTAAAACATTGGCCATTGCAAGATATGGTGCCATGATATGGGGTTATAAAAATCTGGACTCCATACAAAGAGAAGAAAATATATTTTTGCGATCCCTACTCGGCCTCCCGAAAACCACCCCAGCATTTCCCGTACATATGGAGTTGGGGATAGGGTACATTGAGGACTCTTTGACTCTGGCCCCTTTAATGTCATGGATTAGGATATGGCTTAATCCAGCTTTAATTTTAAACCATATGATTATTAGGGACTGCATGGGGAGAGAAAACGTGGCTAAGATCGGGTGGCTACAATACATCAAAATAACAACAGAATACCTAGGCCGCCCGGAGTTATATACATGCCCCGAGAGTATCATGAGAGAGGATATTGAGTGGGTAAAGAAAAATTTTATCGAGAAAAAGGTCTTAGAACGAGAGGCTATCGAAATTGTAAAACCAACTGTTAGGGCTCACTATATGACGATTGCCTCGTTATCTATGCAATCCTATTTAACCATAGTAAATAAACCTTATCATAGGTGGGTCCTCACCAAATTTCGTTTCGATCAATCACATTTTCTGTTGGGTGAATTTGAAAAATGGTGTAAGCCTCACGAAAATGCTCCCTGCAAATGCGATTACTTCTCAGATCAGGACATATTGCATTTCTTGTTCTTCTGTCCCTTTTATAAAAATGGGAGAGAAAGATATATTAAACCAATTCTGAGAGGTTTCGTGCAGATTAAACCAGCCCTACTGTACTTGCAACTTATGGAAACTACAGTAGTAATGTATGGGGTGGCAAATTTCTTGATTACGTCAATTCGGTCAAAGCAAGCAAGACTAAAATCAAGTAATTAGCATACTTTAAATTGCTTGTATTGAATAAATGACCTTTGGTTATGTAACCCTCAGTCGCATTAAATTTGATTTTAAAAACTGCACGCTTTGCACTTTGCTCTTGGTGGCTAGCATCCTCTGTATCTTAAACTGTAAAGATTTTTTCTAGTTTTGTACTGTATTTATAACCCGATTACTGCTAAAAGATTATGAGACTGTGATTATTGTAAATATGTATTGTAAAGATGATTTTTATATGAATTTTCATGTGTATAGCAATTTTTAACTTTTTAACTTGTTTTAAAAACTTGTCTGTATGATTGATTATTGTTCTGCAGCATACTTTTATGATTTTAAAAAAATCGAATAAAGTGTTTCTGACTGACTAGTGTGACCACGAGATCTCCCTTACAGAACGCCAGTAACTGCGCTTCTATATGACACTTTTTTCTACACCCTTCAAGTGGCCCCACAGACCAGTAGGAGAAATAGGTGGTTACTCACAGGCGCTTTTAATTGTCTTGAGTGTTCCTGACTTAGAGATATTTTCCTTTTTTCCAGATTTTTCCTTTGGCCCTGACGAGAGTCCCCCTTAGATACCCTGGGACTCGAAACGCGTAGGCCTCTGTACAAAGTGTTGCTCCTACCAAATCCAACAAATTGATAAATTTGAATGCTTTAATTTATGTATATACAATGTGTTTCAATAGTCAAGTTGACTGTGATTAATTTCCAAGTGTGTATATATATATGTATGTTATACCATAAGCGTTGATCTTTTGAGCAACCTTTGTTTCCTTCTTTTTGCTTTCTTTTCTTCCCCACCACTAAGTGTCTGGTAATTTTCTGTAATTTTGTATTTTTGTATACATATGGATGTCTGAGATTGAATGAGTGTGATATGTTTGATCAGTTGAATGAGTTTTTTGTACATAGAATAATGGTGTAGTATTTGTGTAAAAAATGATAAAACTCTTGTAAAAAAATTGCTTTAAATTGAATGAATAAATAGCTATTTGTTAGCAATTTCTCGGGTTTAAATTAGTTTTTTTCCTTTGAGAGTTCAAGTCGGTGTTTGAATTCATGTACCAGTTTAGGCACGTTCTTTTGTTTTTTGGTAATAGGTGCTCAGCCTAACTGCTCAGAGCCAACTCTTTGTTGTTCTTCCAACTGGACTGGCAGCACATAATATTAAAGGGATTACTTTACATCGTTTACTGATGCTGCCAGTGGAGCATGACAACAAATTACAATATCACAAGCTATCTGGAGAGGCTTGTTTTGAAGTTTCAAGAATCTTGAGGAAAATGAAACTTCTTATCATTGACGAAGTGTCGTGTATTTCTATAGGTTCTGAATCGATCCCCCTATTCCTGACCCTATTCTGGTTAAACTAACTATCAAGTTAACTAACAGTCAGCCCATGAGGCAAGAAATCCCCCATGATGCAGATACCGTTATCTGACGCAGTCACACTACGGCACAGGAACGTGTTATCTGATTAGGTCATAACGCTTGAGATCTAATTAGACAAGCGACATTCCTCCAGCCCCTGATAAGGCATACGACGTTCTCATAACAAATCAAACCTATGACAACCTGGATAATCCGTGCGGCCATTGTTTTGATTTCACAGAGAACTTTAGTAAAGAATGTGCTAACGAGCAAGTCGTATGACATCTTTATTGACGTACCTATGTCCATCCTTACGTCAATCCCGGCACCTTTAAGGTATAAATATTGCCGACCTTGCCCTATGCAAACACACGCGTGGTGACAAGACGGAGCAGCCATACTTGCCGAAGCCGAGAGCAGAAGCAGACCCCGCTGGCAGCAGCCCCGCCTTCCTGACGCGCTGAGAGACGCGCTGCTATCTCAAGCCGAGAGACCCAGCACCGGCGCTTCCGGGTAGCCCTCGCAGGCAGCCTGGAATATCGAGAGCAGAGAAAGAGATACCATTCCTCATTCATCCTAACTTCCAGGTACAGAACTGAATAACCCCTCACAGAGAATTCTTTAGTTATTCACTTGGCAAAAACAAACTTAACTTAAACTGTAACTTTCTATTCCCGCCCACGCATTAGACTTAGGTCAGGTACACGGGGTAGGCGTATTTAGAAACACCAGTTGAGTACGTTTAGTCAAATGTATATGTGTATGTAAATATATTTTAATCATTTTAAAACATCATATGGCTCAGAAACCATATCAATGTTTTTACAGTATTATTTTATACTATTGCTTTTAATGTATGCACTTTACTTAACTATAAGTATTGCAATAATATCGATTCATTTCTCTTGTACGAGAAAAGAGACTGATCAATAAATAACACCTTTTTATTGAACACGCCCGTCTCTTCCTTTTCTCTACACTCTGATGAGACTAAGAATGCACGTACTGACTGAGTAAAATAATTGCCTTGTGCTCACACGACTCTTGAGATTGACTCTTGATTAGGGGAGAGCAAAGTTGTCATGTTCTATGGTTGTCAGAAACTAAATCCCTTCTTGTCTAATCAGGGGAGTTAATCCTTCCTTGAACATTCGAGAAAGTTTCTAGCGAACTCTGAGCTTAGCTGGCAAACCCAAAAATTAAGTCTAGTATCGACAGTAGTAGACCTAGTTAACGTCTGGTCTAGGCCTTTACTGCTGTAGGTACTATTCCAATGCGCAGAGCCTATTGGGAAAATAGGAGCTACACTACATGGCGCCCAACGTGTTTGGAAAGGGCGATAAAACTAACGTAAGACATTTAGAGTAACTCAGTCGTGCTTTCTCACTCAGACCCCTTTTCCCAAATACTCCAAAGACGTCTGGAGTGGGTGAAAGGTTATATCCTCCAAAACCTCGCAGGAGGGAACTCCTATGTATGGTTTTTGGTCAAGTCAACGTTGAAGGATAAAACAGTTCCAGAATATTGTGCATCTAATCTCTGTTTCCATAAAGAAACCTGATCTGCAAATAAACATAATACCATCCTGTCTGTAAAATGGGAGACAGTGATGAAGAAAGAGAAGCAATTAGATTAGCTACTGAAATAGCAGATGCTGATGCTACCATGCAAACAGCAGACCCGGATATAATACTCATCCAGGTCGCCAAAAGGAGATCTATAACCTTAAAACTTATAGAAAATGGACTGACACCTAGAGGTGGCACAGTCATATTCGTAATTGAGGCACACGAATATCGGCAGACAGAGGTATACTATACATGGATACATTTTCCAGCAGCAAATGCTGTAACAAAGTACTTCCACTATTACAAAGTAGAGGAACCTCCTGACATTTACACTCCTTTCGAGGAGGTGGAAGTACCACTCAAATTCCAAGAGCATTTGCTCTTATTTGATGGCGCCCTAATACATAACAATCACATTACAAGGCTCGGTCCTTTAGGAAGACCAGGAGCAACGTGGCCGGTCCTAGCCGGATACACACCACATCCAGACATCGATAGGATGCCTGCAGCTGAATTATTAACACAGCTGAAACAATTACTAAAAATTCATAGACAATTAGTTCAGTATGTAATGCGGACTTCAACAATTCAGCCAGCGATTAAACTACCACAGCTGACCCCACACCAGGGGAACACAAATAAAATTACACCACAGAACATCCAATCCTGCCTAGGTAAGGCTCCAGCTAAACGGGAACAAATACCATTCTGGTTGGCACAGAAAATTACCCAAATAGAGGCGGTGTTTCCTGACACCACCCCGCTGGAAAAACACAGGATTCTGACTATATGTCTCCCAATGGGAATCGCACCACACATTGAGGACTGTGACACTTGGGGTACAGTCTTTGCTTCCATCTACACAAAAACACACGGTGTTCCATCCATTTCGGTAATACCAGATGTGCTTAAACAAATTCAAGATGAATACGGTCCAGAACCTACTTTAACTCTTGGTATGAAATTACTGAAAGACTTCAAGCAGGTCTCGGCTATATTACTAGCCAACATAAAAGGTGAAGCAGCGAACGTGGCGATCCGCCAGAGGTTAAAAGAGACAGATATAGCAGACCAACCATCTGAAATTGCCAGAATCATAGAAAAATCCTATGAAGAACTAGGCAGAGATAGTCTAGGTGGAATACCAGTAAAACCGCAACTGACTACAAGTCCAGAAAAAATGTTTTTTAACAATAATAATAATTCACCAAAAAAGAACTGGGATGGAAACAAACAATCCAATCCTAAAGAAAAGAAATTCCAGTCCAGAGGAAGGTCTCCTAGGCGAAGAGAGAAATCTCCAAACCCGAGACAAAGGTCACCCCAGAGTGACCCCTCTGGGAATAGATATAACCTTAGAAATAGGGATAATATTAAAAAACCTGATAGATATCAAGACATTGATACACGTCCCTCTCAATCTTTTCAGAATTCCTCGCAGAAATCGGAAAGAAGAGGACGATCAGAAGAGCACGCCAAGTCCAAAGACAAGGAACCTGCTCAACTGAAAAAGAAATTACAATTTCCAAAAAAGAAGGTAGCCAGTATCAAGGTAGTTAACAATGCCGAGAATACTGAGGACACAACTGAAAAACGGAGAGTGGGCTCAGACAATGCTAGACAGCGCAGCAGAGGTGAGCATAGCTCGCAAAGTCCTTATGAATCATCTGGAGACAGTGGACACGAATGAATACCTTCAAGTGGAAACTGCAGATACCAGAGTTAGCAAGCCCCACAAGATATACGAGATAACATTACGTATAGAGGGAGATAAGACTAGGAAAATAAGGGGACTATTTTGGGATAACCTATCCAAGGGCTATGACATCCTTCTAGCTGAAAAAGACTGGCCACCAGAGTTTGTCAGGGAGTGCCCTCATGGCGAAGAAGTAATTATGCCTGCCTTCTCGAATCAAATCCCGATTCATAAAAAATATACACTTGCTAGAAAGTGGGCAGTGGCCTTAGCACCTGCTTTATATAAAAATCATGTAGGATGGGATGAGGATTCTCCTCCTCACAAAATCCAGTTAAAATCACAACCAACTGCACAAAGGCAGTACCCAATTAAGCAAGAAGCTAAAAAACAGGTAAATGAAATACTAGACCAGCTAGAATACCAGGGGGTGATTGAAACTTGCACCTCACAAATGAACAATCCTTTGTTTCCGGTCTCCAAACCAGACAATTCATACCGTCTAGTTTTGGATTACCGACACCTTAACACATGTTGCAAAACCTTTGCAGTGCAAAACTCACACAGTGCTGCACTAATGAATAACATAGTGCGCAAAAAATACAAAACAACCTTGGACATCTCCAATGGATTCTTTTGTCAAAACATAGCACCAGAGAGCAGATCTTTAACTGCATTCTCAGTAAATGGCACTCAAAAACAATTCTGTCGGTTAGCCCAGGGGTACAAGAACAGCCCAGGGGTATTCTCAGCGAGAGTAACAGAATTACTACAACTATATGATGATGAAGCATTATCTTATGTCGATGACATTTACTTAACAGACGATGACTTGGAGACTCACTTGAAAAGGGTGAACACCATAATACTTGGTTTCGCTGCAGAGGGTTACAAATTCAACTTTAAAAAATCCAGAATTGCCCATCTAAAAGTTCTATACGAAGGATATGAATTATCAAGTATAGCCTGGTTGACAATTTTTTGAGAACTAGAAGAATTAAAAAATCTAAAATATGAAAAGACGTATCCTCTGCCAATCGACATTCTGCCTCTACGACATTACGCCTGTGTAATCTATACAGACGGACATGCTCAACCCTCCGTTTGGGGAGAACATGCATACAATCCCACATGTGAGATTACAAAAGAAGTGTGGCGCGGAGGTAAACTAAGACCTCTATTAACAAAATCACACTCAGTAGAAACTAATTCAGAACTACAAACTGAAATAATAGCTTTGAAAATGGCGCTAGATAATGCGGATCGCGAATTCCCGACACTTATAGTGTCAGATTCATATTACTGCGTCAAAGCATATAACAAGGATTTGCAGACATGGATTCAGAACGGTTACAAAGATGACACAGATGCACCAATAAAGCAGAGACTACTCTGGGAACAAGTAGCTCTTTTGAAAAAAGAACTACCAAAGACTCACGTGACACACTCACTGAGTCATCAACGTGATGGCGTTCACGTTGTGGGGAATTCATTGGCTGAAGAAGCCGCAGCGGCAGCCACTAAACTGGCTCCCGTAGATCGAAAAAAGCGTGCATTAAAATACATTGACGGCGAAACATTGCTGGCAGTGAAAACGTCATCAAAAGGCGACTGCTCAGCGTTACCGATCAACTATCCACTCAATTATACATACATAATCGATGCAAACTCCGTCCCTTTTGCTCGAATCCCTGGAGTGGGGGATAGAGTGATTCCAAACATGGACAGGAGAAACTTGTTAATCGCAGACGCACACATGGGCGAGGGTCACAGACACCTTAAATTAAAAGATTCTCTGGAAGAATTACAATCACGGTACTGGTGGCCAGGCATGAGCCTGCACTACACCATGTTTGTAAAAAACTGCCCAAACTGCAACAGAGATCGCAGTGGGGAGAGAAGCAGTTTAATACCTCGTCGTATCAAGGCAGATAATATTACCAGCAAAAAGAATGGCTTGCGATTAACATATACAGGCTAGTTTCCACTTATAATGTAGATCCACAGCACTCGGCTGACGTCCGTACTATTATACAAGATTTGCGAGTCTAAATGGCATATACGCTAAGAGCATGCTACGTTCGACCATTTCTCTCACTCAGGCAAACCAGCCTGGGGGGGAAACATGGCCAAATGAGCACAGCCCAGCGGGAATCTTCTCACTTCCTTCCTGAGGGTATGGGATGGTGTAAAGAAAAAACCAAGGCAGAAAGCAATCTATAATAGAAAGGATATTAGGTTCGGGAGCTGGGTGGGTCAAATATCTAATAAGTGTCCAACGTAGTCTAAACAACTTGCCAAGAAATTATCTGAAGGGATTCAGTCCGTACGAATTATTATTCGGAACTAGGATGTTGATCTCTGACCTTGATAGTCAGACTTCAGTGGTAATAGAAAAAACCTTTGATGTCAAAGACCGTTTGGCTATTTTGCAGGACTTAAACAAAACAAGAAAAGACCTGAGCAACATACAGTTGAAACAACAGCCAACAACCACTGAAGAATCACCACCTGTCCCAGCAAGACCTGTCTGGATTCCAAAAGTCGGGGATCTAGTCAGGGAGAAGATCGCGGTAAAGAAGGAATTTGGGCCTTCTTACAGAAAAGCAGTTCCTGTCTTGTCTGTCAACGGGACAAGATCAGTTGTACTACCGCCACTTGCTGGAAAAAAGGAGAACCGAGTTGTATCCATCGACCTGGTAAAACCACAACATGTGGCCGATAACAAACGGTAGGCCAAGTGGACTCCCGATAAGTAGCAGAACACCAAGGTTTGCTACCAGTACAGAGGTCCTATCAAAGAGGCTCATCACATTCGAAACGCCTACTGAAGAACAACAAGGACTATGCAACAATGCAATAGAACTAAGACCTCTGAAAACCCAAATAAAAACATTTAGCAGAGACACACCAATCTACAATGAAGTTCCAAGTGAAAATGCAAGAAACAAAAATCCTGAACCAATTGGAACAATTGACAGAACTGCATCTGGTTACTTCATCAACTTCGATGATTCCTCTGAAGGTTTCAGCGAACAAAAGACAAAGCCATCATCAAAATCCTTTAAAGACAAAGCTAAGGAACTTTTGAAACAACTGAAAGAAACATATCTGGTTTCTCCATGGATTGAATTTTGGGTGGGTTTTGGTGCATTTATCCTCATATTTTGGCTCATCATGGTATTTACTTTGGGACGCTTCATTGAGGGAAAATATGCTAAAATGGACACAGCAAGTCAGAACATCAACTTGGTCCTCAAACCACACACATCTTCACACGTCGAGAAAAGAGAACTTTCTTCAGAACTTTCTTCAGCCAACTTCACAGCAATTCCGATACCTGGTGGGGTAGCATGGGACAACACTGACTATGAAATTTATGGTCCGGTCGAGATCCTGAAATATCCACACCAAATCAAGATCTCCTTGAGTGACTTTGCAAAACCAAACTCATTTGCTGATGATTGGGACTTTGAAAGTATAAACAATATGATGTCTGACTTAGTATTGTCTGCTAAATTTACAAAACATGATTATTTGCAAGGTTCTACAAATTATGATAGTATGTATTGCTATAACCATTATGGTAACAGTTTTTTGCATAAATCTGCACAACCAAGAAATGTTTTAAATTATAATCAATGGGAACATTGTGCTACACCTCCAAAAGGGAGCTCTAGAACCGTTTATGACAAATATTCATACTTTCAAGGTTTTAACACTAGTAATGCTGAAACATTTTATTATAAATTGTCAAACAAGACAGGGATGAAAACCATGATAACGAACACAAAATTGATATATTCAGATATATTCTTTGAAAAGATGAATACTTTTGGATTTGATTATTGGGACAAAAATGTTGATTTGAAAAGTGTTTGGGGTACAAAAGAATGGCAAGTACAGGGTTTAGAAGCTTTGTTTAGAGCCTGCATGATCCCAGAACAAATGATATTTTTAAATGACACTGTTCAACAAACCACCTGTCTTGGCTTAGCCAAAATCAAAGATTTAAATAACCCGTCTATTCCAAAGCCAACAATGTTTAGCAATAGCTCTGAAACAGATGAAGAAATAGACATAAACCATATACTTAACCAAAACAGAACACATCCTGATTGGAAACAATGGTTGATCTGGCCCACAGATACAAATAACTGTCAAGATAGATTCCTGAATAAAACACAGGGTTTCAAAATGACCAGGCCAGACCCTAGATATCCCCAAAGACATCACCCAGGGATAATAACAACCTACAGTGTGGGCAAATTATGCCTTCAATGGCTACAGACTTCCACACTGCCAGAAATTAAGCAACACCTAACTTTACTTACTGATGGTGCTGACTTGCGTGATTTCATACTGGGACCACGCAAACAGCGTCAAAAGCGTTTCATAGCAGCCTCTGTATATGCAGCATACAATGAGGCCTGGAAGGTTACTCAAATTGAAACAGCAGAGAGAATACGTGAAATTGATCGTATTAATTTGGAAAAATCACTTTCTGTAGTGGACAATGGGTTAATGACTCTGTCCTCCAGAATATTTTCATTGGACAGCATTGTGTCTTCAGCAATCGATATATTATCGCAAGACTTACTGTTATTACAACATGGTCAGTCACAATTGCGTTCTATTGTACAGCTTGGCTGGACGTTACAAAATCTGCGTTCAGGCTATGTGCCTTGGCGTTTAATCAACACAACGTCACTATTCCAAATCTTTAACCTTACTGATAGACAAATCGGTATGGCGCAAAAGGGTGCTGATTATACAATCTTGAGCATTGAAAAACTAGAAAGATTACCAATGACAATGTCAGAACGACCTGTCAGTGAATGGATAATCCACGGAATCATAAATATTCCAATCTCAACCTTCAGGTTTCAATACTGCCAAAAATATATACAGGCTGGCATGTACGAGAAATTGGGAAAGGGGTACCTTAAAACAACTTGGAACCTGCCCTATTCACATGCATGTGTCAGTAATAAAGGACAGAAAGTGTTTCTTAGTGGCAACAATTGTGCTATGTCACTAAGCGGCACACTTCTGTGTAACGGTATTAGTTTGCACGGAGCCTGTGAAGGGAATTCATACAACCTTTCATGTCACCAGCAAGGCGCACCTGCAACTGAAATAGAACCATTCTTTCAAAGACTCTATAATGGGAGTTACATTCTTATTGTAGACCGCAGATGTTGTAGTCTTATGCCCGGGACTCCTTATCTCGTCACTACGACGGCGAAGGTCAAGTGCTGTGGACGTTCTTTGTTCCCCAGCTCCTTTCCAGACAGGGAGGCGAGGGCATGGCCCAGTTTGAAAATTACTTCTATTCGAATAGACACTTTAAGCAGAATGAAAACAGTGCTTCTTCAGACGCCTACAAGGCTCACGTCATCTAAAGAAACGTATGATCTACAAGTCGCAAGGACGACTGCAGAGATACATACATTATTATCAACCAATTCCCCCGTACATTTCGCGGAAATCCTGAGCGAAATCTTAAATATTTCTGATACCACTGGGGTCTCAAAGGTATTTAAGACAGTATTTTCGATGGCATTAACACCATTCAAAGCCATACTGGGTATTTTTCCAGATTTCGTCCATTCGATTTTTGGCGGACTTCCCCTGATCCTAGGACTAATTGCAGGAATCCTATTCCTAGTCCTTATTTTTCGTTATGGCAACCCATGTCACAGATCAAACTCTCGCGACAATGGAAGATACGATCCTAGCCATTGGATACCGGGACCGGATATCAAAAATCCTGGGACTCTCCCGGCTTAGAGACCTAAACATGACTTGGTTTCTATCATTTCGACCAATGTGGCAAAGGTGTGTTTTACCTGTACTAAGGTGTCTGCTATGCGGAGAAGAATGCGTGTTAGACACCTGTCTGACGCTACAATCGGATGCGCCGGTGGATGCAGATACACTGTTGGTTCCTACCAAGGTTCACGCTTTGTGCTGCCCTCAAAGGCTGCCAATCCTGATGACGGCATTCCTGGAATCTTCACCACTACGATTGAAGAGTAGTGAAGTTCAAGATGAAAGCAACATCGAACAGGTACGACCTTCTGTCAGCAATGCAAATCAGAATGTCAATGGAGACAATCATGCGCATGAATGCATGGTTACCCCTATTTCCGACTTAGTGGAACTTTCCCATGAAGCTGTTGACAGTTTTTTCGAAAGCCTGAATGATATGATGTTCTCTCCGGAACAGAAATAGAGACTTTTGAGTAAACTCGCACACGGCGTTCCCTGAATTCGGCCTTCAACTTTTAAGAAATAAAGTCACATGAACAATTACAATCCAGTTCACGGACAGCAACTTTTTTCAGCAAGCCCCTTAAAATATTTTTCTATATTTTTTTCCCGGGACACTGATCTTCTGCTTAAAGTAAGAAACTATTCCTAGAGAACTAAGATTTCTATTTTTAGATACTTTATATAGACTTTAGCTGCCCGCTGGTATGTTCACAAATATTTTATTATGTGATGAAATGGTCTCGACTTTCCTTTCTGTATAGCTATATTAAGAGCCATTTCATGTGTACTACTCATATACCAAAAAGCAATAATGCATAAAAATGCGTGTTTACTTTTGCATTTAACTCATAGCTTAAGTGCATACAATATATATGACTGCAATTTTTCAGTATATTTGAAAATTTCGAAATGCATTTATGTATTTTGGGGTGGTAAGGTATACACTATACTCTATAGTATGTTGTACTATGTTATACTATGCATAGGTTAGTAGATATGACCATAGTTAGCGTGGAGTGGGTGTCGTGTATTTCTATAGGTTCTGAATCGATCCCCCTATTCCTGACCCTATTCTGGTTAAACTAACTATCAAGTTAACTAACAGTCAGCCCATGAGGCAAGAAATCCCCCATGATGCAGATACCGTTATCTGACGCAGTCACACTACGGCACAGGAACGTGTTATCTGATTAGGTCATAACGCTTGAGATCTAATTAGACAAGCGACATTCCTCCAGCCCCTGATAAGGCATACAAAGTTCTCATAACAAATCAAACCTATGACAACCTGGATAATCCGTGCGGCCATTGTTTTGATTTCACAGAGAACTTTAGTAAAGAATGTGCTAACGAGCAAGTCGTATGACATCTTTATTGACGTACCTATGTCCATCCTTACGTCAATCCCGGCACCTTTAAGGTATAAATATTGCCGACCTTGCCCTATGCAAACACACGCGTGGTGACAAGACGGAGCAGCCATACTTGCCGAAGCCGAGAGCAGAAGCAGACCCCGCTGGCAGCAGCCCCGCCTTCCTGACGCGCTGAGAGACGCGCTGCTATCTCAAGCCGAGAGACCCAGCACCGGCGCTTCCGGGTAGCCCTCGCAGGCAGCCTGGAATATCGAGAGCAGAGAAAGAGATACCATTCCTCATTCATCCTAACTTCCAGGTACAGAACTGAATAACCCCTCACAGAGAATTCTTTAGTTATTCACTTGGCAAAAACAAACTTAACTTAAACTGTAACTTTCTATTCCCGCCCACGCATTAGACTTAGGTCAGGTACACGGGGTAGGCGTATTTAGAAACACCAGTTGAGTACGTTTAGTCAAATGTATATGTGTATGTAAATATATTTTAATCATTTTAAAACATCATATGGCTCAGAAACCATATCAATGTTTTTACAGTATTATTTTATACTATTGCTTTTAATGTATGCACTTTACTTAACTATAAGTATTGCAATAATATCGATCCATTTCTCTTGTACGAGAAAAGAGACTGATCAATAAATAACACCTTTTTATTGAACACGCCCGTCTCTTCCTTTTCTCTACACTCTGATGAGACTAAGAATGCACGTACTGACTGAGTAAAATAATTGCCTTGTGCTCACACGACTCTTGAGATTGACTCTTGATTAGGGGAGAGCAAAGTTGTCATGTTCTATGGTTGTCAGAAACTAAATCCCTTCTTGTCTAATCAGGGGAGTTAATCCTTCCTTGAACATTCGAGAAAGTTTCTAGCGAACTCTGAGCTTAGCTGGCAAACCCAAAAATTAAGTCTAGTATCGACAGTAGTAGACCTAGTTAACGTCTGGTCTAGGCCTTTACTGCTGTAGGTACTATTCCAATGCGCAGAGCCTATTGGGAAAATAGGAGCTACACTACAGAAGTAAGCATGGTTTCCAATGTCATGCTTGCCTTTGTGCATTTGAGGATGCAAGAAGTTCTCAAAACAGAGTATGATGTGTTATTTGGTGGCAAACACATCATTGTTTTCGGAGATCTTTTGCAGCTGACACCAGTGAAAGGGCAACCTGTGTTCAAAATGCTCACGCATGAAGATACCAGGAAGTGCCTAGGCAGCATTGGCAACGTCAATATATGGTTAAACTTCAATTATGCTGAACTGCATGAAAATATGCGTCAGGCGAAGGATGAAGTTTACAAGACTATTCTACAAGATGTTAGAATTGGAAAAGTGACTGAGCATGGGAAAGAAGCTTTACATGCACGATTACTGTCAAATTTATATCCAGAACAAGATGTTGTGCCTGAGAATATTTTTCAGAAAATTACTGAGAAGAAATCTGGAATATGTTTGATGCCAACTCTTGCAGAATGTGCCAAATTTAACAACAAAATGTTGCATTTAGAAAAGCAAGAGATTGTGAAACTGGAAGCTATTGATAGAGTAGAGCATATGGGATCAACAATTATTTTGTCTGAGAATCTGAAAACAAAATTGGATTCATTAGAGAAGAGTATATCTAAAACTGCAGGTTTTGAAAAGACTCTGAATGTGTGCTTGAACTGCCGTATAATTTTAAGAAGGAATTTACATGTTGAAAGAGGTCTGGTAAATGGATCAATGGGTAATGTTGTTGATTTTGTGAAATACAGAAATAGAGATGGAATTGAATTTTTAAAAATTTAATTTGATGGCATTGAGGAAGTACAGCTAATTGGTCGTTGTTCTGCTAGATTTTTGCTTGTAAAAGACTTATATGTTCGCCGTAAGCAGTTTCCTGTTTGCTTGGCATATGCGGTGACAATTCATAAATCGCAAGGTTTAAGCGTAGACAGTGCATTGGTGAATATTGGCAGTTCTGTGTTCAAGGAGGGTATGGCATATGTGGCATTGTCACGAGTTAGAACTTTATCGGGATTGTACTTGATTGAGTGTGATGTCACAAACATTTGTGCAGATCTAGATTGTGTTAAGGAATACAATAGGTTAAGAAGAGAGTATGCGCCACATTTGCCTCAGTATCCTTTGTTTGAGAAACGTGTGGTAGGCCGGAAACGAAGAAATGAGAACAATACTGGGGAGGTTGTAGCAAAAAGACAAAAAGTCAATGAACCTAAAATTACAAGCAGAAACAAAAAGGATTCTGTTGAAGATGTTGTTGGTTTTCAGTTTGAAAACAGTTCTGGTGTCAACTGCTATGCTAATGTAGTGGTTAATGTTTTATTTTCTCTAAAAAATGTAAAAGAAGAGATTGTGGTCAATTCTGATCAAAGATTTTGCAGTTTGTTAAATTCTGTGTTAGAGAAATGTACCACTGATAGAAGAAACATAGAAAGTGTGTCTGAAATTCGAAATCTGTTAGACAGATGTTCAGGCCAAACACAATTCTCTCAAAATATTCAGCAAGATTGTCAGGAGTTTTTAATGTATATGCTTGATGTATTACATGCTGAAGGTGTAGATGTAGATCAGCTGTTTGGGCTTTCTTATCAATGGCAGCATGACTGCGAGAACTGTATGGTATCAAGTACTACTAGTGTAGACTCAGAAAGATTTATATATTTAACTTTGCCAGACAGTAAATCAGTCTCCTTTAATAAGCTAGTAAAAGCAGCTGATCACAACATGGAGTGTAGCCAATGTAAATCTGAAATGATGTCCACATTATTTATACGAACATATGGCCAGTATGTCATTTTAATGTTCCAACGATGTAGGCCTGATGGAACAAAATTGACAACTTTAATTAAAAATTTTGTAGCTTCGCAGTTGTCAATATCAGGAAGGACTTTTGTAACTGCAGCAATTATATATCATGACGGCCCTTCAATAACATCAGGACATTACACAGCTTATTTAAAGTCTAGAAATGGCTGGTCATTCTGCAATGATTCTGTTTTAATTTTCAAAAAAAAATTGCCGTATGACCTTAAAAACTCTTACCTGGTGTTTTTAAAACCAAAATTTTAGGGAAAGAATCTCGGGATGTGCTCTGTGGAATTTCAAGAAGTTCTAATGGCTCCTACACAATTTGGCCTTGAGGATAAGTGTAGTTCAGAGACATAACTTCTAACCATAGGACTGGCCATTATGGAGAAATACGTGCACTTTGAATGAGTTCAGAAAAACTGTTTCTTTTTATAAACTAATTGAAGCAGCCAATCAAAAGATGGAGTAGAGGGAATGTAAGTCTGCAATGCTGTCTACTGTTTTACATTGCTTTGTGATTAAAAGTGATGTAGAGAATTAAATAATTGTAGTAGTCATAGAGGTAGTGTAAGTCTGCTTGTATCAGTGTCATAGGAAAAGTAGAACATGACTGAGCAAGAAGGGGAAGATATTACTATTCCAGGATTGTGAAAATGATCTTCAACATTTTAATTCTGAACGTTGCGGAAATGCCAAATGACGGGATTGGCTTACAAGAAATCCAAGAGTTATAAATGGCTCTGACAAGATTTGGCCTTGTGGAAAATTGTGGTAGAGAGCAAGAAGTCATTTATTGCATGTAACGTGTTTTTAAAAACGATGGAGATTTTCTTTCAGAAAGTGGCGGGCTGAAAGTAATAACAGCACAAAAGAGTGTAAGCTGTTCATAGGACATCCTTGGACGTCATGGAAAGTAAGTTAACTTTAAGGAGTTCTGAATTTTGATTTCTGATGTTGTATGGGTTTTTTAAACACAATCATTTTGATTGTGTTTTTTTTTCCCCGCTGTTACATGATGAATACCTTCAAGTCACTGTTTTTAGTGAAATTTGATACATTCTGAGAACAGCAAAAATAAACCATTTAACATGTATAATTAAATCTGTACTGTTTGCATTTATGATGTATATGTAGAACTGTGTAGGAGGCATGGAGAAGGTGAGGCTTCTGTAAGTGTCAAAGTTGTTGCATTCAGTGCTGCACTTCTGCGTATTCTTTCATATGCTAGACTACATCTGCACAATGAGATACCTAAGCAAAGGAAACGCAAGTGATGTGATTGAGAAATGAGCAAAATAAATTGCACGTATTTCAATTACATCACCTGTGTTTCCTATCATTACGAATCACATTGTGCAGATCAAGTTTAGGTCTGTCCAGGGAAACATAGGAGGTTTCTACTTTGTTGAAGAGTGCAGTGGACATGACTCACTTCATTGGTAGACTTTCACAGATATTATCTCCTCTGTACACTTCAACAAGTGTAAATCTCATCTTGAACTCTGAGTAGGCCTCACCTTAAACAAACCTCTGGATAGGAGACATGTTATTGGCATCCTGAAGCGACACTTTTCTGAAACAAGAGCAATGCAAAAGATGCACCATGTTTTAAGATAGGCCTCACTTCATCTGTATCAAGATACTGTTAGTTTAAAATGTATATCTTTAGGACTGTGTAGGGGACCTGGAGAAGCAGAAGCTTCTGTCAGTGTCAAAGTTGTTGAAAAACTATTTGTCCTTCAATCTTTTCCCTTGTCTTTTGTAATTTTTAAATACATGTTTTAATATTTTTCAAATGTTGGTTCTCTCTTTCACAGATTGAAAGTATAAAAATAAAAAGTGAGTAATTTAACGGCAATTATAAGGTAAATAGTTGTACTCTTTTCGTTACATTTCTATCACATTCACCTACTATTAGATCCACTGCTTCACTTCTTTAACCCTCAGTTTCCTGCCTTTGCTACTTTCCTCATTCCTTTCTCTATTACCTACTTACTCAACTCCTTCCACTCTTTTTCTCAGTCCCTCTGTTCTCATAGTTCCTCAGTCTTGTTCACTCACTCCGTCTCTATTACTCTTAGTGTCTGTGAATTACTTTCCCACCTTTTTTTTTGGACCGCTTCCCGGGAAGTGGCCCGGTTCGCAAACCAGCAGCGTTACGGGAGTCCACCATTTTGTGTTTCGGTCGAATCAAGATACAAGATGGAGGGCAAATAATGTTCAGAATGGGTAGAAGGGGGCACGGTAGATGTATCTTGACCCCCTTGGTTTTCTGAGGGTGGCTGAGGAGGACCATAGTTCTTCACTCTTGTTCACTCTCTCTGTTTCTATTAATGTCACTGTTTCTGACTGATCAAAAAATTTTTTTTTAAAAAAGAACAGTAACTATAAGGGAAGGAAACAGACAGTTATGTTAAAAGAAAGACAGCTATAGGGAGTAAACTAAGGATACTGTTACCCGCAATCCACTGCTGATGATGTTACTGACCATGTCATGAATGATGTAATATGTGACATCATCAGCAGTGGATTGTAGGTAACAGTATCTCTTGTTTACTCCCTAGAGCTGTCTTTCTTTTCACATAACTGTCTGTTTGCTTACCTTATACTTACTGTTCTTTTTTTAAAAAAATATTTTTTTTGGTTAGCTTCCGGTACGCGTACCGGGTAGCGCTCCGGGGAGCGAACTAAAAGAAATAGAGGTTGGCAGAGTTCCAAATATTCTACCAATTTTTTTATAACGGGGAGGTAGTTCTGAAAAGAACTTATTTTTTATGTTTTTGTTGTTTTATATTTTTTTTATTATTTTTTGAACATTTTTTTACTTTTTTTGTATTTTCTGAACGTTTTTATATTTTTTTTGGTTTTTTTGGGGGGGGGAAACAAAAACGATCCATTGTAAAGGGCTCAACAGGAGCAACAAAAAAAAAAGAATTTATTTTTTGGGGCGTCTCGGACAAACATTAACATGATTCTGAATAGCTCTCATAATCAAAATGATGCTACTTTCCCTGTAGCAGATGAAATCGCCGCAGTGCACGCACACTTGCTTCACGTGCCCAAACAACATTTGAATGTTTGGGATCATCTCCCTCGCCTCTGGTCCCGACACCTCTGGAACAACCGATCTTCTTGCCATTGGAAGGGGATTTTGTTGCTCATCATGTAGCTGGGCAGCACTATAATTATTTGGGTGCCACCTACTCATATGCCGATGCATAGTGTGATTGCCGTAACTGTATTTTTTTTCAGTTCCCCTTGACAATCTATCACCGCATATACGGCAAAACACGTAGCGTGCATTCACTTTTTTTTGCCCCTCAGGAAATTTATAGAATTGCCAAATGTAATTCTCTTTTCGATTGTACCTCCTGGGCTCCTCTGGCAAAAACCTTGGCTCTTCCTCCTCTTCCTCTTCTTCCTGTTCTTCCTCTTCTTGCAAAATTACTTCAGCAGGTGGTCCTCTCTTATTTGGATTTGGTGGAGGTGGTGGGTTAGAACCAGCTGAAGCTACTAATGAAGCCATGTCAAAGTGTAAATAAAGGGTCTTTCTCTCACCAAGATGAAAGTCAGAGTGAGGAAAGAAGGAGGGGTTTTCATCATTTGGGAAAAGCAAAAGTTCTAAACCAATGAAAAGTGTTCATTTTAGATCACATGACCTAGTATTACATCATTAGGAAACCAAAAGTGAAATGAACCAATGAAAAGTGTTATTACCGAGTCACATGACCTGCTGTGTTTACGTTACGCGGTCGGCGCCGCGCCCCGGATCGCTTCCGGTTCGCGTACCGCTGCGCTTCCGGGTACGCTAACGTAGCACGTCATATGACGTATCACGCGAGAACGCGAAACGTCATGCTGACGCGACGCGTCACGATGTTGTCATGCTGACGCGACAGTTGCGCAAACGGAACGTTTACCGGTTCGCGGACCGGGTCGCGGCTCCGAATTGAGCTAACGGGAAGCTAACCGGTTCGCGTACCGGGAGCGAAACAATAAAAATAATTTAAAAAAAATTGTATTAAAAACATGTAAAAAATATTTTTCGATTTAAAGAAGAATACATTGTAAAGGTTTTGATATTTGCTATTAAAAAACCATTGAAATTCATTGAAAAAACCATAGGTTATAGACCATATATAGTTAGGAATTAGCATTTACAAAACCTTGAAAATTCACTGAAAAAACCATAGGTTATAGACCATATATAGTTAGGGATTAGCATTTACAAAACCTTATTTTACTCACACAAAACCATTGAAATTCCATATATAGTTAGTTGTACTAACTATATATCACGCACCCGCAATCCACTGCTGATCATGTCACATATTACATCATTCATGACATGGTCAGTGACATCACTGATGACATCACTGATGACATCTCAAATGACATCACTGATGACATCTCAATGACATGACTGATGACATCACTGATGACATCTCAAATGACATCACTGATGACATCACTGATGACATCTCATTTGACATTACTGATGACATCACTGATGACATCATTCATGTGATAATACGATGAACTTCTTCAGACTCTAAAATAACCTTAGATACACTCAGTGTAAACAGACACTCACAGACTGTCACTCATCCATGGAGTTACTCACACACCTACTCAGTCATGCAAAGAATCAATTACACCTCCATTTCCTCAACTATACAGTTATACATACCTTACTTATTCAAACATATACTAACACATATTTACTCTCTTTTACAATCCCTGATACAAGTTCACAATGATCAATACAGCCACTCACACATTCACGGACTCTTATGCACAGTTATTTATATATGTCAACTCTCACATGTACTGTGTTTTACATATGTTCTTACTTTGACATGTAGCACTCAGATATCCATTCACTCACCAATGCACTCAGTCAACCGCCCATACACCTGTTTCCACATGCACTTTTGAATCCATATATCTAGTGAATCAACTGCTTACACATCTATGCACAGAGTCATACACCTCCCAGCCACCCACACACACACTCAGTCTCCCATACAAATACTTGGGCAACCAATCAATAACCCATATACTTACTCATATAGCTACTGATCAACACATGCAGCAGTTTACAGAACAACAGACATAATGATGCACAAATTAAGACAGTTTACTGACTAACCCATGCACTCAGTGACACACATTTAATCACTCACTCATACAGTCAGTCACACACCTACTAAATCCTTCATCCAGACACTTATACATCCACTCATTCTTCAATATGTAAGACATTTGAGATGTCATCAGTGATGTCATTTGAGATGTCATCAGTGATGTCATCAGTCATGTCATTGAGATGTCATCAGTGATGTCATCAGTGATGTCATTTGAGATGTCATCAGTGATGTCATCAGTGATGTCACTGACCATGTCATGAATGATGTAATATGTGACATGATCAGCAGTGGATTGCGGGTGCGTGATATATAGTTAGTACAACTAACTATATATGGAATTTCAATGGTTTTGTGTGAGTAAAATAAGGTTTTGTAAATGCTAATCCCTAACTATATATGGTCTATAACCTATGGTTTTTTCAGTGAATTTTCAAGGTTTTGTAAATGCTAATTCCTAACTATATATGGTCTATAACCTATGGTTTTTTCAATGAATATATATATATATATATGTGAGTATGTATATATGTATGTATATATGTATGTGTGTATATATATATGTGTGTATGTATATATGTATATATATATATGTGTGTGTATATATATATATATATATGTGTGTGTATATATATATGTGTGTGTGTATATATATATATATATATATGTGTGTATATATATATGTGTGTGTATATATATATGTGTGTGTATATATATATGTGTGTGTATATATATATATATGTGTGTATATATATATATATATGTATATATATGTGTATATATATATATATGTGTGTGTATATATATATATATATATATATATATATATATATATATATATATATATACACAGTTCCTACGCAGTACAGCAATGTGTTCCAGTACTCGATGTCCTATCTAGTCATTTCAATTCTGCCTGTTGTCGGTGTGCATGAGAAATAAGTTTAGATAATACAAGAAGTTCCTGGACCCAACCACTAGGAAGTAGAATAAGACGCAGCATGCAAGTGTAGAAGAGCTTTAAGCTGCATATTTGTATTTCTTATTTGTTATTTTATTATACATAAACAAGTCATAAAGAGTGCAATGACTCATCGTACACAGCATCCCTACTTACTACGCCTGCCCTCTCCCCCACCCCGCAGCGACTGAATAATTAACTGATAGAATCCAGGTAGTCCCATGTTTTCAAAGGCACTATGTATCCCCCACCCTCCTCATTTTATGTAGTCAGTCAGTCAGTCAAAAACACTTTATTCGATTTGTTAAAATCATAAAAGGCATAAAATATTTACAGACATATTTGTTTTAAAAAATACAGTATAACACATCATGAGACAGTTTATGTTTTTGGGGCACATTTTTAGAATTTCTACAAAAATGTAATTATAAAAATTTCATTACAATAGGGAAAAACCGCGGAGGCGACCACAAAGTTACCAAAATATTCATGTTTTGCGTGATTTAGTTCTAGATGCAGCTACCGAGAAGTTTGCTACGCTAAATATAACAAAAGTGCTGCCTAAGAACTGCAAGTACATTACGGCAGGCTTCACTTGGGTGAAGCCCTCTGTTCTCAAGAGTGGTAACAAAAATGTGGCCCTTTCAACAGCAAAAAACCTACAAAACATAATAAAGTGCGTGGTATTTTGTATAGACACATCATCACATTTGCAAAGCGGAGCTGCCTCTGGTTTAACCCATTTAGGAAAAATACCTAAATGAAAGTGAATCAAATTAAAATGAAACTTGGTCAATAGGAACCTGTGGAATGGTTTGGTGACGATACCAAGATATGGCTCCATTGAAGGAGAGTGCAGAAGCAAGTAATGTGATCTAACAGTCGGCTTCCTCAATTCCCCTTCCTCACGTGCCGCTCTCGCCCCCTCCAAAAATTGCTTTTTAATCGTTCTAATGTCTTCTCTCTTAATGCAGGAGGGAAAATGGAAAAGTTCCGGGCGACCCAGCTCGGCTAAAGATCTTCTAATGTATTCCAGCCAGGGCACCTTATTTGAGTGATATAGGGACATAACGTCGGCCAAGATTGCGTGGTTAAGAGATAATTCGCTGTTAAGCCATGTCTTGAGCCAGAATGTTATCGGGGCCAGCTTCAACCTGTCTGAAACAAAGTCCACCTCCATATGGGTCTAAAAAGTCGGAGTGGACTGAGGAACAGAGAGCAGAGATCATAGGAACCTGTTTTCCACCTTCTGGATTATTTCATGGTTTACATAACCCCATCAGGCGGAACCATAAACAGCGATAGCCAAGCATTTGGTGTTGTAGATTTTTTTCATGGCCTCCATCGGCCTGGCCCCCAACCTTTTGGAAAACCCCATCAGTGCTGCAGTTGATCTCGCCACCGCTAAACCCCTGGCTCGAACCTGTGGCCCCCATGAGCCTCTCTCGTCAAAGAGCACTCCTAGGTAAGGAAAAACGGCCTCTCTTGACACCACATCGCCCTTGCATCTAAAAATTTTAGATTTTGCCTTTTTACAATGAGGACCAACCACCATGGTGTGGGATTTGGTGACATTTACCTTTAAATCAAGTTGGTCCATAAAAGACCCGAATGCATCCAGCAGATGTTGCAACCCAATACCAGTGCGGGCTATGAGAACTGCATCATCCGCGTATAGGAGGGCAGGTATTTTTGCCTCTCCTATACGCGGGACGTCCCCCTGTACTGCCTCCAGGTGATTACTTAGGCCATTGATATAGATGTAAAAAGGAGGGGGGCCAGGATGCAACCCTGGCGCACCCCTCGCATAGATTTGAATGGGGTCGTACACCTGCCCTCCTTGGTGACTCTAACCTTTGCGAACAGCTCCTTGTGGAGTGATGCCATGAAGTTTACCAAAGGCCCCTCAATACCAATCTCAAGGAGGATTGCCCAGAGTTTGGTTCTGTTCACTAGGTCGAAGGCCGAGGAGAGGTCCATGAAGGCCAGAAATAGCGACCCCTCCTTGGCTACAGTGTATTTTGCAATCAAAAGATGCAAATTTGAGCACTGCTCGACCGTACCTCTCTTCTCCCTGAACCCATACTGGATGTTGGATAGGCCCCCACAGCTTACCATACTATCCCTTAATTTCACCAAAAGGACTCTGCCCAGAATTTTAATGGCAGAGTCTAGAAGTGATATGGGTCTATAACACCCAGGATCCTCCCTTTGACCTTTTTTAAAGATAGGTACTATTATTGAGGTGGCCCAAGAAGTTGGAATTACTTTGCTATTGGCAGCTGTAAAGACTTTTGCTAGCACTCCTGCCCACAGCTTAGGGGAATGACGATAGAAATCTGCTGGCACTCAATCTGGCCCTGGGGCTTTATTTTTGGAGGTTTCTAGGATGGCTTTCTCCACCTCCTCCTGAGTAAAAGATAGCAGGTCATACTCTGAAGTTATCAGTTGGGAAGTGGATGGGGCAGATGCTAAATTTCCATACACGGATTTAAAATGGGCGAGCCACTTGTCGTCTGGGATGACGCAATCCGCGAGCGTATTGTCCTGGCCAGAGAACAAGGGCTCATTTATCACTGACCAAAATTGGCGACTGTCCCGCAAGACGTCCACGGAGAGCAACTTCTCCCGTGCGGCTTGCTTGATTCCCTCTTTACGCTCTCTAATGGCCCGCTTATAATCTCTCCTTAGGGTAGCGATAACCTCCCTATTTCTGGGTTTATGGTTTAAAGCAGCCAAAAGGGCTCTATGAGTTTTTGAGCAGTTAGAGTCGAACCAGCGACAGTGATTTTTTTGCACGCTGGCCCAGTCTAACTGTTAACTGTATTGATATTTGTAAGCAGATGTCTTCGTAGGCCCCCATTATTTCATGCTTTGACGCTCTAGGGTTTTGACAGGTTGCCACAAAGCCATTAATTTTGGGGAACAGTTCATCATAAAAATCTTCAGGGACCACGTTTATCCACTTAAGCCGTCTGCCTTGGTCCACTGCTCTTAAGGTTCCTGGCCTAGTTTTAACTGAATCAGCCTGGGTCCGATGGAATCACCCCAGTGTACTTCCAGTGAAACGGGATTATGATCACTAAATGTGGAGGTCAGAGTCCTATATGATGCAACTCTGTGTAGTATCCCGGGAGACACAAATATATAGTCAATAATGGATCCAGGTGACGAACCTTTGTAGGTAATAAGTCTCGGTCCTCCCATACCGCTAAGCGGTTCTGTTAGATTGGCGTTAGCCAGTAACTCCTCCAGTGCCTCTCCACATTTAGTGTGCTCGAAGTGCATGCCCTCTAAACCACACTGCCCCAGGGAGTCATTTAAACCACACAACAAACTGTACGGGTGAATGTTAAAATCGCACATAAGAACGAATTCGATATTAGTGTATTTATCTAGACTGACTACTGACAGAAAGGAATCCAGGATAATAAGATTATCATTGCTATTTTCCTGGATTCCAGCATTATAAAAATTAATAAACAGTGTTTTCTGAGTCGGGGAAGTCACTCTTTCAACTATTAGTAAATTTGGTGAGGCGTGTTTGATTACCTTTAGGACCCCCTTAAGTTTTAGCGAGAAAAGCAGAATCAGCCCACCTTTGGCTCTACCCGCCGCACTCGGGAGAGCCGGCACAACGAAGCTCGAAAAACCATCCAGACAAAAACTAGGAGATGTGTCCCAAGATTCTTGGAGAGCTACAATGTCATACTTAGAAATAAAGGCAAGCCATAGTTCGTCTGCCCTTTTCGCTCTAACTCCCGCCACATTCCAGCTCAATAGCCTGCATGTGTCAACTAACTCAGGGACCGAAGCTTCTCCTGTGTATGGCAGTGATGGGGCAGGTAGTCAGTCTGTGTCCTCTAACCCCGAGAGGGAGGAAAAACGATTACTAAGGGCCACCCCACACCCCTCTGACCTTCTAGAAGTATGTTGGCTAGGAGATACATGGTGTGGTAACTCAGAAAGCAAAGTTAAGGTATTGGTGTGAGTTCCCGCGCCTTCTATGAATCGGTGTCGGGTGGTCTGCCTGCCTGCCTGCCCCTGCCTCCCCTACTGACTGGGGTCTTCTCCTTTCCCCTAAAGGTAGACAGTGAGGGCCATTCAGTCTTACTAAAGGTGGATAGAAGAAGCCCAACGGCATTGGTCTTATGTAATCATTAAATGAGACTTTAGAACCGTCCCAAAATAACCTTTCAGCCACGTCAGCCCTGTCGAAGTTGACTATCACACAGTCTCCCTGCACCATTTTCGGTATTTTCCCGATCCAACCCACCCTGTTAGCTGAGATTATTCTGTTAGCAATACTGCCCCCGCTACTAAGATCTGTGCACCAGTCTTGTGCCTTAGCCATAAGATCTCTTGAATGCTCCAACTCTCCTTCCTTCAATTGAGGGACCCCCGTAAAAATTGCCACTAACGGCGCAGCTTCTGGGGGTAGGTCTAACTGGGTCTTGCTGCCCAAAAACCTCTTCTGTGCGGGCAACCTATATGTCGCCGTCTGGCTATCCAATAAGGTAGAGGGTAATGGTGCTACCCTAGGGCAAGTAGATAACAAACTACCCTTAGGCGGAGCCAGAGCTCCCTTTGGCTTCCCCTCTGGACTGTTCGCCCCATGCCCAACAATGCCCATGTTATGATTTCCTACACGTGGGCTCTGGCCATTAACCATTTTGTCGATGATGGCACATTTCTTAAGGAGACCTTCCAGGCAGGTGTTTAAGGTCTCCGCGATGTCCTTTGCGATACCGACCAGTAAGGGTTCGATCCGGGCAACAAAAAGCGCCTCCAGCTGATCCCCCATGATATTGGGAGGTGCACTTAGAGCCCCTGACGCATTTTTTGGTTTCCCTCGTTTTCGCTTCACAGGTAAGTCACTTGGATGCGGGCGTGGGGGTGATTGTATAGTCTGAGGACTGACGGGTGTAGTACCAACTCCCTCCGTCCGGTTGATTGCGGATTTTGCGATAATGACCAAAGGTTCCAAGGGGATATGGGTGGTAAGGAGAGTTTCAGCAGGATCAGCAGAGACCACTGGGGCCTGGGTATTAGAAATGTTGGACAGGGGGGAAGGTTGTATCAGGCCCAGGTCAAATTCAGCGTTCGCGATTTCCTTATTCAAAGCACCCACATCAGATGTAAGATATGTCAGGATGGACTGTGAGTGTCTGGCCACCTTCGATTTCCACCCCCCCCGCCCCCTCATTTTTAGGGGGGGTGGCCCTGCCCTGCCTCCGTCTGCCAACGACTGCCTCAGACTGCCCGCCCGTTGCCCGGCACCGCCCGCGCGTGTCCCGCGGGGCAGAAGGAGATGCTGGAGATATCCGGTAGGAAGGGGGCGGGGCTGGCTAGCGCTGATGCTTCCCGGGACAGCGAGTCCCTCGCGCTACTTCTCCCGCCGCCCTGCCTCTCTGCTCAGGGGTCTGTTCGCCAGACAGGAATCCTTTCTTCCCTGGTTGCTGTGGTTGCTGTGCGCTGCGTCTCCCGCGGTGCGAGGTGATTTTGAATGCGCCCGGTAGGAGGGGGCGGGACTGGCTAGCGCTGATGCTACCCGGGACAGCGAGTCCCTCGCGCTGCTTCTCCCGCCGCCCTGCCTCTCTGCTCAGGGGTCTGTTCCCCAGACAGGAATCCTTTCTTCCCTGGTTCCCTGGTTGCTGTGCGCTGCATCTCCCGCAGAGCGGGAGATGCGAGGTGATTTTGAATGCGCCCGGTAGCTCAGGGGTCTGTTCGCCAGACAGGAATCCTTTCTTCCCTGGTTGCGGTGCGCTGCGTCTCCCCAGGTTCTCGTAAAGTTCATTCTATAAAGGATCTTTAGATGAATCAACTGATAACTCGCCTTTATTGCCACTTCCTTAGGAAAACTGAGCGCTGTTTGCCATTTTTCATCATCCAATTCACCCAGATCTCGTTCTTAGCGGCCCTGCTGCCTCTCCAACTTCCTCTGTGTTTTTCTCATTAATGTCCTGTATGTTAACAGTATCGTCCTCGTTCAGACATGCCCGTCCAGTAATTTCATTTCCAATGGGGATTTCTCTTGGCGCTCCCTATTCCGGGGTATGTGCCCCTGGAGTGCATGCCGCAACGGTCTAGATTTGAACCATTGCGCTGCAAACGTCTGATATTCCCGCCACATTTGCTCAAATGGGACAATCCCATTTGCGTCTCACACACCTGGTAACGTGGAGATGCCGATATCATGCCACCTTCAAAAACCCTTCAGAGCTTCAATGGACCCCAATCTGGTGCCTTCTCATTATGGTTTCTTAGGCATTAACCTCATCCAGAAATCTGTGTCGTCCGGAGCTGCGCATGCACATTTGTTAACAATGCTGACTTGAATGCCTCATAGTACTTCTTGACATTTGGCAGTGCTATACCACTCTCATATTTGGAGCGCTGCAGCACTTTCATCGCAATGCAAGGTTGCCTACCTGTTCACAGGAGCTTCAACAACAGCATGTCAGATTTAACAAAGAATGCATCCACGATCTTATATGGGCTGTTGTGCAGAATATAAAGTGTCCTGGGCAGTGCAATCATTTTAAACGGTTGCTGAGGTCGGTGACAAATCTGGGCTTATTTGCTACAGTAGTCGGGGCCCAATGTTGATAGTGGCACGTGCATCACAAATGGCTTACACCCAAGAGCCATTACAGGGTACAGTACTTTAGGTAGTGGGCGGAGGACTGTGCCTTCTTAATAAGTATCATATGTGGAATAATTTCCAAAATTCATTAATTGATATCGAACACAATGTGTTTTTTTTTGTTTTCACTTGTTCCAACTATGAAGGTCACATAGAACGAAAAACAGCCAACACGTGTTTCGCCCATTGCCCAATCGGCCAAGGGCTTTTTCAAGGCTGATAAAGTACAGAGGTATCATAAGATCATAGATTAAAACCATTAGAAACAGTGGTTACAACCAAGTGATAAGGTATGGGTATATTAATATATGCCCAAAAAGTTAAGTGAGGGGATAGTGAGAGGAAAGGATGAGAAGGAAAAGAAAAGGACGGGAAAAACAGAAGAAAAATATAACAAGGCATTATTTATGTTCCATAACTCCACATCTTCCCTTAAACAGAAAAAAACATAATGCTATGGGAGGTTCCAGCATCATCATAAGAAAGCCATACTCTTAATTACAACTGAACATGCGTATAGGCAAGGAGAAATTATCATAGTACAAAGCAATATAATAAATCTGCACATGCACTAGCGTGAAAATCACAATGTAGCGTAACAGTACTACAATTTATCACAGTGATCTCAAGTTTATATGGCATGGAGAGAACAGAGCATGGGCGATCAATATGTAAATGCACTTCAATGACGAAGTCTAAAATATAGGGGATTTAACAATAATATAAGTAAAGTTATATTGCCCTGCTGTGAGGCATGGCGCTTACCAGAAAGTCGTGACTGGTAATCATGTTCCTGAAAACAAAGACATGGTATACACAGCAGTGTAAAACAGATTATTATCAAGACAGAACCAAATGTGCATGCTGCTTTTACTGTTGATTGGAAAATGAATACAGTGTTGGCAGTTTAGGCACGGGCGTGAGAGCAGAGGAGAACAAATGTTAAGTCTCAAATATGTGATTTTAGAGATAATTATCCCTAGTGAGAAATGGTGTCTAATCCACTACGAGGGGTAAGATTAATACCTATTCTCCTGGATAATGACAGCTAAGCAGGATGCCAGTCAGAGCCCACGAGGATGCTGCATTTAGAAGTTGCAGATAATCGCTATTTAATTTACCTGGTGGAAAAGTAGCCAATTTGATGTAGGAAAGTAAAACGAATGGGCCGCGAGGACGCTGCGTAGTGAAATGGCGGAAAAACGATGTAATACCACCTCGCGATAACAATAACCAATTTGAATACAGAAAGGTAAAGGTAAGGGAGCGCTCGGAAGCAATTGGGCAGATGGACGGTCTTCCCTTAAATGGTGAAGTCAGGCAGTCTCTGCGGTCCCAGGAACAAGAAGAGTCCCAGGAAGGGCTGCAGTCAATTATAGAGATTCTGAGGCAGACGTCAGAATCTGTTTCTGTCAGAACGTGCTGCTGACGCACGGGGGCACAGAAGAGTTACTAACAATGAATCGTAGAAATTGAAACATATTCATGCCGGGCATGCAATCAGGAAAAAAAACCGTACTCAAGCTGAAAACATAAGAAGGGAAATGTAAACTCTTAAACAGGATCATTTAAATGGGGAAATGAATGGGGGCTATAGAAGAGTTACTACCAAAAAACTCAGGAAAGCCAAATAGTGATTTAGGGGCAAAAAATAAAAAGTGTGACATACTTGAATCAAAAGCAGACACTAAATTTTTCACTCCAGAGGAATGTAGGAGGAAGAATAAATTGACCTTCTCAGTCATGAAATTACTTTGAATTGTTGAGCACGAATATGACTTATAGGGCATAATTTGATTTGCATCTGTTAACGATAGACATCAGGTCATACCATACGCCTCTTAAATACGTGGTCATTCGGTCCTTGGCGTGAGTCATGTTTTATAGATGAACTTCGGTAAATGAATTCAAAATGAAGATGAGAGTGAGAGGCCAAACTCACCGAAGGTGTTGGAGGAGGGTAGGATATAGTATTACCACGTCATAGTTCCATGTGTGAGATATTGGTCATATCATGAGAAAAGTGACATGCGTATCCATAGGCGCTACCAGTGCACGGGAGGAGAGCTGACCTACTAATTCCACAGTGCAATAACCATGTAAATGGTGAGAAAACATTTGGGGCATAGTTAGTATAATTAATACAGCCAAAAAGCATTTCTGTATCTTTGTTGAGTCCTTTTGTCATGGTATTCAAACGCATAATGTATTCGCTCTCTTTTCACCGGGAAAAATCCTTTACGACGCAACTTTACCACGCAGTACCTTTACAACGCAGGATTTACAACGCAAGTCATTACAACGACTTGTGCTGGAGGGCGCTGTAGGATAGGTAATAGTTTAATTTACTATCCAAAACCTTCCCTACTATCCACGGGGACTGGAGTTGGAATAGTAAATTAAACTATTCACTATCCAGCGCCCCCCAATGCAAGTCGTTGTAACGACTTGCGTTGTAAAGGCATGCGTGGTAAAAGCGTTGTAACGACATACATCCCTTTTCACCTCATTGTGAGTTCCTGGTTACCCCCTCGGAGGAAGGTTTCACAACTTCCAGACCAAAGAATTTGAAGGTCTTTCTGTGAGGATGATATTCCGGGGAGTGTTCGGTCAGTGGGGGGTCCCACATCATATTTGTTAATGTTACAGTAGTGTTCCAGAATTCTTGTTATGAGTGCTCTGATTGTACTGCCTACATAGACTTTATTACATGGGCAGATTATGATGTAAATGTTGTAAATTGAAGTGCAAGTGATCCAATCCCTAATTTTGAGAGTAGTATCTGAATCATGCTTACATTCCATTTGTTTGTTGGCCCCCAATTCGCATGCATTGCAGTCGTGGAAAATGTAGAAGCCACATGGTTTGGTAAAAAAATTAGTTTTAGGTTTGTTCCGCCTTTCGACAAATTCCGATTTACACAGGATTTGTTTGAGATTTTTGGCTCTCCTGAAACCCATTTGTGGGAAATGGTCCATTAGGGATGAGTGTTGGTCATGAGATACCAGTGTCTTTTTAAGGTCTTTCGAATACAGTGGTGACCATTGTGATAATCTGTCAGAAATCTGATTTTGTTAGGCTTTTCTATCCTCATCACGTCTTTAGGTTGCAGTAGATCATCTCGTGATAGTTTTTCACAATCTTTGGCTGTTTTTCCAAAGGTTTTCTGGGATACCCACAGTGTAGCAAACTTTTTGTTAGGTGTTCTGAATTTTCTTTGTAGGTATTGAGATTGTTACAATTCCTTCTGATTTGTTTGGTATTCTCCTTTCGGGATATTTTCAATGGTCTTGAGGGCGTGACAGCTGTCCACCCGGAGAATTGAGGTCACTGACGTTGGTTTGTGGAACGCTTTAGTTTGTAGTTTATTATCCTCAACATAGATGGTTATATCTAGAAAGTCTATTTGTGTAGGGGAAATGTTACTGGTTGTTTGAATGTTCCACCTATTTGTGTTGATGTTGCGTAAGAACTCTTTGAGTGTGGTCTCTGGTCCCTGCCAGATATACAGAATATCGTCAATATATCGCCCCCAATAGAGTATATCGGGGTGTATTCAGCGAATTTTACATCCCACAGCCAGTATTTCTCCACAAGTCCCATAAGAATTCAGGCATATGGTGGAGCAAATGTTGCTCCCATTGCACTCCCCTGTGTTTGTAGATAATATTTCGAATTGAATGTAAATACATTGTTGGTGAGACAGAAGTATAGCATCTCTAGAATCATCTCGTTAGATTCCAAAAAATGAACAGATTTGGTGGCTAAAGATTTTTGCACTGCTTCCTTCCCATCTTCATGGCGAATTGAAGTGTAGAGGCTTACTACATCAATTGTGGCTAGTAAGCACTCTTCATTCCACGGGGTGTTATTCATTTTAAGTAGGATGTCTTTTTGTATCCTGAATGTAAGATGGGAGGTCCTTCATAAAGGGTTTCAGCTGATAGTCAATGTATTCTCCCAATTTAGAGCAGACAGAGTTAATGCCTGCAACGAAAGGTCTTCCAGATGGATTGGAGTTGCTTTTGTGTATTTTTGGCAGGCGGTATAGTGTTGGCATGGTTGGGTGTTCTATATATAGTTCATTTTGTTCCTCCAGAGTTAGTAAATGGTTTGCATACCAGGACTCTAGTTTCTTTTTTTACATCTTGGAGTATTTTAGTTGTGGGATTGGCGGCTAATTCCATGTAACAGGTTGTATCCTTTAACTGTCTATGTGCTTCTGCTATGTAGTCATCAGCGTGTAATAGCACCACATTGCCCCCCTTGTCAGCTTCCTTAATTACTACTTCTGGGAGGTTCCTTAATACATTGATGGCATTTAATTAGTCGTTTGGCAGGTTCTTTGGAAGGAAGTGTTTTCTTTTCTGGTATTTTTGATGTTCAGCTGTTAGGTCTTTTGAGAATGCCGTACAAGTCGATGGTGTTTCCCGGGGGCAGTTGAGGGCAGAAAATGGATTTGGAAGTGATCTTACTGGTGGTGGGGTATGTGGTATCGATACCTAATTCATGTGCTAATGTGAGAGAAGTTGATTGAGCAGCAGGATCATTGGCTAGAGTAGTCAGTAAGTGTATATTTTCCAGATCTTGAACTGATAAGGGCCTTGTAATTGGTGCTCTACCTTCTCTCTGAAAAGGGGGTCTGTTATGAAAGAGTGCCATCAACTTCAGTGTGCATGTACATTTGTACAAGTCTATCAGTTTTGGTAAGGGCCCAAAATGCTGTGGGGCAAAATGATAAGCCCCTGTTGAGGATTACTTCCTGTGTGGTGGTGATCTGATGGCGATCTGATGGCCCGAGATATTGACCATCAGGTTGTTCGACCCTTTGGTTTGGTTTCCTGTCTCTTACTCGCTCTGGTCGTTACTCCTGCAGTTGGTCTTGGCATTGATGTACTTGAGGTATTTTCTGATGGGGTTCTGGTATCTTGAATGGATTGGTTCCGGAACCCTAAGCGGTGTCTTAGGACCTCCTCTAAAACATTGACCCCTACTTAGGTTGTTGTGGCTATAGTTTCCGACCCTGGTGATCCAGCTTCTGAGCTGATGATTGAATCATACTTGTCTGGTCTGTGATGTTGATGCTCCTTTTGGGATATTATCGTAATGTTTCACGAATGTGTAAACTCTCCCAAGTTGGTAATCAATATGATCCTGTCGAAATTTCCTGTTTTTGCGCTGAATCAAGTCTTCCCCATATTCACCAATTATTCTGTTGATTATCTCATACATTTTAGTGGTAATGTCCCCCCAGCTTTATTCTTCTATTTTCCTTGTGAGATCATCTACTTCTGTTTTGTGTTTGTGTTCTTCCTCTGCAATATCTATTAGTTGGCGTATCATGTTATTAGATGCCTCCCTCAGATTTTCCTCCCATTTCAATAGCAATCTCAAGACCTACAAAGAAAATTCAGAACACCTAACAAAAAGATTGCTACACCTTGGGTATCCCAGAAAACGTATGGACAAAACAGCCAAAGATTGTGAAAAACTATCACAAGATGATATACTACAACAGCAGGAGGGGGATGGTGGAACCCGCATTAGCAGCAGTTGAGGGGGGGGTACTGGAGAGGAGTCGTTGGAGGGGGTGGTTTGCCGGCTAGCGGCAACCTCCCGGAACCGGATGGCCCGGGATGGTACTCGTGATGCTTTAGTGACATGACATTGGAGTGGCCTAGGATCAGATGGAGAGAGTGGGTTGGTTGTTCTGGGATAAAAGCAGAAATGAAGTGTTACACTTGCCCTGTGTCCCGAATAGGGCATGCACCGAGGTACCTCCAGTGAACTGACTCGTTGAAGCGCCGCCCAGCCTCCGGGATGTGGGCCAATCGGCTGTGTATTGTATTATTATTGCACTGTATGATGGGTGCCGTTGGTGTATGGGTTGGTTTGTTGGATGTTTTTATTCCTGATTCTGCAATAAAAATATATTTCAACAAAAAAAAAAGATGATATACTACAACCTAAAGACGTCACGAGGATACAAAAGCCTAACAAAAATCTGATTTCTGACGGATTATCAAAATGGTCACCACTGTATTCGAAAGACCTTTAAAAGATACTGGTATCTCTTGACCAACAACTCATCCCTAATCAGACCCTCTAGGATTTCGAGATTTGCCCTAAAAAATTGCAAAATCGTCAGTTTTGTAAAAATGCAGCGATTTTTACAAAACTGCTCGCGAAATTTCGAAAATGTGATTTTTTCTTTTTTTTTGACGAATGGCTGTGAAAACAGATATTTTCACCTCTCAATTCCCAACAATATATCTTCAGCTAAAATAAAAACGCTCCAAAAACGCAAAATAAATTCTTAAGCTATTATTAGTGGAGCACGGATTCAGGTTACTGTACCCTCAATTCAGTAGCGGGCAACTGGCAGATGTTACTTTTGTGACAAACAATGGCAGCTCAATAACTGATTAAATCTTCCTTCACTACACCAAATTTTCCATCTGCAGCAAGTTCGAAATAACTATCTGGAATGTGCGCAATCACAAAACTCTTAGGCTTTGCCTTCTGGAAGAATTACACTTCAAGAGAAACAGAACGCTGGTCTGGAACAGGCGCCTTGAATTGAAACTAAGGGCATTGGAGCAGTAAGACTTCATTACCTCCTCGTTAGTCTTCCTCGCCATATGTCTAACAAAGTGAGCTTCAGCTCCACACCAGAACCCTCCAAAGCAAAAGTCAGCCTCCCATGCCTCCCAACTCTTCCCAATATGGCCGACCTAACACACCCTTGACCTCTATAAGAGGCGGGCCGGCCCAACCCATCAGCCTGTTTTTTTAGTTCTGCACACGATTACTCTCCAGTTGCGTCTTCAGGTAAGTGGTTCCTGCTGTAGCGGGAGCATGGGTCCTTGGTCGGTGGTCCTGCGCTAGCAGACTCTGGGACTTTTTGGACCTCCCCATCCCTTCCCCCGGTCTCTTTTGGGGCCGGGTAGGTTCTGCCTTAGCAGGCCAGGGGTCAATAGGGGGGCGGGCGGGGTGGTCTGGGGCTCTGCTGTGTCTGATCGCTTCTGACCCCTCGCCTCGCACTGACACGGTCATTGGTTGTTGGCCTCTTTCTCAGCCCACGCTCCCGCCGGTACTCTTTAGCATTGGTTGTGCCCGGGAGGTGCGGTGAGTTCCTATGGCTCTTTCGGTTGTTCCGCGGTGCTTATGCAGCAGTACCTACGCTGTGCCTTGGTGAGTTTTGGCTCCCCTGGATCATGCGGTGTGGCCTCACTGAAGCGGGTTCCCCAGCCCGGCCTTCTTGCGGCTGGCGCTATCGGCCCCTGGGGCGGGCTTAAGGCGCGGGCGGCTACTGTTTGTGGCACGAGCTCACCTTCTGCCGTCCGAGGAGGGTGCAGTCCTTGGCGCTGCCTGGGTCCACTCATGGCGTTCTACGGCTATGCGGCAGGGTTTCGTCCCGCGTTTCTTTCCGCCCTCCGTCGGGCGGCTGTTTGCTTTCTGCTCCTCGCCTCGCCCGGGGCTCCTCGGGGCGGGCCGCTCCCCTCCGGCTTCACTCAGGCCGGTTTCTCTCAGGTGCGGCAATTCCGCATTTTCCTGGGCGAGGTTGGTGTTGGTCTAGCCTGTTCATTGGAAATGAAACAGTCGCTACTTCTGAGGGTGTTTCTGGTGCCTCGCACATATGCGTCATGTGAATAATTGCTTTGGAAAGGTCTAGTTTAAACGAGTAGCTTTCTGGTAACATGCATTTATGAGCCGGCCACATTATTTTTGCCTTTTTTTGCATCAGCTGTTTTAGACTTCTGTGATGTCTGTGGGACTGGCAAAAAGCCGGCTCTGGCTGCTGTGGGGCTCCTTATTCTTTTGTGCTATCTGCTGCAGCACCTGTGGTATGCTTTTTGTTTATTTACATTGCTTTGGGGGGGGGGGGGGTTGGTCGTTTGTGGCTGGTCTGTTTTCCCTTCTGGCTTTCCTGGGTTGTTAGGGTTAGCACAGCCTTGGGCTAGCGCGGTCTACCTTGAGTGTGGGAGCCTCGGTGCCGGTCTTAGCGGCAACACTCCTCTTCCGTCTGGCTGAGCCTTCTACTCTCCCCACGTCTGCCGGGCTCTTTACTGGGCTTGTGTTGTAGTGTGGATTTACTTGGTCTGACCTCTGTTACCAAGGAGCTATAGCTCAATGGTGACTCTTGTGCCTCTGGTGGTAAAGGCTCTCACTGGATGGGTGTTCGAATCTTGACGCGGCTGTCTGATTACCCTACGGTGGTAAGTTTTAACACAGTACTTTCCCTGCTCATGGTCACGGGTTAAAATCTAGTCTGGTCCATTCGGTTTTTCTTTCTTACTGGTGGATTAACGTGGACCTGTGGGTAACTGTACACTTCTGATTTTCAGTGCCAGCATACCCTTCAGGGTGTCTGTGCTCTCTGCGATTTCCCATGTTGTGTCCCTATAACGTGCACTGCTTGTTACGGTTTTGGGTCCTTTCTGGTGTTTTTCGCGATCTGTCTTTTCTGTGGTTGATGAGAGGGTGGTCTTCCACTCTTCATTGTGGGCTGTAGGTTTGCCTTCGCTGTGGTAGTGTTCGCACATCCGTCGTCCTTTTGCTCGGTGGGGTGTGTGTTCTTGTCCTGGTGTTTTGCGGGCATTGTGGAGTGTGCCATGGGGCCACGGCTTCGGTTGGTTTGCGGCCCTCGTCCCTCTTCACTTCCGGGCTTTGGGCCTGCGGTTCCTCTGTCCTGTATGCTCCTGTCCCCGCCTGCTCTCCTTTATTGTGCAGGGTCTCTCCTGGTTGGATCCTGGTTGATGTGTCCTCCGGGGATTTCCGGGACCTGTGGGCTGCGGCGTGTCTGATGAGGACGGGCCGCTGTCTGCCCCTGCCCGTCCTTCTCTGGGCTGCTTCTGTAGTCTCCAGGTGGATTTTTCTTGCCCGGAACCGCGGTTGTTGTGTCTCCGGTTGCCTGTCTCGGCTGACGGACTTGCGTTCCCTTCCTGGTTGTGTTTCTCCTCGCATCCTGAGGGTTGGGGTTCTGTTGCCACTGCTGGACCACCACCGGTTGTCAGTTATTTAGCTCCCTGGGTCAGTCCGCGTCCTATGGTGGGTCTCCTCCCTTGGGTGGCTGTTCCCCTTCATCTGGTTTTTTTGGCCTCCCGGCTGTTCCTGTCGGGGTTGTCTGCCTTGGTTTGGGCCCTCCACAGGTAGTGTTTTGGGTGCCTTTTGGTCCTGCGGTGCATGCGCCGTCTGTCCGTTGGGGATCCTCCCCATTAGGTTGGTCTCTGTACTCTGTGGGCTTTCCCATCTTCGCCTGTTCCCGTGGGTGTCCCTTTTTTCCTGCCCCGGTGGCTCCCTTCTTGCCCTGTGTGCCATTAGGGCGGGTGGTCTCTCTGTTCTGGTTTTCCCTTCCTGGGTGGTATCGGCCTTTGCTTCCTCTCTGTGGCTCCCTCTCAGGGATCTTTCTATGCAGTGCTATGGCTGGCTGCCGCAGCCTTTGTGGTACTGCGCCTTGCTATTTGGGTGTCTCCTGCTCCTCGTACTTGGTCTTCCTGGGCCCCATGTCCGTTTTGCCTTGTGTGCATCTGGGCTCTTCTGCTGTGGGGTGTTGGCCGGGTCTGGACTGGTTTGTGCCTTGTTGGGTGGTAGCCTGGGTCTTCCTGGCTTTTGGGCTGCCTCTCCTGTGGGGTCAGTGTCTTGTGTGTCTTCTGGAACTTCCTTCTTAGACCTGTGGTCTTTGTGTTCTGGGTTCCCCTTTCCGGGTGCTGGGGGCCTTTGCCATCCTTTGGGGCGTACGTTGGTTACCAGTTGGTGCGGGGTCGGTTGGCTGGCCTTCTGTTGCCCGTTCCTTGGCTTCTCCGGTATTTGCCCAGGCCCTATGGAGGCTTCTTGTTGCTCGCCTGGGCGGTTTCTCCCTGCTTCGTGCTTCGGGGTGTTTGCGGGGTTCACCCCTGTTTTTTGGCACATTGGTGCTGTCCTTGCCTGGGTCGGTTTTCTTCTGGCTCCAGCCGTGCCACCATGGGAGCTCATGGTGTCATCTGCTCTCATAGGGTACTGTGGCGGCCCTCTTTTGTGCCTGGGTGGGAGTTCTCCTCGAAGCATCTGGTGCTGTTTTGTTTCTTTTTGGGTCTCCGGTGTTGGCTCTTCGGCCTTCTCGTCCGGGCTCATGGCTTTGCGCTTTCCTGGGGTCCTTTTTCCTCCAGGGGTTCTAGGCTTGTTTGGCTTGGCTGGGCTTTTGTCCTGTTGGTGGTGCTCGCCTGGGTGCGTCTCCATTGGCGTCTGCTTCTGCAGTGGTTGGCTTGGACTATGTTCCTCCTTGGTCCGTGTTATGCCTCTGTGGGCGCTGTTTTTGTGTCCTACCCCTGCTTTCTGGTTTTCCCTTGCTGGTTTTTGTTTCCAGCGGTGCTGTTGGGTGCCCGGGGGTGCTGGGACTCCCGGTTCTCTTCTCCCTGGCGGGACCCTGCGCTTCCTGTGTGGATTTGTATCCTCGTTTTTTGTCCCTGGTTTTGGGATTCCGGGGCCTGTTGGCTCGGGTGGCTCCCTGTGTGTATTGGTATGGCTCGGGCTCGTTTCACCCTGCCCTTCTGTCCTTCTCGCCTTTGGTGTGTTTCTGCCTGTGCCTTTTTTCACCCTGTGCGCTCCTGTTCCTGCCGGTTCTTCGTTGTTCGGCTGGGCAGGGCCTGGTTGTTGGCTGGCTGGCTGTGGGGCCGCCTTGGTGCTCGCTTTGGCGGCTCGCTTCCTTCCTGTGGGACGTTCCTGGGACGGGTTGCTTGGTCCCTGTGCGGGGCGGTCTCGGGCAGTGCGCTGCATTTCCCTTCCTTCCGGGCTCTGTGTGTTTTCTTCTGCTTGGGGTCCTCTGGTGCCCGCCCGCATCCTTTCTGGTGGCCTGGCCTTGGTCCCCTCTGATCTACGGACTACGTGGGCGGCCCTTTGGGCTTTCCGCTTTTCGCTGTTGGCAGGTTGGGTTCCTTGGTGGCCAGGTCTCTTCAGTGTCGTTTCCAGCGCCTTCCTGGGCCCGTTTTGCCTTGTGCCTGCCTAGGTTCTCTCGTTGGTGTCACAATCCTTTCCAGGGGGTCCTTTGTGTGGGTCGCCCTTGCGGTGTTGCTGTGTTGTCGGACTGCGTCTCTTTTTCTGCTGTGGCTTGTTTGTTGAGTCGCTATGGTGGGGATGCCCTCTGTTTATTCATCTGTCTGGGCTTCTGTTCCCCTCTCACTTTTGGCTGTCCGTTGGGCAGTCTTGGTGTGTTTGGACCGGCTTGCTGCTTTCTCTTCTGGGTTCTGTTTGCGGTTGCTTTTGGCTCCGTGCGGTCTGGTTCCGTGCCTCCTCTGTCCTCCTTCAGCCTTTGGTTGGGTGTTTTTTCTGACGGCCCTTCGTGTCTTGGGGGTCCGGGTTTTGGGCCTTCCCGGTATCTTTCTGTCCCGGGCTGGTTCTTCCTGCTAGTGGTTGCCTCTCTCTTGGGTGGTCCTTCTACTCGTCTGGTCTGTTGGGTTTTCCCTCTTTCCTGGGTGTCCTATTCTGGTCCGTTGGTTTCTTGTGAGTTTCCATGAAGCCTCTTGGCTTTGGTATGTGCTCACTTTGTTAGTCATGTGGCGAGGAAGACTAACTAGGAGGTAATGCCCCGGTTACTTACCGGTAATCTTTATTACTCCGAGTATAGTCTTCCTCGCCACATGAGTTCGCATCCCTCCCTCCCTGTGTGGCTATTGGCTTCATGTTTTTGCTTGGTAGTTTCGGGCTGATGGGTTGGGCCGGCCCGCCTCTTATAGAGGTCAAGGGTGTGTTAGGTCGGCCATATTGGGAAGGGATGGGAGGCATGGGTGGCTGACTTGTGCTTTGGAGGGTCTGTCTGGTGTGGAGATGAAGCTCACTTTGTTAGTCATGTGGCAAGGAAGACTATACTGGGAGTAATGAAGATTACCGGTAAGTAACCGGGGCATTAGCCTGTATTGAAAGACTTTACCTGAGTGGAGCGATGGCGACTGGATAGCTGACGGGCAAAGCCTGGTAGACACAATTCTACTCTATGCATCCTTCAATTTACCCTTTTCATCTCAGAAACAGAAAATGCTTTATTCGATTTTAGAAAATTGATAAAATCATAAAAGCAGAGAATACAGAAAAGCAGTTCATTGGATATGTACACTTAAAAATACATTAAACTAAGAAAGAAGCTGACAATTTATACTATTTCTTTTCCTCAGTATGCTTTTTAAAAACCAGTCATGATTACAACACAATACACATTACTCAATAATTGTAGAAATAAAAAGGCGGACAGCATTGCCACCATGTACCCTGCTTTAGAAAGGGTATAATCCATCTGGCCCGTTCATTTACATAAAATTTACAAAAGAAAATCACGCAATGTCATTTGGATCAATAAATTATCGCACGGAGAGAGACAGAGCTTGTCTGGACCAGTCATTTGTAGTTGGGAATGAAACCAAACGATGAAAGCAATCAAACCTGAACCTGGTCAAAATATATCTATCATAACCCCCTAAGCACCACGCTAAATAAGGTTGAATGGAGTAACAGACCAGGATAAGTTGATGCTGTATCACAGTTTTTTTGTTAAACTCCAACCCTATTCTTAGAGTCTCAAAGTAGTTCAGACATACAGCTTTAAGCTCTTTTCTAGATATTGTATGCAAGGAATCCGGGTTAGCAAAACTCAGGTCTACTCAAATTGTTAGATAATTTACTAATATAATTCAACCAGTAAATTTTTCTAGCCGGTTCCAAGCCCATAGAATCTTTAATGATATCTCGATTTAACCCTAGGTTGGGTACGTTCCAGGCTCTATGCCAAAGTAACATAGGTTGCATTTTAATCACATCAGTAATGTGACAGATCCCCAGTTCACTATGACAGTTAAAAACGGATGCGCTCTGAGGAACAGCTAATATAAATCTTAAAAAAGCATTTTCTACCACCTGTATTGGTGAAACGTCATAAAACCCCCAGACCACTGCCCCATATGTGGCAATACTTATGCACTTTGCCTGGTAAATTTTCAATAAGATCTCCGGCGACCTTCTGCCCATCTTTTTGGCAAATATCATCACTGCCGCCGTCGACCTTTTAAATAAGAGGGCCCTACTCTTTACAGCAGAACCCCAAGAGCCTGTGTCCTTCAACAAGATGCCAAGGTAAGAGAAAGTTTTTGTTGGTTCAATTTTGCCATTCCCAGCTGCAAGAATACAACGTTTATTCCTTCCCTTTCCACAAGACATCACAAATATTTTCTTAACATTGAGCCTCAGTCCCCTGTTGTTCATGAAGTCAATGTAGGTGGCAAGGGCACTCTGTAGGCCAAGCTGGGTTCTGGCCATTAAAACTGTGTCGTCCGCGTAGAGGAGGGAGACAATCTGCTTGTTGTTAACTTGCGGGGAATCACTCGCACTAGCCACCAGTTCCTCCTCCAAGGTGTTGGTATATAATGAGAAGAGAAACGGGGCCAGTACACAGCCTTGTCTCACTCCCTTCTCCACGCGGAAAAACTTGGTACACTCTCCCTTTAATCCATACCTCACCTTAGCTGAGGCCCCGCATATAATTGTCTCAGAAATAACACCAATGAGTGCTCAACCTTGAGTCCCTCTAAAATCTGCCATAACAGACTATGGTCAAGGCAGTCAAAGGCAGCGGTAAGATCTACGAATACCGCAAATAAGTTTCCTGTCTTGGCCTGGGTATATTTCCCATGTAAGATGGAAAAGTTTAAAACCTGCTCGACGGTACCCCTCCTCTCCCTAAACCCATATTGGACGGGAGTTAAGATATTATTATCTTCAGCCCACTGTTGCAGTCTATTCAGGATGACCCTTCCTTTGATTTTCATAAATGAATGTAGGAGGGATATGGGTCGATAACAATCAGGATTTTCCCGGTCCCCTTTTTTAAATATGGGTATAATTATGGACTCTGACCAGGGTTTAATAAAACCCTTAGCACAACTGGCTTCAAGGACTCGAGTTAACAATTTGGACCAAAGCTCGTCGTGCATTTATACAAATCTATCGGGGTCCCATCGGGGCCCGGGGCCTTTCCACCTTTATTATCGTTTATGGCCACCAATACTTCATCATGCGTGAAGTGGATGTCAATAGGCAAAAAATGAGTATAATCGCCCAGTGGTGCTGATTCCTTGGCTTTTGTAGTGTTATTGCCCCTGTTTCCATAAGCCGTGGAAAAAAAGTCAGCCCAGGAATTCTCACTAATTGCCACCTCAATCCTTGCTCCCACGTTATTCGAGAAGAACGGGGCCTTTACTGCCTGCCAAAAATAAGAGCTATCCTTACGAAGAGATGCCTCGTAAAGGTTGTTCCAGGCCGGGTCTTTAATTTCTTTCTTACGCTTATACCTAGCAAGATAATAGACCTTCCTATACCCTCTGATTTCCTCATAATCCCTCTCTGTTTTGTGTAATGCAGCCTTTAACAATGAATATGCCTTAGTACACGTGGTATCGAACCAACCATTTTTTTCTTGTTTCTAGGCGCCTTGCAGGGACTGGTCAGAGTTTTTTGTATTGCGGCTGTAATTTGGGAAAAGGCGATCAGTATGTCATTGTGATGGATCTCTTCTCACAGACACTCAGTGATAGGGATTATGGCCTGTAACATTATCTTTGAATTAATTACCTCAGATCTTTCTTTGCCCAGCGCAGTGAATAACCATTCTGACGATCCAACACACTACCTTGTGTCCAAGCCAAGCTCTCAACTACAGAGGGAGTACTCCTATGAGGAAATTAGATAATAATGCTTAGCGGAAGATGATCGCTCAGCCCATTTGGGTGGATAATGAATTTGTTAACCCACGTTGCATATCGATTTGGATGAATAATAAAATCTATTGAGGAGCTGAAGCCCCGACCAATAAACGCGGGGCCAAACTCTACTGGTGGGGAACACAGCGTATTGGCAAAGCCGAGATCATGAGTAGCCAGAACTTCATTAAAACTTTCACCCCTATTCGAGTGTACAAAATGGGCCACATAGCATTGTCTTCTTCCTCAAAGTCCCTATACCCACAAGAAGGCTGAGTACAAACACTAGTTTTAAAGTCCCCTCCCCAAATTAGGATTATATCCTTCCCTTTTGATGCAATTAAATTACTTAAATCATCATTAAGGTTTTTTAATATGTCAGTAAAGTTGCCCCTATCTATGTTGTTCTAAAAATTAATGGCAGCTAACTCAGCTTGCATAGGAAATTGGATAATAATAATTTGATAATAGGTGGATGACTTTAAAGTTTTTATCTTCAGAGCCCCCAGCATGTTCGAGATGTAGACGCAGATCCCCCCTTTGTGTCTCCCATATGCTGACGCAGTGCAGGTATATGGAATGTTTTAAAACTAGTGATATGTAATTCATTCAGCAGCCATGTCTCCTGCAGACACATGATATCAAAGTTCTCAATGAAATCTATCCAAACTGGGTTGTTAACCTTAGATTGGAGCCCAAAGATGTTCCAAAAGGCTATTTTTAACTTCCCTTGGACATAATTAGATTGAAACTTTGATACCCGGTCCCTCTCCCCCTGGCTTTGGCTCCTCTCTAACTCTGTTACAGCGGTCACGCTGCTTTCAGAGATTCCCATGTTACTACTTCATTAGGTGCCTCCTCGCCCAGAGTGGCATACAAGTCCGCCTCCTGTATTCCTGTTACGGGGAAATCTCCCACTATTTGTGAACCTATGCAAATATTTTGATTTGGGTGATTATGAATTAAGGAGAGCGGATCAGCTGCTAAAGAGCCCCCACACACTACCTTAGACTCATTTTTGGGTGGTTCCTCCAGGGGTACCAGATGAACTGCTATAGGCGCCCAGCTAATTACCAACTTTTGATAAACATTTGTGTCCATGAGTCAATCCACCTCCTCCAGCGAGTGTAAATGCCCATACTTATTTGACACTTCTAGACTATATCTCCAATGGTTATTAGGATGAGTAGCAGTAGGAAGGACAGCATTTCTATCAAACATTTTAGGCCGATAAAAAAACCCAAGGGTAACACATTGATTCCCTCAACCATGAATCTATTTGAACCAGTTCGAGCTAGAATTTCTTGTACTAAAGCAGCGGACCTAGAGATAGAACTACGCAATCCCCTTTAAAAGTCTTTCTACCGGGGCCCACCCACGGAACACGCCTCACCATTTTAAAAGAAGCGAACATCCCTTGGGTCAAACCTGTTTTAGCCCCTAAAAATGTATAGATTTGTTCCTCAACGTAACCCAATTTTCTTTGTCTGCCTCAGTGGACGGTGGCACGTTTGCCAAGACCAGGGCATAAGGAACCGGTGCAGGTGGAAGGTTCAAGCTAATATGATTTAATGTAGGCACTTGATTATAGGTCATACGGGTTCCTAAACTAGGCCATGTATCTGGATGTTATGAATCATTACGGCTATCCCTACTGGGATCATTTCCAGCCCCTTTTCCTTTACAGCCCCAGATGATTGCCCACTAGGAGTGATCACCTTCGTGGGCTAGTACCCATAGAACAACTAGATCTCTCCCTATCACTAGTCTGATCGCTGCAGCTAGAGACACAATCTGCTGTTGACTGGCTCCAGTTTTTATCTAGTCCCCCACCCCTACCTGGCTCTGATTGTAAAATATTTGTAACCTTTAGGTGGCCTGAGATAGATACCAGGCCTAGCTCGATTATATAGAGTTTCTTCACCAAAGTGCCAATGGACTCTTTAATAAAGATAGTTAAATCCGATAAAGAGTTCATGATTCCTGCCATCATGTTGGTGGCTTGGCCTTTGCTTTTACTTTTGGTATTAGTGGATCTTACGTGTTCTTTTACTATACTAGTGGCTGGGGGATCCTTTCCCTGATTAGACTTAGAATTGGGTTTTAACATTTTTGGAGTAATGGGAGCCTCGTGAATCTGTGGTGCTAAAGATATGGGGGCCTCTAAATTCTTGGATACACACGCTCTTTTAAGTGGAGGTAATGGCGCAGCATCAAGATCGATTAATGAGATCTCATCCCTCCCTAACTGCACACAACCATTCTGATGTTCCACAATTGGGGTTTTTTCACCAGGGAGCCAAGAGACGTGGCCCAGCCCAGACTATTCTGGCCGATGACGGGCAAGGACGGGCCCGCCCTTGGCCCGCGGGATGTCTGCCGATGTTTTGAGCACCAGCTGGTGCGAAGTTGATGCGCGTTCACCTGCCGCAGGAGCTACGCCCCCTGGGAGTTGTAGTTTTCCTGGGGTGGTCCGCTCGTGGCGAAGTTGCAAGACGTGAGGTTGCCGCGAGCACAGGGCAGGGCAGCAGTGACAGTGCAGCGGTAAGTTCAATAATGGGTAAGCGTCTCGCGCTGCGGTAGGCCTGACGATGTTTTGAGCACCGGATGGCGCGAAGTTGATGCGCGGCACCTGCCGCGAGAGCTATGCCCCCTTGGAGTTGTAATTTTCCTGGGGCGGTCCGCTCGTAGCAAAGTTTCAAGAAGTGAGGTTGCCGCGAGTACAGGGCAGGGCAGCAGTGACAGTGCGGCGGTAAGTTCAATAATGGCTGGGCGTTAAGATAAAACAAAAGCGCTCCAAAAACGCTAAATAAATTCTTAAGCTATTATTAGTGGAGCTTGGATTCAGGTTACTGTACCCTCAATTCAGTTGCGGGCAACTGCCAGATGTTACTTTTGTGACAAACAATGGCAGCTCAATAACTGACTAAATCTTTCTTCGCTACACCAAATTTTCCATCTGCAGCAAGTTAGAAATAACTATCTGGAATGTGCGCAATCACAAAACTCTTCTGGATGAATTACAGTTCAAGAGAAACAGAATGCTGGTCTGGAACAGGCGCCTTGAATTGAAATTAAGGGCATTGGAGCAGTAAGACTTCATTAGCCTGCATTCAAAGACTTTACCTGAGTAGAGCGATGGCGACTGGATAGCTGACTGGCAAGGGCTGGCAGACACAATTCTACTCTATGCATCCTTCAAATTACCCTTTTCATCTCACTCATTCATCATCTACCATGACAAAATCGTATTGTCTTTTTACCAATGCAGATATAATTACAGGAAAGCTGTAAAACAAGCACTACTTTCCTGTGTTCAATAGAATGCTACAACACCATCAAGCAACTCAAATACCAATACAAGGCTTCTACAAATAGGCTTAAAGTCATGCAACAAGATTGGGTTTAGTTAAAACTCAGGGAATCTATGAAGACCAAAAACCTTCTGACCATTGATCAAAGACGTCATAACTTCACATAGAGCAGCTAAAGACTGCCGAATTCCCTACAACTCTTTGAAACAATTTTTTTTTATACCTTGTTTATTTATTGAATATTTTGTAGACATGTATTCAACATAAGGTATACCCATAAATCACAAGATTTGTCTATCATCCAGTAGTTATGCCACTTCTGTTAATACAATCTTGAAAGAGAATATTTCCAATATTAGTGAATAGTGTACCTCTTTCTACACAGGTACAGGGAGTTCAGTATAACAGGTGAGGGCATGGTAGTGGATAGAGAGGTGAATGGAGAGGAGGGGTGACCAGTAAAGTGAGGAGGAGCCAGCAGCTTGCCCCAATCTCCTATTGGCAAGGTATGCACCCAAATTGGGTGAGGAATGCGAGTGTCACCTCAGGGGCGGAGGAAGGGGAGCCATTCCCTACCACGTTTGTTGGGTAAGGTAAAGGCCATGTCGCCACAGACTCTGGGGAGGAGCCAGTTCTCTTCCAGGGGATCCTCATCAATAGTCATAAGCATTAGAATATTCCCGCCCATGCGCGGGACCCCGGAAACAATATATTATATGTGCCCCACATATATATAGACATATATATATAAATATATATATATATAAAAATAAGCAATTGCAGCCAAATAAAACAATAGAGCTGGAATATGCAGTGAAGAATTTCCACAATACAGTGTATTTTGCATTAGAAACATGAGAAACAACACCAATGCTTGTTTAGAAACTGTTTTAATGCTTAGAAAACAGTAGAAATTCTCATAACACACTGTAAGCATATACAGCTCCCAGGCTGCATTGCAAAATCCCAGTCTAAAAAGACTGAAAAGCTAACCTGTAGCTGAATGTAATAAAACTGACGCTGTGCCTTTAAGGCACCTCAGCCCCTAGCTTCCCATCATGCCTCAGGGGTTACAGTTAGGTCAGTTGTTCTTTCCGGCTCCTTCAGGAAGGACCCTGGATACACAGCTCCACACTTTTCTGCCTTTTTCAGTCAGAAAATCTTCAAAAGAACAATTTTTTGATTTACTTTGACTTTTCACATCAGAGTCAAGTAAATAACTGCTTAGCAGTCATTTTTTTGTGAGGTTTTCCTTTCAGGATGCCCTCATTATTTGATGATTGCCCTTCTTGTGGCCACAAGAAGGCAAAAACGGACTCTCATGAGGTCTGTATTTTATGCTTGCCAGAGGATCATGATCCTAAAGACTGTTTTCATTGTAAAAATCTGTCTGACAGAACTCTTAAAGACAGAGAGAGGAACAGGCTCTATGGTCTGGCCCAGAGATCCATGAGAGGAAGATCTGCAGAGAGGAAGAGTTCAAAGAGACCCAGAACTCCCTCCAAAGGCAAGTCAGAGCGTCCATCAACCTCAGCACCGGGCTCGGCGCTGAAAAAACGACATCGGATGGACAGTTCGAGAGAAAAAGCTCAGTCGACGTCGAGATCGGCGTCGATGAGGAAATCGTCGTCGAAAAAAGGTTCGCCGTCGTCGAAGAAAGCTCCGCCGTCGTCAACTAGGCGACGATCGGCGTCGAGAGAAGCCACGAGATCGCCGTCGACGAGAGGTTCGACGTCAAGACATAAGTCAACTCCGCCGCCGTCAACCAGGCGACGGTCGGCGTCGAGAGACAGATCACACTCGCCGTCGTCTCGACGTCGACAGGCTTCGAAGAGTGTGACACCTCCGCCGACGTCTCCACGGAGGCGCTCGGCGTCGAGGAGCAAGAGCCCCCTCGGACGATCGTCGTCGAGGAAGGGATCATCGAAGGCACGTCGGCGCTCGTCGTCGAGGATGTCCGATCCTCCGCCGTCGCCACATGCCAGGTCGAGGACATCTCCGTCGCCGACAGATCAACGTCGGCCGACGTCGAGAGCTCCGTCGACGGCAGGGCTATGCCGTTCGACGTCGAGACCTCCGTCGACGGCAGGACAACGCCGTTCGGCGTCGAGGGAGAAGACTCCGTCGTCGGTGCATCATCGCCGATCGACGTCGAGGGACCGCAGATCATCGTCAAAGCATTCAACGCCGAAGGTTATCACCCCGTCGACGCCGCAGAGGCGTTCGACGTCGAGGGAAAGGCTTTTGAGACGTCCTCCAACACCGGTGAGACGGAGATCTCCTTCGGTGCCTTCGACAGTCCTAGTGACACAATCTGCTTCACTCCATTCCTCCTCAAGTGCCTCGGGTTCAACGGGGTCATCTTCTAGGAGTAGGAGTCCGGTTCAGAAGAATCCCCAGCGGGGTTACACTTCACATATAAGACTCTCGCCAAGATGGTATGCTCCTTTGAGTAATTGGAAGGATTCTAAGGCACCAGAGAGACTTCAAAGGTACTTGAGTCCAGTCCACGGGTCTCCTCTTCAGCAAGCAGAAGAGGCAGATGGACAGAGTCCTGCCATTCACCGATCACGCTCACGAGAGAGAAGAGCGGACAGGTCGCATGCCCCTAGGGTCTCCCGATCGCCAAGGAGGGAGCAACCCAAATCTCGAACACCGAGAAAGGAGGTACGGACTGAGAGATCGAGATCTCCAGTACATCAGAGGGTATCACGTTCTCCTCGAAGGGAGGAACGACCTAGGAGATCACCGGTGAGGAAGGAGCATTTTCACCACAGGAGAAGAAGAACTCCATCATCCTCCCCTCCATCTTCGCCTAGATCTTCTAAAGGGGACTACTCTCCGACGCTGGCAGACAGCCCTCGCTCAAGAGCTTCCCCTCTTGACGACGTCAACACGTATCTGGACGTTTTGCAAAGGGGTGCTCACAAGCTGAATATAGAAATGACCACTCCAGAGGTGTCCACTACTGTGATTTTTGAGACTCTTCATCACAAATCATATACACGGCCGTTGCTCCCATTAGTTCCAGGAATAATGGACCCAATCAAAGAGGTTTTCCTCACGCCAGCAACGATCAGGGCAGTACCGGCACGTATCCAGAAAAAATATAGGCCGGCTGACTCAGATCCTATCTTTGTTAAAGGTGAGCCTGCGGCGGACTCAGTTATTGTAGCCTCAGCTAGGAAGAATCACACAGTCGCTCCTTCTTCATCAGTTCCTCCTGACAAAGACAGCAAGACGCAAGATTCTTGGGGACGCAAGGTATGCAGCACAGCAGCTTCATCCCTGAAAGTCTCGAGTGCATCAGCCCTTCTGGGAAGGTACGATAGAGCCCTATGGGACTCCATGGAACGATTCAAAGGGAAATTGCCCAAGGAGGACCAGAAGGACTTTGAGGAGACCGTGACGGAGGGCTGTTTGGTGGCAAACCAAATGATTAGTTCATCAGCAGATAACACCCTTCTAGCTGGACATAACTACTCACATGGGGTATGTGCGAGGAGATCCTCTTGGCTGCGTTTAACTGGGCTCAAACCAGATGCCCAGCAGCGCATCCTCAATCTGCCTTTTTCCGGATCTTCACTCTTCGGGGAGCATGCCGATCAGGAAATGGCCCGTATGAAGACTGAGTTAGACACAGTAAAGGCAGTAGGTCTGGAAAAACAGAAAGCACCGTTCAAACGACGCTTCAAGACCAACAAGAACCGGGGAGGCCAACAGAGGGTTCAAACCCCTCAATGGTCTCAAAACAAGCCGCAAGGAAAGCCACAATACAGAGGAGGAAGGTCAAGCAGAGGTAAAGGCGGACATCATCAGTCCTCTACCACACCTAGAGGAGGCAAGGCCTGAGCAGTGGCTTCCTCTGACGCCGTTACCCACTCCAGTGGGAGGAAGTGCTGCACAACATCTGGCAGAGTGGGTCAGCATCACGAAAGATCGGTGGGTGCTGAATATACTGCGCAATGGATATGCGCTACGTTTCAGGAAGAAACCACAACCGGCTCCTCCAAAAAAGTCTCGCTCGTACCAACTAGAGCTCCTCAAAAAGGAAGTGAGCGCCCTCTTAAAGAAAAGCGCAATCGAAGAGGTACCCCTATCCCAAAGGGGGAAAGGAGTGTACTCAAGATATTTCCTTGTCCCCAAAAAAGACCAAGAAGGCAAATTCAGACCAATTTTGGATCTTCGACTCCTCAACAAAGTGGTGGTCAAAGAGAAGTTTCGCATGTTGGCACTCCACCAAATATGTCCTCATCTACAGATCGGAGATTGGATGTGTTCGGTGGATTTACAAGACGCGTACTTCCACATTCCTATTACACCAGGTCATCGAAAGTACTTGAGGTTCCTGGTAGGGTCCAAGCATTACCAGTTCAAAGTGCTTCCTTTCGGACTCAAATCCGCACCAAGGGTCTTCACCAAGTGCATGGCAGTGGTAGCGGCGTGTCTACACAAAAAAGGTCTCTTTGTGTACCCATATCTAGACGACTGGCTCCTGAAGAGTCCGTCCCCTCGTCAAGCCACCAAAGACTGTCACCTGTGTCTCCAACTACTACACAGGCTCGGCCTCCACGTGAACACAGAAAAATCAGTCCTGCAGCCCACGCAAACTATCCACTATCTGGGTGCAGTTCTAGACACAAAGTTAGGAAGAGCGTTTTCTTCGCAGGAGAGACTGTCTTCCATGGGGCAAAAATGCAAAAAGTTACTTCAGTTTCCTCGTCCAAAGGTGCGAGAAGTAGCGTCTCTTTTGGGCTCCATGGCGTCCTGCATCTTCCTAATACCGAACGCCAGGTTGAGGATGCGGCCTCTACAAGAGTCTGTGGAGGATCAGTGGGACCAAGCGACGGGAGATTGGGAGGACCGAATCATCCTGTCTCAATCAGCACTGACCTCAATAAAGTGGTGGACTCGCCCTCGGAATGTCCTGCAGGGAGTCCCTTTTCAGCAACCTCTTCCTTCGCTGTCTGTGGTAACGGACGCATCTCTAGAAGGCTGGGGTGCTCACATGGGTCATCTTCAGATTCAGGGTCGCTGGTCGACCAACCTTCAGACATACCACATCAACATGCTGGAGCTTCGAGCAGTTCATCTGGCGCTCAAAGCGTTCTTTCCAGCAATATCAACGGACAAAATCCTGGTTCAGACGGACAACACTACAACTATGTTCTATCTGAACAAGCAGGGAGGAACTCGATCTCGCCCTCTGTCTCTGGAGGCCCAGACAATCTGGCACTGGCTTCTGGCTCGGGGACTGTCGGTGGTGGCAGTGCACCTTCCAGGCGAGCTAAACACAAAAGCGGACGCACTCAGCAGGCACTTCGAAGATCAGCCAGACTGGGTGCTACACGACGAAGTAGTCGAAGAACTCTTCCGTTGCTGGGGTCGTCCAGACATAGACTTATTTGCGGACGACGAAAACGCCAAATGCCACGCCTTCGCGTCCAGGTTCCACCGGCCAGGGACGCAAGGGAACGCTCTCCTGCTGGAGTGGACAGGAATGTTCGCTTATGCTTTTCCCCCTCTGGCACTGATTCCGAAGGTGGTGGCCAAGCTCATCAGATCGAGCATGGACATGATCCTAATTGCTCCGGATTGGCCGCGACAATGATGGTATCCAGACCTGTTACATCTGTCGCTGTGTCCACACAGACGTCTTCCGTGCAGGCCAGACCTGCTGAGCAAGATGAACGGGAGGATCCTGCATCCCAACCTCCCGTCGCTGAACCTGACTGCATGGCTCCTGAGGTCTTGCAATATGGACACTTAAATCTGCCTCCGGAATGTATGAATATTTTAAGAGAGGCAAAGAGACCTTCCACAAGGGCGTCTTATGCGTTCAAGTGGAAATGTTTTTTCATTTGGTGTAAGGACCATGGCTTTGATCCCACCAAAGGACAAGAAGAGGTAGTTCTTCCATACCTCCTATACTTAGCGACATCAGGGTTGAAATACGCTTCTATTAGGGTTCATCTATCCGCCATAGTAGCGTACAGAAAATCACCTGCACAAACATCGTTTTTTCAAGTCCCAGTGGTGAAGGATTTCCTTCAGGGATTAAAGAAGGTCTATCCCCCTGTGAGAAATCCTTCTCCTCCCTGGGAGTTGAACCTGGTTCTCTCCAGGCTGATGTCTACACCTTTTGAGCCTATACACAAGGCCTCCTTGCAGCATCTCACTTGGAAGGCGGCTTTCTTGGTGGCAATAACCTCTGCGCGCAGGGTTAGCGAGATACAAGCACTCTGCACCAAGGAACCTTACACTGTGTTTCACCACAACAGAGTAGTAATGAGGGCTCACCCATCTTTTCTTCCAAAGGTGGTATCGGATTTTCATATAAATCAAACGATTACCCTTCCTTCGTTCTTTCCTAACCCATCGACCCCAGCTGAGAGGTCGTTGCACTCGTTAGATCTTAAACGGGTGCTAAAGTTTTACCTAGAAAAAACTAAGGACACCAGAAAGACAGACCAACTCTTTGTCAATTATGGTGCTATGAGGACCGGGTTTGCAGCAGCCAAAAGATCCATCTCCAGATGGATTGTCTCTTGTATCAAACTAGCATACCAGCTGGCTGGCAAACCTTTGTTGCAATCACCCAAAGCTCATTCCACTAGAGGGAAAGCAGCCACAATAGCTTTTTTGCATGACATTCCTATGTCAGAAATATGCAAGGCTGCGACATGGAAATCAGTCCATACCTTTACAAGGCATTATTGCCTAGAGTCTGATTCCAGAGCGGATTCTCAAGTAGGGCAAGCCTCCTTGAGAAACCTATTTGGGTAAAATAAGGCCTATTTTTGGGCCTACGGATATGATTGTTATCTGTTGATTCCTTTGCCCGCAGGGATGAGGTGAGGCTCGCTACTCTATTCTAATGCTTATGACTATTGATGAGGATCCCCTGGAAGAGAAGGATTAGTTACTTACCTGTAATCCTAGTTCTCTTCCAGGGGTATCGTCATCAAAGTCATAAGCAACCCTCCCGCCTCCCCGGGCAAAGGACTTTGTTTATTACATAGGAGATGGTTTTTAACCTGTTATTACCATGGTTTGGTTTTCAGTCTCCGAAAAGAACAACTGACCTAACTGTAACCCCTGAGGCATGATGGGAAGCTAGGGGCTGAGGTGCCTTAAAGGCACAGCGTCAGTTTTATTACATTCAGCTACAGGTTAGCTTTTCAGTCTTTTTAGACTGGGATTTTGCAATGCAGCCTGGGAGCTGTATATGCTTACAGTGTGTTATGAGAATTTCTACTGTTTTCTAAGCATTAAAACAGTTTCTAAACAAGCATTGGTGTTGTTTCTCATGTTTCTAATGCAAAATACACTGTATTGTGGAAATTCTTCACTGCATATTCCAGCTCTATTGTTTTATTTGGCTGCAATTGCTTATTTTTATATATATATATATATTTATATATATATGTCTATATATATGTGGGGCACATATAATATATTGTTTCCGGGGTCCCGCGCATGGGCGGGAATATTCTAATGCTTATGACTTTGATGAGGATACCCCTGGAAGAGAACTAGGATTACAGGTAAGTAACTAATCCATGAGGCCTCGGTTAGCTGAAGAAGTAATGCTTCCTACCTATGAGCCATCTGGTGGTGTTGCAGCCTCTCCGCAGTGCACAGTCACTGCCTCATCTTTTGCCCAGCGGGTAAAGATACTCTGCCAGTGTTCCAGGCTGGGTGGGGCTGAAAGCTTTCAGCGCGTTGTGATCAGTTTTTTTTTAGCTAAGATGAGGGCTAGGTGTCAACTGTATTTTACACTTTCCTGATGTGTGATTTTTTTAATTGTCCAGGGATCATGCCTCCCAAGTGGATATGCCCTTTATCCATGTCCAGGAGATTCCCGTGTTCCAATAGTGTCAAAGTTGAGGGCACTCCCCAGGAGTGTCCCATATGGCACAAGTGTCCACCAGCATAGGAAAGATGTGAGCAAGTTAAAGAGGTATGCCCTGTGCAAAATGTAGAATTGGTGCTCTTTTTCAATTGCCGCTGCTAAGTTGTGGAACACCCTGCCCATTCATATTGCTGAAGCAGACTCCCTTAGGTCCTTTGAAAACATTTGAAAACCAGGCTTTTTTCAGTATAGTTCCCTGTTGATTAGTCTGCATTGCCATAGTACTTTGGCACCTGAGGCTTTTAGTTTGCTCTAGAAAATTCTGTCATGTCATATCAAAATTTAGCTGAGCATTTCAGGACACCTTACGGGGGTATATCAAGGCCCTTCCCCATTCTTTGAAATTGCATTTTAACAAGCTGTATGAAAGGAATATCTTTATTCTCTCTGAAACAGATAGCTATGTTCCCAACACTTCAGTGTCACTCAAAGCAAGATAATTAGCACAAATCAAACAGAAATTAGGACCTGCAGAACACTTACCTCTCATATACTGAGGATCTGTTGAATTTTTCACTTCCGGCTTTCAGTCTCAACTAAAACAACTGAATCTGTTTAACCCTGCCAATCACCTGATCATCAACACTTCCAAAACAAAAATGTTCGCCTTTGTGAAGAAATGGAGGCATTTTCTTGGCAGTTTGGCAAACAACATATGGACGCTTTTGCGACTGCCAATATCTAGGCGTCACAATTGACTGCAAATTGACCTAGACAACTCATATTGACCAAATAAAAAACAAAGTGCACCAAGGGAGTCAAATGGTTCTCTGCCATCTATGGTGGTCGAGCAATTACGCCTCCGATTTTGGCCTTGAACGTCAAACTTCTCCCACTTACTTTAATACTTCTCGATGGGATATCTGCTATGCAGATCAACATCCTTAACATATTATACATGAAAAATGTTAGCTTCTTACTCAATTGAAAGGTCTCCACTCCTCAGTGAATTCTTCGACTTGAAGTGAACTTAAAATTCATAAGAAGCCTATCTTGAGCTTCTGTCTTCAACTGCACGTGCGATTGGCGGTCTGCACATGAAGATATACTGAAAAAGGTAATCCTTGAGGAGATATCTACCAATGATCCAACCTGGGGCTCGGAGAGCCTTCCCTGAACTCTGAGAACTGAATAGCAAGGCTTGAATGACATTCCACAGAAAATGAGCAAATACTGCCAAAGCCGTTTCATGCGCAGAACTAGTTGTAAGGGCAGCATCACAATCGCAGCTTCTCTTGGCTCCCAACCAGGTTGGATATTTTCTTCCATAGTGAATGGAACAGGAAATTGTAGTAAATGTCCTCTCCACTGTTCTTCTCTGGCTAGACTGTACTATGTTACCTATGACATCATAGAATGCCAGGGTGTTCCTCTAGCTCACTGTGCCTGTCTATTACTTACTATGGCAGTTGGTCATCTGAGGCTGAGCTGCTAACAGCTGACTCCTGGTGGGGTTTTCCTTGTAACTTAACCTGTCTGTCTAACCTGAAAGGAACCTGCAATAAAGGATCTTAACTTATCAAGTGGACTCTGCAACATTCATTTATTACAACTTGGCGACGTTTTCAAGAGGATGCACCTACCTGTGCACTAAGGAAGCTACTTCAAGAAAAGGAACTTAAGAAAGGAACTAAAGACATTGTGAAAATTATTCTTAAAACAGAAGGTAACGCCCAGCTGACCCCACCAGTGTCCTATCACACCTGGACAGCCTGCACCCTGGGCGTGTGTTTTTATTTGGTATCTGCTCGTGTATGGTCAACCTACAGCCTGTGGGACATTGTCATCAAGTGAGTGAACTGTTTTAGTTGATCTGCAGTGTGTCTGATCAAACGTAATAACGTGGAGGAACAGTCTTTCTTTATTAAAAGTCGAGGTGTTAATTGGTCCGCGCCTCCAACATCATCATTGGACAGAGAACTGTTATGTAAATTCGTCCGTGTACTTTACAACACCGTTGGACAGAGACCTGTTTTGTGCGCGGTTTTACTTAAATACCGTGATGCAGAGAGACTGATCTGTGGTGCGCAGTGAAGATGGACACATCCCTGACAGTTCGTCTTCTCAGTGTGCCATTTAACATGCCGAGATTCACAGGTGACTTTCTTTGAGTTTCTCTGTAGCTTACCCTGTTACGAGTGCTTCAGCTAAAACCCTGTGCTTCCGTCAAAGAACCTTGATCTTCTCCAGTCTCTTCGTGTCTCTGTCTGTGTTGTTCTCCCTCTTCTTCTTCTGTTCTGATGACGTACTGGAACGTACAGAGGGTGTTGGTGAACTCTCTAGTGACGCTTCGACCCATGGCCAATCACAGTGCTTCTCTTCTTTTCTGACGTACAAGTTTTTTCCACCAGTCTCCTGGCAGTTTTCATAGACACGTCAGCGCGCAACGCACGAAAAGCCATTTTGCTTGTCATGACAACACACCTCCAGTAAAGTTTCCGATCCGTGACGCATTTCTTTGCGTTAACATATAATTAAGTCTGCTTCTCCAGAACAATGACCACAGACGCTATAGCTACAATTGCCACTCGTAGCGTTTACAGTCTATGCACAAGACTTAACGCGTCTGTATTTCCTTCGGTGATATACACACCTGTGTATATTTGGAAATCTCTGCATTTTCTTCATGGTGCTGACCATGATGTTTCGTTTAAAGGAAGTGTGGAGCAACGGAGTGGAAGAGACTTTACTCATGGACTTCATCACATTCTTCTTGGCTGACGAAAGTCCACGGCGTCTCCAGGCAGCAGTGTACACAGATCCCGGGTGAGAGATCGCTCACCGGAGCTGGCATTATTTATTATTTTTGTTTTGAAGAGTTTAACTTCTCAGTGTTTGTGATGATTGCATATTGTTTTCAGCATAATCTTTTGTGTTGTTAGTGGTCTCTACTGTGTTTGCCCTTTCGTTTATATGTGGGATCAGGTCGACATCTGTTAATTCTACCGAAATCTGTTTTCTAGGATTATGATGTACCTTGTGGCGTATCCTATGTAGGGCTTGGTGTAGTTTTGTTTATCAGTGTGGGTGTGGTGACGTTGTGGGTAGCCAATTCCCATACCGGTTCACGGGGTGTGTATCCCCATTAGTCTTTCTAATTTCTTCCCAGGGTTTGGTGTCCTGTTGTGTACCCTTTTCAAGGGAGGTTGATTATTTGTGGGTAGTCCATGCCCCATAGTTTGTCCCGGGGTTATTGTCTTCATCCTGCGGTGTACCCTTTTTTGGGGAAGTTGGTGTTTGTGGGTAGTCCATGCCCCATAGTTTGTCCCAGTGTGGAAAAGTAAATTTTGCCATGTTCTGTGTCCCTACGTGTCCCCCATCTTATGTTGTATGTGCATGATTAATATGCATATGTATTCCCCATGATCGATTAAAGACGCAATTACAGTTGTGTCCATCTCTAGTATGCCAGTTTCCAGTTCTCGTGAAAGCTACGAGTATTAGGCCTATGTAAAGCTACGTTGCCACGTTTCTCAGTGTGCACGTTATTTCATTGTAAAGTCCCTGTTTCTAGGCCTCAAAAGGGCCCGGACTCAGATTCAGCTCCTGTCTCCTGAACCCTCGCTGAGGAGCGATACAGCCCCCACCTGTATCCCTGACCCTTCACTTACTTCCTGCCTCACAGTGCCCGGCTCGGCCTGGCTCTGCCTGCCAGTCTGCCAAGAGTATGTTATGATTCCAGTTATCAGTCCAGCTCTCCTTCTCTGCATTCCTAAGCTACTGAATCGCATCAATAGTTTCAGTCATCGTCTAGCCTTTACGTCTCCATGTAAGAGAAATACTGTATTTATGGTCATTTAATATTCCTCAACACACACTACATGTAGAATAATGCATGCACCAGTCTTAGTGTCTGTTAGCCTTTGCCCTGATAACTTTTGGATTCTATCAACATGTTCTCTAAACATCAGATACTAGATAGTGTTTAGGTACATGTCGCTCTGACTCTCCAGACTTTCGTCTCTCCTTCTAGCTCAGAAGTCATAGCCCCCAGCTTCTCCCTAGTTACACGTCATTGCCAGCTTGCGCGCACCACTAGGTTAGAGGTCCCGGCTCCTTAGGTAGCCCCCTCCATGTTTCCGCCCCATTTGTGACATATTCCGTTACGTTTACATCACATGTCTATGTATACGCCCTGTTCACGCCTCTTGTTACACCTCCTTTCTGCCTTATCTCTCGCGACTGTTACAGGCCCCACCCACTGTTACGCCTACTGTATGTACTGTAATGTATTTTGTTTAACTATATATATACTTGTGCACTGTTATTAAAAGTTGCTAGCCATCCCAGATCTTGCCCGTGCAGGTTGTCCTGTTCCTGTCCTTTATGCTGTATTAAACCTGCAAACTCCTACTACCTCGAATCTTGACTCTTATTTATTGAGCTATCTGTTATTGTTATGTCCAGTCAAAAATAGAGGTATTATTTATTTATTTACCACATAATGGCGCCCGAATAGGGACTTGCCCTTTCCCCACGCGCCGGAGAAGCCACGCAAGCCCCCTGATCCTCTGCAGCCGTGACGGAACCATACCGTGCACGTGCAGATATTTCTGCTTCAAGTATCCCTCAGGCCCACGGAGGAGACGGAGGTTGCGGTCCAGCATCCAGACGAGGCGGTGGAGGAACGCGGCGAGTCCCGACCAGAGCCCAAGCCGAGAGTCCAAGGTCCGAGGTATCCGGAGACCCACCCGTAACAGAAGTCCGAAGTTCGTCCGTCCGTCATCGTAGCAGTCCAGTCCAGTCCGAGGCCTTCCGTTCTTGCTGCCCGGTGAGTACCATTGCTGGGGTAGTATCCAGACAGGGTCAATTGCATTGTCTCTGGTCCGTGGGTTTGGGTACGCAGATCCAACACGAAGTGTCCACTTAGGTGGATGCGGGTCCTGACGTGTCTCTTTATGAGACCGGTAAGTTTCGTACTGTTTTAGCAGTGCATCTAGTTTCTGTTCTAGTCCGTTCTGTTCTCGAGAAATTCATGTATTCTGTTTTCAGTATTCCAGGTAGTGTTTTGTCCGAACTGTTATCCTAAATGTCATTCATGTATTTCAATGTCGTGGTATGAATGTGTTGTTTAGTAATCATCGTGTTCATTGTGTATTGTATTGTGTCTAGACTCCAGCCCAGTCATGCCATTGTTTTCCAAGTTACGTCAGTTAAAAACTAGAAAAGGTCTGTTAGAAGAAGCAGTTTCTGTCCCGCCTAGGGACAGTCCAGGTCATTTTATGTATCAAAAGCATGGCATAAGTGCCATATTATATCTAGATTTATGGGTGGAGTACACCAAACAGTTAGAAGAAAAGTACAGATGGCCCGTATCGGGTACATGGGATGCCGAGTGCATCATGCGAGTAGAAGAAGTATTATGGAAAAAGAAAGCCAGACAGTCACAGAAAGATGCCATCGAGTTATGGCGCAAAGAATCTCATAAAAGAACCGAAAAAGAAATCAGAAAGTCAGAATTAAGTAGAGAATCCTTAGAAAAAGCCCAAGAAAAGGAACTAATCGAAATAGGTGAACGAGTTAAAACCGAACAGTCAGACAGGCAGAGAAATGCCCTTATTAAGGGTATGTACCCTCTTCTTGCCGAGGGCTTGCCAAAAGCAACCCCGGAAGCATCCAGTAATTTTCCGCCACCTTTAGTTCCGACCAACCTGCGTCACAAACCGACCGCAGCTGAGATTTTTCTCTCGTCCTATTTGGACGACACAGTCCCAGAATATGCAAATCCTGTTCCGCCAGCTCCTGTAAATAATGTAAATCCTGCTCCTCCAGTCACTGGGGCACCTGTTGCAGTACCTGTTACGGTACCCCCGGTCCAGCCCGTAGTACAAATTCCCGCTACTTCAGTCACTCTGCCAGCTCGAAGAGTATCAGTCGGCGATTCCAGTTTAGGGGCCGCGGGCGGAGGTCCTCCTGGTACCCCGCCGCCAAGTAGACGTTTAGGAGCAGTCGAGTTACATGAACGTGCGTTACAGCGTACGCCCAAATATAAGTCCATTGCAGAAATCAGGCGACTTCTTACTGAATGCTGTTATGATCCAGTCCCAGGCGAGGATAGTATGGTTATATATTCCGTACGTATAAGACAGGTGTCCGAGTATTTGGTCACCCTACCGAATATGAAAGAAGATCTAGACAGAATGTATCGTTTCATTCGTACAGGAGACGATCCAGAAAGTATTGGTGAAGTCATGTCTCTCAGGAAAGCTGAGATCCAGTTCATGTTATTAAAGTTTCTGATCAATTGTTTAATACGGGAACAAGATTCCCCGACTAAAGATCCGACCGAAATGAGAATTCTGACAAAGTGGAGTGATAATATAGCCGAGGGTAAGCACAAGACACTCAATAGTATAGAGAGTATGTACAAGAAAATACGTAAAGAAATAATAAGGTTACACGAACAACGCAAAGAAGCACAAGTAAGCGAGAAAGAAAATGACTCTTCTACTGAAGAGGTAGACGACGAGAATACCGCCAGAATAGCATATGTAGGTAAATCTAGAATTCTAGACCGACATTTACGCCTAGAACACAAGAAAACTGTTCATCTTCCAGCACCAGAACAAGGTTCTCTAGAACAAGTATTTCAAGCTACCGATCAAATTCTGAAATCACGAATCAGTTATAGTGAATTAAGTACTATGCATGAACAAGAACTAGCCCGATCAGCAGTCCGATGGATTACTGATTCTACCACTTTTCCAGACGAAATAGTGGCACAAATGTTTCTGAAACTGCCCCCACCCGAGCAGCGACTGGTGGGTATGTATATGATCCAGCACCTCATTACGCTGTATGAGGGTCAACATTCTGATCCAGGTCCGTTACATGATGTCCTGAACGAGTTACTCCAGTATAGATGGAAAGGTTTAGGTACCGATTTAATTAGTGTCATTCTAGAACAGCGCCACAAATATAGAACGTTTTTAAATCCGCATTTTGTTCATGTCTCACCTCCAGAAAGTAAACCGTTTTACATAGATAGACAGCATCCGTTACGAGAAGTACACCCAGTTAGGACAACGGGTGGTGAAATGCAACGAGTATTTGTTTACACCCCAGTTACAAAGATGGAACTCTTAGAGATGAAGAAATTAATTCCCTGTCACGACAAAGATCCAGCAGGGTTCCACCGTGAATTAAAAGACATGCTCCGTATGGGAGAATACACGTATCCAGATATTATTAAAATGCTAAAAGTCCTGTTGCCTGCAGGCATATATGAAAAACTCAAGGAAAAGGATTGGGAGGTGGGAGAGAAAAAGATCGATTGGACAGCTCTAGAAGCTGAAGATAAGATACGAGTACCAGGTACCGGTCTTGGAGACAAATGTAAAGAATTACCAGAATTATTAATACAAGTTTTACCTAGATTATTAGCCACTAAAAAGGAAGACTGGGATGCAATCTCAGCCTGTAAACAGAAACAAGACGAAGACACTAGTGATTTTTATTCCAGATTTGAGAAATGTTTTATAATAAACAGTGGTTTGAAGACGAGTAGCGAGTCATACCCTCATCTTTTTGTTACTAAATTAGTCGAGAATTCAAGTCCACAAGTTAAAAATCGAGTTTTGAAAGTCGAAAGTACTTGGCAAGCTAGTACCCCGTCCCAAATGCTCCAGATGCTCCAGTATCACCAGAATAGAATCAGAGAAGAGCAAGAACACGAGAGAAGACGTATGAAAGACACGAAAATGAAAGTACTAGTTGCACAATCTGTTCCTCAAGACAGTCAGAAGAGGGGTCCGAATCAAGCCAGTCATCCTGCAGCTCCCGTTAAAGGGACATGCAATTATTGTAAACAGACAGGTCATTTTATAAACGAGTGTGCAGTTCTGAAACACAACATAGCCACTGGTAAAACTAAAGAAAGACCACGTCCGCCTAGACAAGAACAAGTTTCACAGACTTCTCAGCCACAGAATGCACAACAGACAGTTCCAGCACCGCAGCCTATCGCTGCAACACAGCATGTTACACAGCAGATGTACCAGTATGCACAGACAGAGTATCCAGAGTATCAAGCGTATTCATGAAACAGCCTAGAGAGGGAGGTAGGCTTGCCTCTCATCGAGATTCCTGTAGATCAAGAAGGTCCCTATGTTCACAGTCAAGTATTAGGGAAAGACAGAAAGTTTCTGATTGATACAGGGGCAAGTAGGACTACCATTAGTCACGACGAGGTTCCAGGGGCTCCGCTCTCAGGCTCTAGAAATGTTTCCCTTGGATTTTCAGGAAAGCCTATTGTAAACGAGATATCAAAGCCAGTTACTCTTGAAGTAGGTCCATTGTCCCGAACTACTGATCTACTGCTTACGAAGTCATGTCCAGAAAATTTGTTAGGCATTAAGACACTGAAAGAATTAGGTGCAGTTATTTGCTGTTCCCCAGAGGGAATACGTTTGTTTTACGTGACTTCAAGGGTCACTATGTTTTGCGTGATTTTGATCCAAGATTGTCTAATGTTCCGCAGCATCTATGGGCGCAAGGTCCAACTGATGTTGGTTTTATGCAAATCACACCCCATCGTGTGACTCTCAAGCAAGGTATAGTCTTGCCACGAATCAGACAGTACAGATTGCCACCTGAGGCTGTAGCAGCCTTATCCAAAATTATTGACGAGCTTATGGCTCAAGGAGTAGTTGTAGAAACTGACTCCAATGTATGTAATTCTCCTATCATTCCAGTCATGAAACGTACTGATCCAAATGCACCCCCAGTATATCGATTAGTGATTGATCTTCGAGAACTCAATAAATGTATCATTCCCCAGTATCCAGTTGTTCCAGATATCTCATCCCTATTGACAGCCATTGATTCTGAGGCAATATTTTTTACAGTAATAGACCTCAAGAATGCATTTTTCAGTGTCCCCATTCATCCAGACAGCCAGTACCTTTTCGGTTTTTGTTTAAATGGAAGGAGCTATAAATTCACACGAGCTCCTCAAGGTTTCACAGAAAGTCCTAGTATTTACAGTCAAGCACTTAAGAGACAACTAGACAACATTCACATGCCAACTGACACTGCCCTGCTCCAGTATGTCGATGATCTACTGATCACAGCCCGTTCTGAACATGCTTGCGAGCGAGCATCGCTTTGTGGTATATAAATAAATAATACCGGATCTATTTTTGGATGAATGAATGAATAACAGATAGCTCAATAAAATAAGAGTCAAGATTCGAGGTAGTAGGAGTTTCTGCAGGTTTATTACAGCATAAGGACAGGATCAGGACAACCTGCATAGGATGACCCAGCAGCTGCTGGGGCTTGGTCTGGGATGAGCGCGCTAGCTTTTAATAACAATACATCAACTTATATACATAGCGCAAACACATAGCATTACATTGCAGTAGGCGTAGCAGTGGGTGGAGCAGAAGGCGTGACGCGTAGCAGTCGCGAAAGATAACAGTAAAAAGAGGTGTAACTGGGAGTATACTTAGGCATGTGGTGCAAACGTAACAGAATATGTCATGAATGGGGCGGAAACATTGGAGGGGGCTACCTAAGGAGCCGGGACCTCTAACCTAATGGTGCGCGAAAACTGGCAATGACGTGTTACTAGGAGAAGCTGGGGGCTACGAACTCTGTGCTAGGAGCAGAGACTAGAGTCTGGAGGGTCGGAGCGACATGTACCTAAACCTTATCTGGTATCTGATGTTTAGGGAACATGTTGATATAAACTAGAAGTCATGAGGGGAGAAGCTAACTTGACTCTAAGACTGGACCATGCATTATTCTACATGTAGTGCGTGATGAAGAATATTGACCATTAAATACAGTATTTCTCTAACGTGGAGCCGAAAAGGCTAGACAATGACGGAAACTATTGATGCAGTTCAGTAGCTCAGGAATGCAGAGAAGGAGGACTGAACTGATAGCTGGAATCATAACATACTCTTGGCAGACTCAGAGGCAGAGCCAAGCTGCACCGGGCACTGCGAGGCAGGAAGTAAGTGAAGGGTCGAGGATACAGGTGGGGGCTGTATCGCTCCTCAGCGAGGCTTTCAGGAGACAGGAGCTGAATCTGTGGTCCGGGCCCTGTTGAGGCCTGGAAACGGGGACTTTATAATGAAATAACGTGCACACTGGGAAACGTGGCAACATAACTTTACATAGGCCTGATATTCGTAGTATTCACGAGGACTGGAAACTAACATACTAGAGGTGGACACAACTGTAATTGCGTCATTAATCAGACATGGGGAATAACATATGCATATTGGTCATGCACACATAACATATGATGGATGAAGCGTAGGGACACAGAACATGGCAAAATTTACTTTTCCACATTCCCTCCTTGTCACTACGTTTCCATCAGGAAACATCAATTTTCATGATACCATCTATCATTTCATACAGTACCATTTGCTCGTCTCGAATTGTCTTGGAACGGGATTTAGAACGGGGCTTGGGACTAGGAATACAAGAGGTAGCACACATGCTGCAAATCGCAGGGCCACATTGTATACAGAGGCAGCAGCTAAATATGATCGCTACTGCAATACCTAGAAAGGACAGGACTTTCCATCCCCATGCGGAAATTATATTCCAGAACCAACCGGACCATGTCCAGGTGCCTGGATCTTGGTGTAACAGATGGGCAATTTTATGGAGTCTGGTTATAGCTGAATAAACAGACGGCGCGTTATTTGGAATGAAAATGCAGCAACTAGATCCGATGACTCTACAGGCCCCGCCCCTATCGGCCAGTATGACGTCAAGGACGAGACGATTTTGCAAAACGACAAATCTCATAGCAGATTGTTCTTCGGTTAAGTTACCTAGAGCAGAGGCAGTCTCATTTACTACAGCTTCAAGGGTTCTCGTTAACCTACGGATTAGTTTACTATTCTGGACAGGTCCTACAAAGAAGAAGAAACCTTTATTGAAATCTGTATACTGTTCTAGAGTAGTTTCAGTATAATCGACAATTGGGGACTCCCTTCTATGTCTAAGAAACATGTACTGTTAAGAAAAGACATATCTGTTGAGGATGACGTTAACGTGGACCATGCTCCACACGAACCATTATGTGAGAATGGATAAGGAAACAGTGACAGAATTCCCTTCGGTGTCTGGAAAGGGGGGAGTCGACCACACACCCAACAATTAGTGGCATTGCTGGTCTGGTGTGAGTAATGTAACATACGGATAAATGTGTTGTTGCGCATAGCGAGGCGGTAAGAATATTCGTGAGGAGGCAGATCACTAAACGTGTGCTCTACTGTAGCATTAGCAGACATATTTACATGAGGAACTGGAAAATACAGATAGAATGCATAGCTGGTGCAGGAAATCATTATGCTGATGAATAATATGAAACTCAGAAAAATGATACATCTGATTGAACTTCGACTGACTCTCTCACTATGGGGGTCTATTTTATACATGTCAGAAACAGTCTAACCGTTTCACCTAGGGGAGGACTTATACAATCAAACTGACTGACTTATTTTACTAGACCTGAGCTTTAACTTATACTCCTGCTGCGGAGTTTTCTCTAACAAGGGAGGGGTTGTAATAATGTCTTGTGCGGGACAGTCCTTAAGAGCAATATTCTGGCAGTCTTTCGAATCCTGGGAAATGTTTTTAGAAACGGATTTCAGTCCTTTAAAAAGTTTAACATGAGACAGGTGGATCCATCCTTTTCTGCCTTCCAACTTGACGGCTGTACGGGTGGTGAGGAGGACCTGACGTGGCTCCTTCCAACGTGGTTCCAGCGGACTTGATCTGTCAAAATTTCTGATCATCACCAAGGATCCTGGAACGATCTCGTGCGGTGCCACCTCGGTATTGTCTGGAAAAGCGGCAGCAACCTGTGAACGACATGAGTTGAGGGCAGACATCAAGGAAGCTAGGTAATCTGTCAGCATATTACATGAAACATCGGTAATACTTCGGGGTCTAGGAGTACCCCACATGTTAGGGGGGCGGCCGAATACGACCTCATACGGGGATAGACCTGATCTGGAATGTGCGACCATGCGCATATAAAACAAAGCGACTGGCAGAGCTACTAGCCAGTCCACACCTTTTTCTTTACAAATTTTTGCAATACGGATTTTCAGGGTCTGATTATGTCTCTCTACGAGACCGGCTGCTTCAGGATGGCGTACACAATGGAACTTCCACTGGTACCCTAACAACAGGGAAACGTGCTTCATGAGTTCAGATGAGAATGGCTGACCGTTATCAGAATATACGACTCTAGGGAGTCCATATCTAGGGAAGAATTCACGAACCAACTGCTTGGCAGTGGTCGCGGCTGTGTAATCTGGGACTGGATATGCTTCTGTCCACCTGGACAAAGCGCATACAACTACAAGGACATACTTGAAACCTCGACATCGCTCCATCTGAATATAATCCATCTGGAGGACCTCAAAAGGGTGGTCAGGGGGCTGGAAACCACCTTGTTCCACCGGGACACTTTTACCTGGATTAAACTGACAACATATCATACAGGTACGGACTTTCTGCTTGGCTGCAGCTCGTAAATGCTTGTTGAACCAAATGTTCTGGATACTGTCTAACATAGCTTTTTCTCCTAAATGTGCTGGACTATGTGCGGTATTAATAATGACTTGAACCATAGAATCGGGGAGAAACCATGTGGCTCTACCCTTCGTTAACCATCCTTGATCTGTCTGGACCCCTCCTTGTTCAGACCATTTCTTGATTTCATTGGGAGTAGCATGTAACTGGATATCTATGACATCTTGTGTAGGGTCCTTAACTGTCATGCATGTAATCGGATCTGGAGTATGTGTCTGATTAACTGGAATGTCTGGAGTCTGTGCTGTAAGCTTGGCTGTGCGGTCTGCTAGATCATTACCTTGGGAAATAATGTCAGTAACTTTCGTATGTGCTTTGCATTTCATGATAGCAATGGATGTCGGTAAATGTATGGCATCTAACAGGGCTTGAATAAGGAGACCATGCTGAATCTTGGTTCCATGAGAAGTCATGAAACCTCTCTCCTGCCAGAGCACTCCGAAGTCGTGTACAACTCCGAATGCGTAACGTGAATCTGTGTAAACATTAACTTTCAGGTTCTTGGCATGTATACAGGCTTGTGTCAGAGCGACTAGCTCTGCTGCTTGAGCAGACAGGGTGTCAATACGGTGTGTTTCAATAACTTCAGTGTCAGTAGTCACTGCATACGCGGCGACTAGTTCTCCTGTACTAGTTCTCATACATGAACCATCCACATAAAGTGTCAGGTCAGGGTCTGGTAACGGAATGTCTGTCAGGTCTTGTCTTGGCTTTGTCGTAATATTAACTACTTCCACACAGTCATGTGTGTCTGGTTTTGAATTAACTGATGGTAACAGTGTAGCAGGATTCAGGACGTTGCAGCGTCTAATTTCTATGTGTGGCTGGAACAGTGTCAATTCATAACCTGTTAAACGTGCAATTGTCAAGTGCTGTGTTTGTGTTCGGTTTAAAAGAACTTCCACGGAATGTGGGACTTGTACTGTCAGGGAATGTCCTAAAACTATGGAATCACTTTGTCTGATAGCTAGTGCTGTGGCTGCAACTGACTTGAGGCACGCAGGCAACGCCTGGGCGACTGGATCTAATGTGCTCGAAAAATAAGCACAGGGCTTGTATTGTCCTGCTTGATCTTGTGTGAGAACAGATAATGCTGTACCTTCGCGTTCAGTAACGAAAAGTGTAAAAGGCTTACTGTAGTTCGGTGTAGCTAGAACTGGAGCTTGACATAGGGCTTTCTTTAACTCGTTGAAACTAAGTGTATGGTCAGATGTCCAAGGGAGGACAGTCGATACGGCTGCCTCCTGTGTCGTTAACTGTATCAGTGGCTTGGCTAGAAATGCATACTGGGGAATCCATTGTCTACAATAAGAAGTAAGGCCGATAAAGGCACGTACCTCCTTCTGGGTTCTGGGCTGGGGAAGACTCGCTATTAACTGGATACGGTCGGGTGTCAACTGCCTACCCCTCTTGGACAGCAAGTGTCCTAAGTATACTACTTGCTGGACACAGAATTGAAGCTTCGAAGGTGACACCTTGTGCCCCATCTCGGCTAGAAAATACAGGACTGTAAGGGATGCTCGCTCGCAGGCACGTTCAGAACGGGCTGTGATCAGTAGATCATCGACATACTGGAGCAGGGCAGTGTCAGTTGGCATGTGAATATTGTCTAGTTGTCTCTTGAGTGCTTGACTGTAAATACTAGGGCTTTCTGTGAAACCTTGAGGAGCGCGTGTAAACATATAGCTCCTTCCATTTAAACAAAATCCGAAAAGAAACTGGCTGTCTGGATGAATCGGAACACTAAAAAATGCATTCTTGAGGTCTATGACAGTGAAAAACATGGCTTCGGAATCAATGGCTGTTAACAGGGAAGAAATGTCTGGGACAACTGGGTACTGAGGAATAATACATTTATTAAGCTCTCGTAAATCAATCACTAATCGATATACTGGGGGTGCATTCGGATCAGTACGTTTCATGACTGGAATGATCGGAGAATTGCATACATTGGAGTCAGTTTCTACAACTACTCCTTGAGCCATGAGCTCGTCAATAATTTTGGATAAGGCTGCTACAGCCTCAGGTGGCAATCTGTACTGTCTGATTCGGGGTAACACTACACCTGGTTTGAGAGTCACACGATGGGGTGTGATTTGCATGTAACCTACATCAGTTGGACCTTGCGCCCATAAATGCTGCGGAACATTAGACAATCTCGAATCAAAATCTCGTAATACATAGTGACCCTTGAAATCACGTAGGAACAGACGTATTCCCTCTGGGGAACAGCAAATAACTGCACCTAACTCTTTCAGTGTTTTAATGCCTAATAGGTTTTCTGGACATGACTTAGTAAGTAACAGATCAGTAGTACGGGACAATGGACCTACTTCTAGAGTAACTGGCTTAGATATCTCATTAACTATTGGCTTTCCTGAAAATCCAAGGGAAACATTTCTTGAGCCTGAGAGCGGAGCCCCTGGAACTTCGGCATGACTAATTGTGGTCCTACTTGCCCCTGTATCGATCAAAAACTTTCTATCTTTCCCTAATACTTGACTGTGAACATAGGGACCTTCTTGATCTACAGGTATCTCGATGAGAGGCAAGCCTACCTCCCTCTCTAGGCTGTTTCATGAATATGGCTGGTACTCTGGATACTCTGTCTGAGCATACTGGTACATCTGCGATGTAACGTGCTGTGTTGCAGCAATAGGCTGCGGTGCGGAAACTATCTGCTGTGCATTCTGTGGCTGAGGAATCTGTGAAACTTGTTCTTGTCTAGGCGGACGTGGTCTTTCTTTAGTCTTACCAGTAGCTATGTTGTGTTTCAGAACTGCACACTCGTTTATAAAATGACCTGGCTGTTTACAATAATTGCAGTTCCCTTTAACGGGAGCTGCAGGATGACTGGTTTGATTCGGACCCCTCTTCTGACTGTCTTGAGGAACAGATTGTGCAACTAGCACTTTCATTTTCGTATCTTTCATACGTTTTCTTTCGTGTTCTTGCTCTTCCCTGATTCTATTCTGGTGATACTGGAGCATCTGGAGCATCTGGGACGGGGTATTAGCTTGCCAGGTGCTTTCGACTTTCAAAACTCGATTTTTAATTTGTGGACTTGAATTCTCGACTAATTTAGTAACGAAAAGATGAGGGTATGACTCACTACTTGTCTTGAGACCACTGTTAATACTAAAACAGTTCTCAAATCTAGAATAAAAATCACTAATATCTTCATCTTGTTTCTGTTTACAGGCTGAGATTGCATCCCAGTCTTCTTTTCTCGTTGTCAATAATCTGGGTAAAACTTGAATCAATAATTCTGGTAATTCTTTACATTTATCTCCAAGACCGGTACCTGGTACTCGTGCCTTGTCTTCAGCTTCTAGAGCTGCCCAATCGATCTTTTTCTCTCCCACCTCCCATTCTTTTTCTTTTAACTTTTCATATACCCCTGCGGGTAACAGGACCTTTAACATTTTAATGATATCTGGGTAAGTGTATTCTCCCATACGGAGCATGTCTTTTAATTCTCTATGGAACCCTGCTGGATCTTTATCATGACAGGGAATTAATTTCTTCATTTCAAGAAGTTCCATCTTTGATATTGGAGTGTATACAAACACTCGTTGCATTACGCCACCCGCCCCTTGGACTGGGTGGACTTCTCGTAACGGATTCTGTCTGTCTATGTAGAATGATTTACTTTCTGGGGGTGAGACATGAACAAAATGCGGGTTCAGAAACGTTCTATATTTGTGGCGCTGTTCTAGAATGACACTAATTAAATCGGTACCTAGACCTCTCCATCTATACTGGAGTAACTCGTTCAGAATATCATGCAACGGGCCTGGATCAGAGTGTTGACCCTCATACAAAGTAATGAGGTGCTGAATCATATACATACCCACCAGTCGTTGCTCGGCTGGGGGCAGTTTCAGAAACATTTGTGCCACTATTTCGTCTGGAAAAGTGGTACAATCAGTAATCCATCGGACTGCTGATCGGGCTAGTTCTTGTTCATGCATAGTACTTAATTCACTGTAACCGACTCGTGATTTCAGAATGTGATCGGTAGCTTGAAATACTTGTTCTAGAGAACCTAGTTCTGGTGCTGGATGATGAAAAATAGACTTGTGTTCTAGACGTAGATTTTCCTACATACGCTATTCTGGCGGGATTCTCGTCTTCCTCTTCAGGATCAGAGATACTTTCTTTCTCGCTTACTTGTGTTGCTTTACGCTGTTCGTGTAACCTTATTATTTCTTTACGAATTTTCTTGTACATACTCTCCATGGCACCGACGGTCTTGTGCTTACCCTCGGCTATATTATCACTCCACCTTGTCAGGATTCTCATTTCGGCGGGAATCTTTAGACGGGTAATCTTGTTCTCTTATTAGACAATTGATCAGGAACTTTAATATCATGAGCTGAATCTCGGCTTTCCTTTGAGACATAATCTCGCCAATACTTTCTGGATCATCCCCTGTACGGATGAAACGATATATTCTGTCTAGATCTTCTTTCATATTCGGCAAGGTGACTAGATACTCGGTCACTCTCCTTACACGTAAGGAATATAAAACCATATTATATTCGCCTGGAACTGGATCATAGACACATTCGTTAAGGGTTTGCCTGATTTCTGTAACAGACTGATGTTTGGGCGTACGCTGTAACGCTTGATCATGTAATTCGAGTAATGTTAAACGCTTGTGTGGCGGCGGGGTTTGAGGAAGACCTCCTCCCGCGGCCCCTAAACTGGAATCGTCGACTGACATTCTTCGTCCTGGCAGGGTCGGTAATTGTAACGTGGGCTGGACTTGTATGGCGGACTGGGCCGGGGGAGCTGTTAAGGGCACCCCGGTGTCTGGAGGAGCAGGAAGTGCCTGATTTACAGGGACTGGCGGAGCGCGAACAGGATTTGCATATTCGGGGACTGTGTCGTCCAAATAGGACGAAATAAAAATATCAGCTGCGGTCTGTTTGTGACGTAGCTTGGTCGGAACTAATGGCGGCGGGAAATTACTGGATGCCTCTGGGGTCGCTTTTGGCAAACCTTCGGCAAGGAGAGGATACATACCCTTAATAAGGGCATGCCTCTGTCTGTCTGACTGTTCGGCTTTGACTTGTTCACCTATCTCGATTAATTCTCTTTCTTGGGCTCGTTCTTGGGATTCTCTACTTAACTCTGACTTTCTGACTTCCTTTTCCGTTCTTCTATGAGCTTCCTTGCGCCATAACTCGATGGCATCTTTCTGTGACTGTCTGGCTTTCTTTTTCCATAATGCTTCTTCTACTCGCATGATACATTCGGCATCCCATGTACCCGATACGGGCCATCTATACTTTTCTTCTAACTGTTTGGTATACTCTACCCATAAATCTAGATACATTATGGCGCTTATGCCATGTTTCTGATACATAAAATGACCTGGACTGTCCCTAGGCGGGACAGGAACTGCTTCTTCTAATAAACCCTTTCTAGTTTTTAACTGACGTAACTTGGAAAAGAGCGGCATTGTAAACTTGAATCGGAACACAATACAATACACGAAAAACAATAACAATTGGGAAAACAATTCAGGCATACCATGACATTGGAAAGACATTAAACAACATTATAAATAACAGTTCGAACAGAATATTACCTGGAATACTGAGAACAGAACAGAACAGAATGTCTCGAGAACGGAACAGACTAGAATTACTGGATGCACTGCTGTAACAGTACGGAACATACCGGTCCCATAAAGGGACGCATCAAGACCCGTATCCACCTAGGTGAACACTTCGTTTGTGAGTCTGGGCACCACCAACCCACGGACCAGGAGTCAATTTAGATTGGTCCTGTCTAGATACTACCCCAGCAATGGTACTCACCGGGCAGCACGGAACGGAAAGCCTCGGACGGGACTGGACTGCTACGACGACGAACTTCGGACTTCAGTTACGGGTGGGCCTCCGGATACCTCGGACCTTGGACTCTCGGCTTGGGCTCTGGTCGGGACTCGCCGCGTTCCTCCACCGTCTCGTTCGGATGCTGGACCGCCTCCTCCGTCTCCTCCGTGGGCCTGAGGGATACTTGAAGCAGAAATATCTGCACGTGGCCGGTATGGTTCCGTCACGGCTGCAGAGGGTCAGGGGGTCGGCGTGGCTTCACCGACGCGTGGGGAAAGGGCAAGTCCCTGTTCGGGCGCCATTATGTGGTATATAAATAAATAATACCGGATCTATTTTTGGATGAATGAATGAATAACAGATAGCTCAATAAAATAAGAGTCAAGATTCGAGGTAGTAGGAGTTTCTGCAGGTTTATTACAGCATAAGGACAGGATCAGGACAACCTGCATAGGATGACCCAGCAGCTGCTGGGGCTTGGTCTGGGATGAGCGCGCTAGCTTTTAATAACAATACATCAACTTATATACATAGCGCAAACACATAGCATTACATTGCAGTAGGCGTAGCAGTGGGTGGAGCAGAAGGCGTGACGCGTAGCAGTCGCGAAAGATAACAGTAAAAAGAGGTGTAACTGGGAGTATACTTAGGCATGTGGTGCAAACGTAACAGAATATGTCATGAATGGGGCGGAAACATTGGAGGGGGCTACCTAAGGAGCCGGGACCTCTAACCTAATGGTGCGCGAAAACTGGCAATGACGTGTTACTAGGAGAAGCTGGGGGCTACGAACTCTGTGCTAGGAGCAGAGACTAGAGTCTGGAGGGTCGGAGCGACATGTACCTAAACCTTATCTGGTATCTGATGTTTAGGGAACATGTTGATATAAACTAGAAGTCATGAGGGGAGAAGCTAACTTGACTCTAAGACTGGACCATGCATTATTCTACATGTAGTGCGTGATGAAGAATATTGACCATTAAATACAGTATTTCTCTAACGTGGAGCCGAAAAGGCTAGACAATGACGGAAACTATTGATGCAGTTCAGTAGCTCAGGAATGCAGAGAAGGAGGACTGAACTGATAGCTGGAATCATAACATACTCTTGGCAGACTCAGAGGCAGAGCCAAGCTGCACCGGGCACTGCGAGGCAGGAAGTAAGTGAAGGGTCGAGGATACAGGTGGGGGCTGTATCGCTCCTCAGCGAGGCTTTCAGGAGACAGGAGCTGAATCTGTGGTCCGGGCCCTGTTGAGGCCTGGAAACGGGGACTTTATAATGAAATAACGTGCACACTGGGAAACGTGGCAACATAACTTTACATAGGCCTGATATTCGTAGTATTCACGAGGACTGGAAACTAACATACTAGAGGTGGACACAACTGTAATTGCGTCATTAATCAGACATGGGGAATAACATATGCATATTGGTCATGCACACATAACATATGATGGATGAAGCGTAGGGACACAGAACATGGCAAAATTTACTTTTCCACAGCTTACAGTCCTGTATTTCCTAGCCGAGATGGGGCACAAGGTGTCTCCTTCAAAGCTTCAATTCTGTGTCCAGGAAGTGATCTACTTAGGCCACTTACTGTCCAAGTGGGGTAGGCAGTTGACACCTGACCGTATCCAGTTAATAGCGAGTCTTCCACAGCCCAAGACACAGAAGGAGGTACGTGCTTTTATCGGCCTTACTTCTTATTGCAGACAATGGATTCCTCAGTATGCATTTCTAGCCAAGCCACTGATACAGTTAACGACACAGGAGGCAGCCGTATCGACTGTCCTCCCTTGGACATCTGAACATACACTTAGTTTCAATGAGTTAAAGAAAGCCTTATGCCAAGCTCCTGTCCTAGCTACACCGAACTACAGTAAGCCTTTCACACTTTTTGTCACAGAACGTGATAGTACTGCATTATCTGTTCTCACACAAGATCAAGCAGGACAATACAAGCCCTGTGCTTATTTTTCGAGCACACTAGATCCAGTAGCCCAGGCTCTGCCTGCGTGCCTCAAGTCAGTTGCAGCCACAGCACTAGCTATCAGACAAAGTGATTCCATAGTATTAGGACATTCCTTGACAGTACAAGTTCCACACTCCGTGGAAGTTCTTTTAAACCGAACACAGACTCAGCACTTGACAATTGCACGTTTAACAGGTTATGAACTGACACTGTTCCAGCCACACATAGAAATCAGACGCTGCAACGTTCTAAATCCTGCTACACTGTTACCGTCAGTTACTTCAAATCCTGTCACACATGATTGTGTGGAAGTTGTTAACACTATGACTAAACCAAGACAAGACCTGACAGATATTCCATTACCAGACCCCGACCTGACACTTTATGTGGATGGTTCATGTATGAGAACAAGTACAGGAGAACTAGTAGCCGCGTATGCAGTGACTACTGACACTGAAGTTATTGAAACACACCGTATTGACACCCTGTCTGCTCAGGCAGCAGAGCTAGTTGCTCTGACTCAAGCCTGCATACACGCCAAGAACCTGACAGTTAATATTTACACAGATTCACGCTACGCATTCGGAGTTGTACACGACTTTGGAGTGCTCTGGCAAGAGAGAGGTTTCATGACTTCTCATGGAACCAAGATTCAGCATGGTTTCCTTATTCAAGCTCTGTTAGATGCAATACATTTACCGACATCTATCGCTATCATGAAGTGCAAAGCACATACGAAAGTTACTGACATTATTTCCCAAGGAAATGATCTAGCAGATCGAACAGCCAAGCTTACAGCACGGACACCAGACATACCAGTTAACAAGACACCGACATCCACTCTAGAACAGACTACTTGTATGACAGTTAAGGACCCTACTCAAGATGTCATAGATATCCAGTTACATGCTACCCCCGAGGAAATTAAGAAATGGTCCGAACAAGGAGGGGTCCAGACAGATCAGGGATGGTTGACGAAGGGTAGAGCCACATGGTTTCTCCCCGACTCAATGGTTCAAGTCATTATCAATACCGCACATAGTCCTGCACACTTAGGAGAAAAAGCCATGTTAGACAGTATCCAGAACATTTGGTTTAACAAGCATTTACGAGCTGCAGCCAAGCAGAAAGTCCGTACTTGTATGATATGTTGTCAATTCAATCCAGGTAAAAGTGTCCCGGTGGAACAAGGTGGATTCCAGCCCCCTGACCACCCTTTTGAAGTCCTCCAGATGGATTATATTCAGATGGAGCGATGTCGAGGTTTCAAGTATGTCCTTGTAGTTGTATGCGCTTTGTCCAGGTGGACAGAAGCATATCCAGTCCCAGATTACGCAGCCGCGACCACTGCCAAGCAGCTGGTTCGTGAATATTTCCCCCGCTATGGACTCCCTAGGGTCGTGTATTCTGATAACGGCCAGCCATTCTCATCTGAATTAATGAAGCACGTTTCCCTTTTGTTAGGGTACCAGTGGAAGTTCCATTGTGTACGCCATCCAGAAGCAGCCGGTCTCGTAGAGAGACATAATCAAACCTTGAAAATCCGCATTGCCAAAATCTGTCAAGAAAAAGGTGTAGACTGGTTAGTTGCCCTGCCAGTCGCTCTGTTCTATATGCGCATGGTCGCACATTCCAGATCAGGTCTGTCCCCTTATGAGGTCGTATTCGGCCGCCCCCCGAATGTATGGGGTACACCTAGACCCCGAAGTATTACAGATGTTTCCAGTAATATGCTGACAGATTACCTAGCTTCCTTGATGTCTGCCCTACACTCTTGTCGTTCACAGGTTGCCGCTGCATTTCCCGACAATACTGAAGTCAAGCCACACGAGATCCTTCCCGGCACCCTGGTCCTCGTCCGCAATTTTGATCGTTCAAGTCCGCTGGAGCCTCGCTGGAAGGAGCCGAAGTTAGTCCTTCTAACCACCCGTACTGCCGTCAAGTTGGAAGGCAGGAAGGGGTGGGTGCATCTGTCACACGTCAAGAAATTTCACGGACTAAAAACTGTTTCCAAGAACATTTCCAAGGATTGTCAAGATTTTAAAGACTGCCAAGATACTATTCTTAAGGACTGTCCCGCAAATGACATTGATATCAAGCCCTCCCTGTTAGAGAAAACTCCGCAGCAGGAGTATAAAAGTAAGCTACGGTCTAGTAAAATAAGTCAGCCAGTTTAATTGTCTAAGTCCTCCCCTAGGTGAAACGGTTAGACAGGTATCTGACATGTATGAAATAGACCCCCATAGTGAGAGAGTTAGTCAAAACTCAATCCGATGTATCGTTTTTCTAAGTTTTATATTGTTTTTAAGCTTAATGGTTACCTGCACGAGTTATGCATTTCATTTATGTTTTCCAATTTCTCATGTAAATAAGTCTTCTAATGCTACAGTAGAGCACACGTTTAGTGATCTACCTCCTCACGAACTATCCTATCGTCTTGCTATGCGCAACAATTCATTTATCCGTATGTTACATTATTCACACCAGACCAGCAATGCCACAAATTGTTGGGTGTGTGGTCGACTCCCCCCTTTCCAGACACCGAAGGGAGTTCTGCCACTGTTTCCTTATCCGTTCTCACATAATGGCTCATGTGGAGCCTGGTCCATGTTAACGTCATCCTCAACTGATATGTCCCTTCTGAACAGTACATGTTTTCCAGACAAGCAAGGTCTTCCCCACAGAACAGGGTTAGATCTAGAAAATGAAGTTTATAATTTGGGTAATTATTCTTCGAATTTCATGGTCCTGAATGTTCAGTCTGATCCTACTCCAGACTTACCTGCTATTTCAGTATTACCAGTCAAAGGCGAATTATGTGTCAGAAATAATGGTTCCGTACATGTAGGACATAGTGATTGTACTACCATTGTCAAGTATAGTGACAGTGGGAAATCTATTTTCAAAGCTTCACGTCATTCTTATTTTGTTTGTGGTCAGACCGCATATGTTCGTCTGCCCCTCTATTGGGAGGGAACCTGTTACATTGCCTTCCTACTGCCACCAGTTTTCCTAGCCCCATCTGATTATCACAGAAACACACATCTAGTACACATTAGACATAGAAGGGAGATCGAGTCCCCGATTGTCGACCAAACTGAAACTGCTCTAGAACAGTATACAGATTTCAATAGAGGATTCTTTTTCTTTATAGGACCTATCCAGAATAGTAAGTTAATCCGTAGATTAACCAGAACCCTTGAGGCAGTAGTGAATGAGACTGCTTCTGCCCTAGGTAACTTAACCGAAGAGCAATCTGCTATGAGATTTGTCGTGCTCCAAAATCGTCTCGTTCTTGACGTCATACTGGCCGATAGAGGAGGAGCATGTAGAGTCATCGGATCTAGTTGCTGCATTTTCATTCCAAATAACGCGCCGTCTGTTTATTCAGCTATAACCAGACTTCATAAAATTGCCCATCAGTTACACCAGGATCCAGGCACCTGGACATGGTCCGGTTGGTTTTGGAGTATTATTTCTGCCTGGGGATGGAAAATATTGTCACTTCTAGGTATTGCAGTAGCGATCATATTCAGTTGCTGCCTCTGTATACAATGTGGCCCTGCGATTTGCGGCATTTGTGCTACCTCTTGTATTCCTAGTCCCAAGTCCCGTCCTAGATCCCGTTCCAAGAAAATTCGAGACGAGCAAATGATACTGTATGAAATGATAGATGGTATCATGAATATTGATGTTTCCTGATGGAAACGTAGTGACAAGGAGGGAATGTGGAAAAGTAAATTTTGCCATGTTCTGTGTCCCTACGTGTCCCCCATCTTATGTTGTATGTGCATGATTAATATGCATATGTATTCCCCATGATCGATTAAAGACGCAATTACAGTTGTGTCCATCTCTAGTATGCCAGTTTCCAGTTCTCGTGAAAGCTACGAGTATTAGGCCTATGTAAAGCTACGTTGCCACGTTTCTCAGTGTGCACGTTATTTCATTGTAAAGTCCCTGTTTCTAGGCCTCAAAAGGGCCCGGACTCAGATTCAGCTCCTGTCTCCTGAACCCTCGCTGAGGAGCGATACAGCCCCCACCTGTATCCCTGACCCTTCACTTACTTCCTGCCTCACAGTGCCCGGCTCGGCCTGGCTCTGCCTGCCAGTCTGCCAAGAGTATGTTATGATTCCAGTTATCAGTCCAGCTCTCCTTCTCTGCATTCCTAAGCTACTGAATCGCATCAATAGTTTCAGTCATCGTCTAGCCTTTACGTCTCCATGTAAGAGAAATACTGTATTTATGGTCATTTAATATTCCTCAACACACACTACATGTAGAATAATGCATGCACCAGTCTTAGTGTTTGTTAGCCTTTGCCCTGATAACTTTTGGATTCTATCAACATGTTCTCTAAACATCAGATACTAGATAGTGTTTAGGTACATGTCGCTCTGACTCTCCAGACTTTCGTCTCTCCTTCTAGCTCAGAAGTCATAGCCCCCAGCTTCTCCCTAGTTACACGTCATTGCCAGCTTGCGCGCACCACTAGGTTAGAGGTCCCGGCTCCTTAGGTAGCCCCCTCCATGTTTCCGCCCCATTTGTGACATATTCCGTTACGTTTACATCACATGTCTATGTATACGCCCTGTTCACGCCTCTTGTTACACCTCCTTTCTGCCTTATCTCTCGCGACTGTTACAGGCCCCACCCACTGTTACGCCTACTGTATGTACTGTAATGTATTTTGTTTAACTATATATACTTGTGCACTGTTATTAAAAGTTGCTAGCCATCCCAGATCTTGCCCGTGCAGGTTGTCCTGTTCCTGTCCTTTATGCTGTATTAAACCTGCAAACTCCTACTACCTCGAATCTTGACTCTTATTTATTGAGCTATCTGTTATTATGTCCAGTCAAAAATAGAGGTAGTATTATTTATTTATTTACCACACCAGAGTTATTGTCTTCATCCTGCGGTGTACCCTTTTCTGGGGAGTTGGTGTTTGTGTGTAGTCCATGCCCCATAGTTTGTCCCAGGGTTTCCTGCGGTGTACCCTTTTCTGGGGAGTTGGTGTTTGTGGGTAGTCCATGCCCCATAGTTTGTCCCAGGGTTATTGTCTTCATCCTGTGGTGTACCCTTTGAGGTTTAGTGTTCATGGGTAGTCCATGCCCATTTCCCAGGATTATTTTGCTTACCCTGCGGTGTACCCTTTTCAGGGGAGGTTGTGCGTTTTTGGGTAGTCAACGCCCTTTTCTTTTCTCAGGATTGTTGTCTTGCGGTGTACCCTTTTCAGGGGTGGTTCAGTGTCTGTGGGCAGTCCATTCTCCTTACCATGCGCTGTCCCCTGTTTTTGGTGGAGATTGTTTGTGCACTATTTTCCTTTCGAAGTCTCCCTTCTTGCAGCTACTGGCCAGGGCTTCATTTTGGTAAGATTTTGAGTGATGTTTTTATCATACGTTTGGTGTCTGCATATCTCCATCAGGGGTGGGTTTTTTTTTGTGTGAATTCTTGTCAAAGCGGTTTGCCCTCTTGGGTTACCTTAAGTGAGTCTTACCCCTATTATGTCTCTCCCTGTCTACACTCATTTTTTTTTGTTTCTAGGGTATTTACCCTATGGTGTACCCAGGTGTGGAGAGGTTATGAGTGTCAGCAGCTAACTTAGCTTGCTGTTTCGTTAAGGGAAGGGGATGTGGCATATTATGTTGTTTTCTCTGCTAATGATACCTCATGCTAACGTCATCTCGTGTTGTACACTTTTACTTTTGGTTCTTCTTCTTTTGTGTACTTCCCTGCTGATTGTTGCATTTGAGGTATTGTTGCTGATCATTCCTTTATTCTGCTATTACTCCTTAAGGGAAGAGGATGTGTAGTAAATGTCCTCTCCACTGTTCTTCTCTGGCTAGACTGTACTATGTTACCTATGACATCATAGAATGCCAGGGTGTTCCTCTAGCTCACTGTGCCTGTCTATTACTTACTATGGCAGTTGGTCATCTGAGGCTGAGCTGCTAACAGCTGAGTCCTGGTGGGGTTTTCCTTGTAACTTAACCTGTCTGTCTAACCTGAAAGGAACCTGCAATAAAGGATCTTAACTTATAAAGTGGACTCTGCAACATTCATTTATTACAGAAATGCCTTCAAACAGATATTGGGGAAAAACGCTTTAGTATTAACTGGGATTTTAGAATGATAATACAGAAATTCCCATGGCTTTGTGTCTCTCTTTTGATCTTCGACCAAAACCACGTTTAACTATTTTGTTTTTTTATAACTGTGTAATATTTCCCTAAAGGATTAAAATGATTGCACCCAGAACAGATGGTGTGTACTTCTTTTTTTACTGCACAAAATCCCAGGTTTCACGATCTCTTCCTCTGAGGTCGCTGTGGAGGTTTTTTTTTTCTTTTTTCCTGTGGAGGCTTTTTTCAATAGATTCTTATAGAATGTGGATGTTCCAAGATACAGCAAATTTAGTCTCCCAGAAGAAACAGCCAATTGCTTGCACCTTGCATCAATGCCATGGCCATCTTGGGAAAACAAGTGATGATGGGTGGGGTTCAGCATTCATACTGCCACCATGCTCTCTCGCAAAAGAAACAGCCACGCAATCACATCTTGCATGGATACCACTGCCTCTCTGGTAAACCAACTAACATGGTGTTTCAGCATTCAAAACATCTATCAACTTTGTGGTTGTAGACGGACAGCTGGCGCTTCCCACCAAAAACCAGGTGAGCAAACCCTCTGAACGGTCATCACAGGGGTGAGTTGTGGTATGCATTGGTGGCACAGAAAGAATAGTGTTTCTTTTCCTTCACATGAATCTAAAATCTTTATCTAATTATCTACAACAAATATTTCCTGCGCCACAGGATCTTGGCACTGCGCATAGAACTAACATTTATGGGAGCAGGGGAAAAATAGAAGACCAAAAGAGAAACAAGAAAATAAAAGCTTGTGGGCAGCCGCAGCATCGGTTGGGGCTTCAATAGCTGGTCCTAGACTGCTTTGAATGAAGTCATGGAAACTAGACTCCACTCAGAGAGGTCTATTAAAAAAAATATATTTTAGAGGATCAAAACTATTTGGTAATGAACTTGATGACATGGTGCAAAAAGCAGCGGAAGAGTAAAACATTCTCAAACCTTTTAAGCTGGGGTCTAGAAAGTAATCCTTTATGTTCAAGCGTCCTCTCCAAATTCTTCAGGACGAGATTCCCTTTCGAGGCCAAGCTGGGTTTGTTCAAGTCGACCTATGAGGACTGGACCAGGTAAGCAGGAGGTGACCTCCCTATGCAGTCCTACTCACTTATTTGGATCAGTCACTACGATCCTGCGCACTAGGGTGCCAGAGGAAGAGGTGTCCTGCCTTTTGGACCCAGGAGGCAGCGGTTCCCGCGCAAGCGTGCATACATGGGCACTAGAACATCCCAGGGAGAAATACAGCTCCTTCCTATGAGGTTAGGACTGGAGCTTTGCTTCTGTAAAGCTACAGACACTTTAAACATGCCTAATTCAAAGTGGAATGCTCTTCTAAAACAGTTTCCATTGATTTCAAGCTGAAAATAAATGATTAGGCACATAAAGTGCCACTAAATTTCCATATTTGGCCCTCTAAATTTCCATATTCGTGCCACAAAATGTGCTAATCCATGCCGTAATATCCTGGGGGATCTCCCTAATGGACCAGATGGACAATTTCCCACAAATAGGTTTCAGGAGAGCCAAACATCTCAAATAAATCCTGTGTAAATTGGAATTTGTCGACAAGCGGAACAAACCTAAAACTAATTATTTGGTAAACCATGTGGCTTCTACATTTGCCACAACTGAAATGCATGCAAAATGGGGGCCAACAAACAAGTGGAATACAAGCATGATTCAGACACTACTCTCAAAATCAGGGATTAGATCACTTGTACTTCAACATACACCATCTACATCATAATCTGCCTGTGTAATAAAGTCTATGTAGGCAGTACAATCAGAGCACTCAAAAAAGAATTCTGGAACACTACCGTGACATTAACGAAGATGATGTGGGACCTTTAAATTCTTTGGTCTGGAAGTTGTGAAACCCTCCTCCCGAGGGGGTAACAGGGAACTCACAATGAGGCGAAAAGAGAGCGAATACATTATGCGTTTGAATACCATAACAAAAGGACTCAACAAAGATGCAGAAATGCATTATTGGCTGTATTAATTATACCAACTGTGCCCCAAATGTTTTCTCACCATTTACATGGTTATTGCACTGGGGAATCAGTAGGTTAGCTCTCCGCCTGTGCACCACTGGCTAGTGCCTATGGACACACATGTCTCTTTTTTCATGATATGACCAATATCTCACACATGGCACTATGACTTGGTAATACTATACTCTACTCCCCTCCAACACCTTCGGTGAGTTTGGCCTCTCACTCTCATCTTCATTTTGAATGCATTTACCTAGGTTCATCTATAAAACATGACTCACGCCAAGGACCTAATGACCACGCAGTATGACCTGATGTCTATCGTTAACAGATGCAAATCAAATTATGCCCCATAAGTCATAATCGTGCTCAATTATTCAAAGTAATTTCATGACTGTATGGGCAATGTATGCTTTCTCATACATTCCTCTGGAGTGAGGAATTTAGTGTCTGCTTTAAAATTCAAGTATGTCACACTTTTTTTTCCCCCAAGATCACTATTTGGCTTTCCCGAATTTTTGGTAGTAACTCTTCAATTGCCCCCATTCATTTCCCCATTTAAAATTATCCTGTTTACAGAGATGAATCATTTCCCTTCTTATGTTTTCAGCTTGAGTACGTTTTTTTTCCTGATTGCATGCCCGGGATGAATAGGTTTAAATTTCTACGATTCATTGTTAGTAACTCTTCTGTGCCCCCGTGCGTCAGCAGCAGGTTCTGACAGAAACAGATTCTGACGTCTGCCTCAGAATCTCTATAATTGACCGCAGCCCTTCCTGGGACTCTTCTTGTTCCTGGGACCGCAGAGACTGCCTGACTTCACCATTTAAGGGAAGACCGTCCATCTGCCCAATTGCTTCCGAGCGCTCCCTTACCTTTACCTTTCTGCATTCAAATTGGTTATCCTTATCGCCAGGCGATCTTACAGCGTTTATCCATACTAGCCATGCTGCTCGTTTTGCTAACAAAACAGAGATGATTCAGTGGTCCAGATGTGAGTTATTAGCCCTAAAGGTAAATCCATGCTCTAGAGCACATAAGTGCTTCCCAGCTCTTGAACAGCCCATAAGCCCTTGCATAGAGTGCCACTGGGCACCAGATGAGGATGGAGCCCACAGTGCCCCAATAGATGCAGTTAGAGGGCTGAGCAAGCCTAAGGACAACATCAGGGAGTGCTTAATTAACTGCAGATCCCTGCCTAAACATGCAGAGGATATTTGGTTGCTTCTGACGGAGATGGAGTTTGAGATCATGTTCCTGACTGAGACATGGCTGAAAGACGAAGCATTTACCGCTGTGGCACTTGCTATTCCGGCGGGTTTCAAAATTTGTTGTGCAAATAGGCAGGGAGAAAAAAGAGGTGGTGGAGTGGCGATTATTACAAAAGATTCCTGGGAGGTTACATGTTTTTCACTGACAAACATGGGCTTGATTGAAGGCCTCAATTTCTGCATTAAGATGAACCCTACGATCTCCTGTGCAGGCCTGCTAGTTAACAGACCTCCTGACTGTCCACCCCCTATTCATGTCGAACTCTGCAACTACATCGCACAGAAATTCCTCTTATTCTCCAACTTCATTGTATTGGGGGATTTTAATCTGCACGTAGATGACCCCTCTTGCACACAAGCTAGGCAGATAGTTTCCTTTCTTGAAGGGGCCAATCTACCCCTAGCTGTTAACGCTCCCACTCATAAAGCAGGACACACTTTGGACCTTGTCTTTTCCAACCTACCGTCTTTAAAAAGCAAAGCCCTGAGACAGCTGGTGTGGTCCGACCACTTCCTTGTGCCCTTCTCCTTCGATCTGACTACATGCCATTCTCCAGACAGCTCTCGCTATTTTGTAAAAAGAAATTGGAGAAAGCTCACTGCTGAGTTTTTAGACCCTGTTCTGATGGACAGCCAACCCGCTCTTTCCAGGGACCCCAATGCTGACGCCGCGTCCCTTCATAAATGGATTGCGGAGGCGGTGGAGTCCACTGCCCCAGCCAAAATGATGAAATGTTTTAGAAAATCACCCTCCGCCTCATGGTTCTCGGAGAAACTGAGGAACATGAAAAGCAGATGTAAGCAGCTTGAGAGGCTGTGGAGAGTGGGTTATGATAGCCTAGCGAAAGCTACATATAAAAAATCTTTAAAAGAAATGCATAAATCAATAAAGGATGCCAGGAGAGAGCATAAAGCCAAATTTATTGAGGAGGCCGACAAACCTGACAAAGCCATTTTTAAAGTTGTAAATGCCTTTCTCAAACCTCGCGAGTTGCTAATCGATGCACAACCATCAACGGCACTCTGCGAGGAAATATCAGATTTCTTCGATAATCATATCCAGAAGATTTACAATTCCTTCTCATCCTCGGTTGAAACAGTTAAGTCTGACACAGCCTTAAGGAAATACTCTAGGCCCCCCTCTCTAATTTTTCTCTGATCTCACAGAAGGAGGCGCTGGTGGCTATCAAGTGCTGTAAATCAGGTTCACCAGAAGATCCGTGCCCTCCGAAATTATGGAAGGAGTTAGCTAACTCCTCCTCTCATGTGCTATCTGAAATATGGAACACCTCCCTGGCTACAGGCATCTTCCTGGATTTATGGAAGCATGCTACACTGCTCCCTCTTAAAAAAAAAAGCTAATATTGATTCAGGCGAACATAATAAATATAGACCGATTTCTTTACTACCGGCACCGGCTAAGATGCTCGAAAAAATAGTACAGAAACAACTGGCCAACTATATCGAGAGCCACAACATTCCGCACGATACTCAATCGGGGTTCCGTGCGGGGTTTAGCACAGAAACCGCGCTAATTGAGGTGGCGGACTCAATCACGCTGGAGCTGGATTCAGGGGCATCGGCCATGCTGGTGCTCCTGGACCTATGTGCGGCATTTGATACGGTTGACCACTCCATTTTGATCCAGCGCCTCGAGGACGTAGGGCTCGAGGGCACAGCTTTACAATGGCTCAAGTCTTTTCTTCATAAGCGCACGCAGAGAGTGGCACTCCAACCACATCAATCCAGTCACAAACCCCTTTGGTGTGGGGTTCCTCAGGGCTCTGCCCTGAGTCCACTGCTCTTCAACATTTATTTGGCCCCTCTATTCTCACTGATTGCCAACTGGGGGGTGAAGGCGATCTCCTACGCCGATGATTCCCTTTTAAAGACTTATCTTATGCCTCTTTTGAGAATTTTAAAAGCTGTTCAAAAGATATAGCACAATGGATGAACAACAACAGGCTTAAGATGAATGCCGAGAAACGGAGGTGCTATTTTTCGGCAACAGCCTACCCCCCGCCGCTGACCTTTGGTGGCCTGAGGAAATGTGCTGCCCCCCGCTCCCGCAAGCTGCGCAAAAAACCTTGGCATTACGTGGCAGACGGACCTATCTTTTTCGGCCCAAATTCAACAGGGGCTTGTTTTGGCACCTTAAGAAACCTGCTTAAAATCCTATATCTTCTGCCAGAACACTGTCGCCGGTCTGTGGTTCATGCCACAGTTACCTCCTGCCTGGATTATGCGAATGGCATGCATTTGGGCCTCCCAACATACCAGATAAAGAAATTGCAGATGGTCCAGAATGCGGCGGCGAGATTGATTAAACATGTCCCATTCAATCAGCACATCTCTCCGCATCTCAAAGCATTGCATTGGCTGACAGTTAATAGTAGAATTAAATTCAAGACCCTTACCCTAGCCCTTCGGGCATTCCACGGATCCTGCCCTTGCTATCTGAAGCAGAGACTTGGCGCTTAGGAGCAGCCTCGTTCTCTCCGCTCAGGTTCCCAGAACCTGTTACGCACCCCTCGAGTTAGTAAAGCTTGGTTAGGGGGCAGATCCTTTTCGCTTAAGGCTGCTATGCTTTGGAATGCCTTGCCAAACGCATTGCGACAAATCACTTCTGAAACCATTTTTAGGAGGGCAGCCAAAACCTGGCTTTTTAACCAGGAGTAGCCTCTTGGACTCTCTGCGTTACGTAGGCTGCCTGACGCACCACTAGCTGCTATAGCGCTGGGACACCTCTTAGGAGGTAGCTGTTCGCGCTCTATAAAAGACAGTAACAGTAGTAGTAGTAGTAGTAGTAGTAGTATTATTATTATTATTATCATCACCATTTCACTAAGCAGCGTCCTCGCGGCCCATTCGTTTTACTTTCCTACATCAAATTGGCTACTTTTCTGCCAGGTCAATTAAATAGCGATTATCCGCTACTTCTAATTGCAGCATCCTCGTGGGCCTCTAACTTGCTTCCCACTTAGCTGTCATTTCCCAGGCGGATAGATATTAATCTTACCCCTCGTAGCGGATTAGACACCATTTCTCACCAAGGATAATTATCTCTAAAATCACATATTTGAGACTTAACATGTGTTCTCCTCTGCTCTCACGCCCATGCCTAAACTACCAACACTTTATTAATTTTTCATTCAACGCTAAAAGCAGCATGAACATTTGGTTCTGTCTTGATAATAATCTGTTTTACACTGCTGTATATACCATGTCTTTGTTTTCAGGAACATGATTACCAGTCACGACTTTCTGGTAAGCGCCATGCCTCACAGTATGGCATTATAACTTTTTTTATATTATTGTTTAATTGCCTATATTTTGGACTTTGTCATTGAAGTGTATTTACATATGTATCTCCCATGCTCTGTTCTCTACATGCCATGTAACAATCAACATCACAGTGATAAATTGCAGTACTGTTACGCTACATTGTGATTTTCACTCTTCACCTCTAGTGCATCTTCAAATGTATTATCTTGCTTTGTATTATGATCATTTCTCTTTGCCTATACACTTGTTTAGTTGTAATTAGAATATGGCTTTCTGATGATGATGCTGGAATCTCCCATAGCATTATGTTTTTTCTGTTTAAGGGAAGATGTGGAATTATGGAACATAAATAATGCCTTGTTATATTTTTCTTCTGTTTTTCCCCGCCCTTTTTCTTTCCTTTTTTTTCTTTTCCTTCTCTTACTTTCCTACGACACACACTCACTATCACCTCACTTAACCTTTTGGGCATATACTAACATACCTATACCTTATCACTTGGTTTTAAACACTGTTTCTAATGGTCTTAATCTGTGATCTTATGATACCTCTGTACTTAATCAGCCTTGAAGAAGCTCTTGGCCGATCGGGCGAAACACGTGTTGGCTATTTTTCGTTCTATGTGACCTTCATAGTTGGAACAAGTGAAAACAAAAACTAAACACATCATGTTTGAGATCAATTAATGAATTTTGGAAATTCTTACACATGATACTTATTAAGAAGACACAGCTCTCCGCCCACTACCCAATCATTTTAAACATTTCCACCCTGCATAGTATAGAGAGCAGCAGTGTATTCAGTGTTTTTCGTCTCTCTCTAACCCCGAAACCATTGGCTCCAGATTTGCCTCATTATAGGACGTGTCTCCCCTGGTGATCTATATGCCAAACCTTTAAAGTTGTGGCTGTCTACCCCGAGTGGCAGCTGTAATTCAACGTCCTGCTCCCACTCCTCCATTGGGAAGAGCAGAGTTTTTGCCCAATTAATCACGACGCTGGAGTATCTCCCATGAATTCGAAATGAATCCCGTAATCTGCTGTGTAACTGGTCCGTTTTGGTTAGATATAACAATATCATCCGCATAGAGCAATATTCTCTCTTCCCAATTTGTGCACCATGTCCAGGTCCAGATTTGGGCATCAAGTCGCACTCATTCAGCCAGCACCTCCACTAGTGCAAAGAACATAGATGATGGAGACAGCCTTGCCTCGTTCCCCTCTCAATATGAAATTCCGTTGAGCTTCACTCGGGCTCTTGGCCCTCTATAGAGTAGCCTTACCCACTTAATATAGCAGGGTCCACATCCCATCTTTGCTAACATTGTGAACAAGAAAGGACACTAGACAAAGGCCTTGTTGGCATCTACTGAAACCATGGCCCCATCGCCCTCCCAGCATTGGCCTGGTTGTTGTGGAGCCACTGTAGATTTAGCCTGGTCTATCTGGACGGCATAAATCATGTTTGGTTTTGATGCACTAGGTCGGTGCACATGCTTTTCGCAAACACCTTTGCAAGGACTTTAACATCCGCAGTAAGCTGGGATATTGGTCTGTATAAGCCACACCTAGCTCCAGGTTTCCCTGCATTGAGAATGAGATGGATAGCTGTCGTTCAAATGTCCCCTGGTAATTTCTCAGTCCAGAATGCCTCTACATACTTTGCGTGTAGTGGGGCTGCCACCCTTCTCGCATTTTTGAAAAAAAGTCCATCGGTAGCCCATTTTGACCCAGATCTTTTCCCGCCTGTTTTTGTGAGAGCCAACACAACATCTTCCACTGAGAGTTCTGCCTCCAGTTCTCTTCCCCAATCTGGGCTTAGCCTCCTCGGGGGGGCTGTTTTGTATAAAATCCATTACTTCTTCTGACATACAGTCTACAAATGCAGCTGCTATCCTTTTACTCTCACTCACCTTTTCACCTGTCTCCAGCTTCAGCTCTCTCATGTGCATCCTTTCATCCTCTCTGCTCCACAGCCACATCAACAGCTTCCCTTCATTGTCCCTGGCCACATAGATTTATTTCTGTTTGACTAAGTAGGAGGTTTTAACTTCGTTTCGTGCCACTGCCCGGTGTTCCTCCCTTTTCGGGTCGAGCTTTGGCTTTGGCTTTAGCTTGGGCGCTGGGGAGGCACTGTACTTGTTCTTTAACTGCAGTACTTCTTTTCTAGAGCAGTCGTGAGTCTGAATCTCTCTATGTTCTCTCCTACCTCGCCCGGGATGATCGTTCCCTTGATCGTGGCTTTGTAGGCTTCCCATAATGCGATTGCACTATCTACTGCCCCTAAAGTAATGCTGTGTGGATTTATCCAGCCTGTTTACCTCTTTCTGTATTTGTCAGCTGCCATCCTCGGCATTGGTGTTTAATGTAATGAACAGAGTGGTATGGTCTGTTACCCCTCACACTAGGTATCTAGCCTCTGCACATCTATGCATTATTGCCTGTGGGGTGAGGAAGCAATCAAGCCTAGACAGCATATCATGTGCATTAGCATAGTATGAGTAGCTGTACATTGATTGTTCTCCAGATGTCTCCCGGCTCCAGTGCCTGTGCAGATTCCCTTCTGTCTTCTCCCCTTCTGGCACTCATTCTATCCAGGTGGGTATCAAACGCGAGATTTAAGTTGCCACCAAGTATTATTGGGCTTGGGGCATATCCTTCAATAAGCGTACCACGTTTTGCAGTGTTACTGACTAGACTCGGTGGAGCATAAAAGTTTATCAATATTATGGCTTCGCCCTCCCATTCTCCCTGCAATGCAGTGTAACAGCCAGTTTTATCCAACCACTTTTGGATAACATGGAATGCCAGTGTTTTCTTGAGCAGAATTACCACTCCCCTGGAACCTGATGTGTAGTACACGTTACAGGCCTCTCTGTATTTGCCCCTTCCCGGCAGGTATGCTGGTTATTCATCATGTGCTTTCTTAGAGAAATATTATCTCTGCTTTATATCTGGTTAGCCCTTGGATACCAGGCCCTTTTTAATTATATTCCCCAGACCATTAATGTTCCGTATCAACAATGCCAGGCTCTGCCACTGTGTCATAAACCCTGCATTTCTCCCCATCATATATTCAATGCCGTGTCAGTGAATATATATCTAGTCGCTGTGCCAATAGCCCGATGCCTGTGTGTGTCCTGAACTTCCAGTCCACCTACCCCACCTCCCTTCCGTACCGTGCCATTATCCTTGAATTGACCACACCTCAGTGCACGATAGCTTTGATTCCCAAACAAAAACAGCATTAAAACGCTTTAGTGCGCTTTGTGCAGAGGGAGCCGCTACTTGTCACTTTTACTACTATCGAGAGCGTCTCTGTGTCCTCGTCTCTCAGCACAATACCTGCATGCCCATATTGTACTCCCGTCTGGTACCCCAAAACACGCTAAAGCACACTTGACCCCCCAGATAGGGCACTGGATGATCCCTATGAGGACAGTCTAGGATGACAATACCTTTCAATCTATTTCTGGGGACTTAAACGATGCCTGCCACAGTCATTATGACCGGTAGTTCCTCCTCCTCGGTTTCCGGCTCTGTTCCTGTGCCCTCGGGTCTACTCCCTCCCCTCAGATGCCAGTGATCTCCATTTATTGTTGCTGAGGACATTACTGCACAGTTTGACCTCCAACACTGTTTTGACTTGCTCTGCACGCCTTCACTCTTTAGTCGGAGAGGCTTTGTTTTTATTTTATTTGTTCCTTTCCTTGGGGGGGGGGGGGGGAGTCCTCTTGCATACTGAGTCTTTGTGCGAGCTGTCGTTTGGTCTCAGTCCTAGCCTTTGAGGTTCGGGCCATTTCCATGCCTTCTGTGCTGACATTAAAAAGTGGGCTTTCTCTTTGTATATGATGCTCAGGGAAAAATAGCGCATATTTTATATTCAGCTGTCTCAGCACTCTTTTCACTGGCACAAAAGACCACCTTTGCTTCTGGACCACAATAGTGTAGTCTGGGTATATATTCACTTTGTTCCATCAATGCTCCATTGGCCATGTTTACGCAACATTTGTAGTATATTATCCTGGTCTCTAAAGTTCACCAGTCAAACTATGATCGGCTTAGGGGTTGCTCCCAGGAGCCGCTCCAGCCCTGGGATTCTATGGGCTCTCTCCACTGAGAAGAACCACAAGGGGTGCCCCTGCAGCACAGTCCTGACCACCTCTCCTTCGCAAATAGTGTGACATTATGTCCCTCTGCTTTTTCCAGAACCCTCTGCTAGTCTCACATTATTCCGCTGTGACCTCCCTTCTGCATTCTCCAGGCGGTCTGTCAAGTCCTTCAGTTCTTTCGCCATGATGTAGCATTTGAAAGTTAGGTCCTTTACTGTCGGCTGGGCAATAAGATAATACTTTTTACCAATACCATTGGCGTCATTTGCTGAATCTTCATGAAGATTTCCACAAAAGGTGATCGTTAAAGCGGAGAACCAAAAAAGGGGGGGGGATCACAAACCTTTGTTTTCCCATGTAAATTTCCATGGGAATCTTGCATTGCAGCTAAATAGTACTACACCAAATTTGGCAAAAAGTATGCCTTTCATTATTTGGTGTAAGGCTGTTGTCATTTTTCAGAAGTGTGTGTGTTAAAGAGGTGCTTGGGTAGTCATGAAGTGATTAGAAAGTTAGGTGTAGACTTGTGGTGCCCAGGTAGGATTGAACACTTTAACCCTTTCGGTGCTCATGACGGAATGGTTCCGTCATGAGCACCAGTGCACCTGTGCTCATGAGAGAACCATTCCATCATGAGTGCAGGGGTACTAAATCTCTCTGCTGCAGACAGCAGAGGGATTTCTTATTTTTTTTGTTGGCCTCAAGAGGTTGAGGGAGAGCTTCCCCAACCTCCTGAGGCCGGTTTGCATTTCCAATCCAATGACGATTGTGTGCATGGGCCAAGTGCCTGCGACTGGGAAAGGCCAAAAACATAGGGATTGAGGGTATAGCACCACAAACTCTAAGCGCTATATTTGTTCTAAAAAAATGTTTTCATGCGAATCTGCATTGAACACCCGCACAAGTGAGGTATCATTTTTATTGGGAGACTAAAGGGAACGCTGGGTGGTAGGACATTTTTGCCAGCGCGATGATCCCACACAAAAATGTAGGATTTAAAAAAAAAATTAGGTACATTTGAGGTTTGCAGGGGATTCTGGGTAGGAAAACATTTGGGGATCCACGCAAGCCATAGCTCCCTGAACTCCCCTGGGTTTCTAGTTTTCAGAACTGTCTGGGTTTGGTAGGTTTCCCTAGATGGCTGCCGAGCCCAGAGCCAAAAACCCAGGCGCCCTCTTGTGCAAAACCAGCTCGTTTTGTGATAGGTAATTTTGATGTCTCCTCAATGCCTGGTCACGGGTACTTGTGCTACTCACACGAGTAAGGTACCATTTTTATCGGGAGACCGGGGGGAACGCTTGATGGTAGGAAATTTGTGTTCGCCCAGTGATACCACAACTTTCCCACACAGAAATTTGAGGAAAAAGTTTTTTTTCAGGTAAATATTAGGTTTGCAGGAGATTCTGGGTAGGAAAATGTTGGGAGGTCCACACAGGCCATACCTCCGTGGACTCCCCTGGGTGTCTAGTTTTCAGAAATGTGTGGCTTTGGTAGGTTTCCCTAGATGACTGCCGGGCCGGGGCCAAAAAAACAGCTGACCCCCCCCCCCCCCCCCTCCCCCTCCCCCCTTGGAAAAACAGGTTGTTGTGTGATAAGTGATTGTGATGTCTCCACAATACTTTTTTGTCCCTTCTGCGGGCACTTGGCCCACCCACACAAGTGAGGTACTGTGATGAATACCCCTCCCAGCACCAGAGTTCACTCCCAGTCCAAGTCACAAAAATCCACTCTAAATGCGTTTGTGGAAAAGGTGCAAAAACACCTATAAGGATTTATTGAAAGTAAATAGCTTATAAGGCCTTAGCCTTAAGGAAACTGGAGCAACGTAGGACTATGACCAGAGCAGTTCAGACTTCCAATCCCTGGGGCTTCCTTTCAACTCCTTGTCCGTTTCCCAGAGGGCTCGGTGTCCCCAAAAGAAAACAAAAGACACAAAACCACCACCAGTCAGTCCTGTGTAAAACTGTGCTCAGTGTAGTGTGCCGACCCTCCACCTATACAGTATATCACCACGGCCTGTGAGGTAATAGGGGTGCTTGAAAGAGCGGACCTAGACGTTGCCTAATATTCAGACACAATCTCCTGTCTTTCCCCTCCCAGCCAACATCCTCCAGAACTGTAGAAATAGCACTTGCCTGGAGCTACGGTCCTGAACCGTAGTGTGTGGTATCTCGGCGTCCTGTTTCTCCTGGGGATGTCCGGATATGTGCGCAGTTGGAGAAATCTCCTTCTTGGATTCTTCTTCTGCTTCTCCAGCACTCCACCGGGCCTTCCCTCCTGACTGTTCTTCCCAGGTCCTCCGATTCAGGTCTTCAGCCGTTTTACCAGTCGTCTCTCCTTCGCACTGTCTCTGCCTCCTCTCCTCTGGATTTTCCAGCCACCCTCCACACACCGGGTTCAACTTATCTCCTCCCGTTGCCGATGACGTCAGTCCCACACCGGCCGTTGTTTCTGCCCGCAGACTTCCTTCTTCTGATGTTTCTGCCTGGGCGCCATCTTGTAGTGCACGGAGGTCGCGTGCTCCGATGCGTCCTTATCACAGGTACCATTTTTTATCGGGAGATGTGAATCCACACACAGTTTGAGGTTTACAAATGATTCTGGGTAACAGAACCTGGTGATAGCTGGACAAGTCACCCCATCCTGGATTCCCCTGGGTGTCTAGTTTTCACAAAAGTATAGGATTGCCTAGGTGCCAGCAGAGCTAGGGTTCAAAATCTACCACTAGGCACTTTGCAAAAAAAGGGTCAGTTTTCACTATAAAAATGTGGTGTGTCCACATTGTATTTTGTGCTGTTTCCTGTCGCGGGCACTAGGCCTACCTACCCCAAGTGAGGTACCATTTTTATCTGAATACTTTGGGGAATGCGAGGTGGGTCTAATTTTGTGGAGCCATGCAGATTCCAGACCTTTCCATCACAGAAATGTGAGGAAAATTTGTTTTTTCCTACAAAGTTTGAGGTTTGCAAGGGATTCTGGGTAACAGCATGCCGTGAGGTCCAGACAAGTCACCCCCTGCTAGATTCCCCTGAGTGTCTAATTCTAAAAAATCTATAGGTTTGCTAGGTTTCCCTAGGTGCCGGCAGAGCTTGGGCTAAAAATCTACAGCTAGGCACTTTGCAAAAAAGGGTCAGGTTTCACTTAAATGTGGTGTGTCCACGTTGCATTTTGGGCCTTTTCCTGTCACGGGCACTAGACCTACCCACACAATTGAGTTACCATGTTTATCGGAAGACTTTGGGGAATGCGGGGTGGGTGGAATTTTGTGGATCGACGCAGATTCCAGAACTTTACATCACAGTAATGTGAGGAAAATGTGTTTTGTTTTTTTACAAAGTTTGAGGTTTGCAAGGGATTCTGGATAACAGAACCTGGTGAGAGCCAGACTGGTCGTCCCCTCCCAGATTCCCCTGGGTATCTAGTTTTCAAAAATGTACGTTTGCTAGGTTTCCCTAGGTGCCGGCAGAGGTAGGGTTCAAAATCTATAGCTAGGCACTTTGCAAAAAAAGGGTCAGTTTTCACTGTAAAAATGAGGTATGTCCATGTTGTGTTTTGGGCTGTTTCCTGTCGCGGGCACTAGGCCTACACACACAAATGAGGTACCATTTTTATCGGGAGACTTAGGAGAACACAGAATTGATTGTAGAGCTACTGTTATTACTTATTGACTTTCGATTCATTACAGCCTTCCAAATGTAAGAATGTGTGAAAAAGAAGAAACTTTGAAAAATATCCTGTAATTCTCATGCTAGTATTGGATCCCCCAAATTCAGAGACGTGCAAATAGTTATTGTTTCTAAACTCTATATTTTCTTCCTATTTCAGAAATGAAATACATAGCTGTCTTTCATACTGATTTTCCACTACTTATATTTCCCCAAATGAATTGCTAAATACATCGCACACAATAAAAAACCATTGCAAGACGCTGCTCAGTTATTGGCTCTGGGCTCTCAGGTTCTTGGTGAACCTACAAGTCCTATATATCCCCACAACCAGAAGGGTCTAGCGGATGTAACGGTATATTGCTTTCAAATATGTCATGCTTAGAAGAAGTTAGAGGTGAAAATGTTGGCACAAATGGCTGTTTTTTCAACTCATTTTCAATTGGTCCTATTTTCAATTGTTAGTTTCTATAAGAAAACCTTGCAGGATCTACACAAATGTTGAATTCAGAATATTGTCTATGTTTCAGAAATGTATAGCTTAGCAGGATCCATTATTGCTTTCATACCCATGTTTACCATTAACTGGAAGGAGGTTGAAAGCACACAAAAATAGGCTATGTCCCAGTAAAATGCCAAAACTGTGTAAAAAGTTTTTGTTTTTTGACAAAAGTCTGTCAGTCCCTGAAAGCTGGGAAGATGGGGATTTCAGCACCACAATCTCTTTGTTGACACCATTTGCAGAGAAAACAACAGACACTTTCATCTGCAACACTGTTTCCCCATTTTCCCCCAAAACAACATCATTTAGCTGTATTTTGGCTAATTTCTGGGTCCCCTCTAGGGGAATCAACAAACTTTGGGTACCTTTAAAAACCCCACGATGTTGGAAGAAAAGGACGCACATTTGGGGTGAATACCTTATGTGGTCAAAAAGTTACAGTGCCCTAAGCGCAAACTACCCAAAACAGCCAAAAAAAAAGGCTTAGCATGGGGAGAGGCCTAGCAGTGAAAGGGTTAAAGGAACTAGTCAATTCTAATTTGTTGGCTACAACCTGAACAATATGTAGTGGCAGCGATTATAGGACTCCAAGACATTGTCACTCCACCCCCTCTCTGAAAATGAATTTGAAAAAACAAAAAGGGGCAAGATGAGCACATCCTCACCCCAAAGGGTTCCTCCTTTGATTGGCAAGTCCCAAGATGGACATGTTGTGGCCACCATTACAGAACTGTAGGACACGGTCCTCATTGCAATGCATTTTAGTGAGTACCAGGTTTGGGGGGCTGCTAAAAAGAATGCATATAAAGGGTGCTAACAGATTTTAGTCATTATATAAATCATTTGATAGCGGTACCATAATGATTTTAGGAATGATGGTGTTCTAAGGGGATTTGACCCAGTGCAAAATGCTGAGGCTTTGCTGGGATTTGATGAACCATGTTTGAAATAAAACAGTTTTTGCTCATGATTTCCTCATAGAGGTTGCGGAAGGTACTCCAGAACTGAATTGAGAGACCATTTTATATAAATTCACACTATCTTCTTTAGCCATGAGAGGACAAAGTCTGATATTCTGGGTAAAAAGTACTTCCAACAGCAGCAGCCCCTTGTCATGTGATTCTGTGTCAGGACCAGAAGCTCAGATTATACTTCTCTTTCTTTACTGTTACTTTAACAGCAGCTGAACACAATTATAATAAAGAACGTCAAACAACTACAACTCCCATGAACATCGAAAATACACCTTTCTTCTACGCACCAATCACAGTTGTTTCCAGCTATCAACCCAGAGAGACACTATCTTACTGCCTCTTTCTTTGATGATCAAAAGAAGTGCCTCTAAGTTTTGATATGCTTTGCTTTATTATCTTCTGTGGTTATTGTGGCTATGGTGATTTAAATTGTCTGGCCGGGTCTGGTGGCTCAGTGGACTAATGCATCCACTGCAGGGGTCTGTGTTTGACCTCATGGTCACACGTTCAAATCCAGGCAGGTCCACTCAGCCTTTCATCCATCTGAGGTCGATAAAAATGAGTACTGTTGGGTAACCATAAACATCTGATACCCAGTTAGGGGTGAAAGTGTTCTTTACAAATACACATGTCTTTGAGCTTGTGGGAAATGTTTTCATTTCATGTTTACAGTGATTTACTTGGTGCATAATCTGGAAGTCTTCCCCAGTGAACTGAATTCTCCTGGCATACCATGTAGCTAAGACTTTGCGCCCGCTAGTGGAGTTCAGACAAACCACCCCCATCGAATTCTGCCTCCCTTTGCGGTGCTTACTGTCTTTAATTTTTTCTCCCCCGTTGCATATACATTGCTGCTGCTCAAGAGTTTTTCTCTGGGAGCAAGTAACGTGCTCTTAGCCCAGTTGGGCATCATACACATTGTCCTCTTGCTTTCTCCACACTGCCAGGGCCTCCATTGATGCGCTCGGTGGTCTGCTCAATTCAATCGCAGAGGAGAACAGCCGTTTATTCCGGACTGCATCAGTGGTCTAAGTGGGGTGGGGTGGGGGGGGCAGACAGTAGAGGAACTGTGGACGGAGAATCAGAGGGCAGGAATAACCCGTGGATTGGGTCAGTGGGTGGAGCAGAAAGAGCAAAATATCAAAATTTTTAGAATTGGTTTCCCATTTCACTAACTGGTTACAGCTTATTACGTTATTTAACTTAACTAATGGATACACATGTTTATTTAAGGTTTAATATGAGTTTTTGACATTAAAATACATTCACAAAGTGGGATACGTTTCCAATCAAAGAATGTCCCAAATAGCCTTAAAAGTGGAATCGCAAGCCATTTGTCTCACAGCCATGGAGTTTCTGTCATCAGCACTTCTCCCACAAGAGCAGTTCAAACATGGATGGCCAAGTATCCTAGTGTGCAAATGTTTTCCACATAATTATGGCTCTGCCATATTTACCACATAATACATCATCTGCTGCATAATATGACGATTTTGACAAGTAAATTGTTTATAGCTCAAACGGATCCAAAGTTTCTAAAAAATTTAACTTGTGCTGCTGTGAAGTGGAGGGTCCTTTGCCAAGGTTGACTAGTCACCTTTCTCTCTGCTGCAGTTGTATGTTCCACTGGTACTAATAAGGAACAATCTTTGCAGAGACTGTTAGCATGTGTAAAAATTACAAAATAATAACGTATCAGAAAATGTACAGCACCACTAATACCCATGCCAGAGCATTTTACAACAAACATATTACACAGAGACAATCAATTGTACATGTGTAAATCACTCTATAGGAAATGTTACATAAGACAAAGAACTACCAGGTGTAGGAGTCACATGACAACCATACTAGGCAGCATAGTTTAATAGTGATTGGTCTGGAGAAACACAAACTCAAAATGTAAAACATAATACCATGGTTGGTGGTTCTCTTTAATAATCAGAATTGATTTCTACCCTAATTAACCCTTTTTCTGCAACATTAGGATAATCAAAGACAGGGGAAAAAACATAGCGCTCTTATTTATACCTTGCAGTTTGAATGCAGCTCTTACATGACAGTTAGGAGCTCACTGTTCTATGTTAGGATTTTAACTTATTAACTGCAAGTAACAACAGGGTCTCACTGAAAAAAGCAGTAACCCACTGACCTATTTACATTATGTGCACTTTGGGATCTGCGTGGTACATGTTCTTAGCAGCAGGCACATTAACCCTCTGCACTTCCTTTCCATGAGTTAAAACGTCCACTAGACAAAACACCATCTCTCTACTAAGAACATTAATCACTGGGGTTATCGTGACATTTTTATTGTTGCCGAAAATTGTTGGAGGCCAGGAAGGAGGCAGCAAGTGCTTTTAAAACCATGTTATACTTGCAAACACAACTCCCCCCCCCCACCTGAAGCCAGGGCCAAACGCGGTCCATGCAGGTAACAGCAGTGGGGTGGTGAGACCAGGAGGGGGGGGGGGGGGGGGGAGGAGGGGGGTGAGACCAGGAAGGGGGGGGGGAGGAGGGGGGTGAGACCAGGAGGGGGGGGGGAGGGGGGGTTCGAGGGACGATGCAGAGGGAAGATCAATTATTTATTCATGGATGTAACTCAATTCAAATTACGCACTAGACAAGAGCAATATGCTGCCTAAAAATGTTTTTACATCCTAGAAAAAGCGAACACTCCTAGGGAATGCAAGATTAGGTAAAGCATGTGAAATGTAATCAGGAACAATATGGTTATTCTATGTGCCCTCCATTTACAAACTGTCAGTTACCCAGCTGCTTCTCTCACTGTTCAGTCTCAAATATCCTGTTGGATGCACATTGCTCGGGTATACAGGCATTTACCGCTCTGTACTGTCCCTCACTGCTCACTCAGACTATACTTCTTTAAATCATAAATAAATATTCTGCCTTACAGTTAGGCCTGGCCTTTTCTCTGTGGATCATCAGAACATAAGGAGGATAAATACATTGAAAAACATGCCAAACTTTCTACAGACATTGCCAGTCCATGGACTGCTGCCTATTTGCATGCTATGATTATTCTCTATGGCACATATAACCAATTGCCACAGGTATCCTCTCCCTGTCCCATTCATCTGCTCCACTGCCACCTTTCATTTAGTAAATGTAAGTGCTCTCAGATTTCATAGCAGGAAACTCTATACCATCTGTTTTTGATCGAAATTTCCCAAGGGTACCTATAACATTCCACACAGAGGGAGGGGAGGCAGTAAAATCTTGGGAAGCACCCTCCCCCTGCAAAAATAGCATCACATGCTCCTTGTTGTACCTTCCAATACCATAACCGCAGTAGGATACTATGGTGCCCCTCTGTGGCTGGTAATAGAAACTGTGACAAACCTGTTCGTCCCCTAGCCCCCTTATTTGCCCTATTCTTTTGGGGTGGAGCTCATAATGGAGGAACGGAGGAAAGAAAACTGTGGTTAGCCCGCCCCCCCCCCCCCCCCCCAAACAATTACCCAGAAGCCATGTCCTACTGTGCCCCTCCACACTTCATAATGCACCCCAAGCCCATTTTACTACTGCCCCCACCCAATCAAGGAATGTAAGAAATGCGTTACTTACCTGTAACAGCAGTTATCCAGTATTGGTGTCTTTCATAGATTCACATGCCTGAATCATTCCCCGTCGTCGAGACGGGAGCCTCCGGTATATAGAAAAGTAATGTCCTATAGACATACATAAAGAAAAATAGGCCTAAGGGCCTCACCTTAGTAGCCTATCCTTGTCCTTATGCAAAAAGGACCAAACTCTTAGAGCCAGCCAATCAGCTATCACCTCCCTCTAGAACCTTCCCTGCAGGAGCCTCAGTCTCTCAGATTTTCGTACGCACCAAGCTAGGTAGGCGTAATGCAGGTAGAGAGAAAGTGAGACATTCCAGGGGAGGCGGGAGGGTTGCATGTGAATCTATGAAAGACACCAATACTGGATAACTGCTGTTACAGGTAAGTAACGCATTTCTTATCCAGTATTAGGGGTGTCTTTCATAGATTCACATGCCTGAATCAGAGTAGTTAGCAATATACTATGCACATCTTCGAAGCAATGATGCCATATAATCAGTGATATAACACACTTAGTATCATGCGACTGTAAGCATTAGGATACATCAACATAACCAAATAGAAGAGATGTGCATACCAGGATGGCGGGATGTAGGAAGGCTCACCTCACTGGAATAGATGTCGAAGCACTGCCTGACCCACTGCTGCGTCCTGCAGAAGCTCAACATCCAGGCAGTAGTGCCTGGTGAACGTATGCGGTGACTTCCCAGTCGCTGCTCTGCATATGTCCAGAATCGGCACTCCAGCGAACAGCGCTGCTGATGTGGACATTGCTCTTGTGGAATGTGCATGAACCGTGGCATTCAACGGCCGGCCGGCCATGTCATGGCAGAATGCTATCGCTGAAGAGATCCACCTAGATATACTCTGTTTTGTTAGAGGTAGACCAAGCCTTGGTCTACTGTAGGCCACAAAAAGTTGTGAAGACTTCCTGAAGCCTTTCGTCTTGTCCAAGTAAAACTTTATACACCGTTTGAGGTCTAAGGAGTGTAATGTTCTTTCTGCTGCAGTGGTAGGGTTTGCAAAGAAGGAACGTAGAGCCACCGGTTCATTAAGGTGGAAGTCCGACGGGACTTTTGAGATAAACCTAGGATTGGTTCTCAGGATTACTCTGTCGTTATTAAATAGTAGAAAAAGATGCTGGATTGAAAACACCTGTAGCTCACTGACCCCCCTTGCAGATGTGAGCGTCAGGAGGAGTGCTGATTTCCACGAGGCATACTTTAGGTCAGCTCAGTGTACTGGTTTGAACGGATGTTTCATGAGCTGGTTAAGAACCACATGGAGATGCCAGGTAGGTGGCAACATCCTTACTGGCGGGAAAGATCTGTATAATCGTTTTAGAAATTGCTTAATCAACCCGCTTGACCAGAGCGATGGACTCGTTGAAGTTCTTTATAACGAGATATTGCTGCTAAGTGTACTTTAATGGAGGAGTGGGCTAGGCCCGACTGTGCCAGATGTAATAGATAAGTTAATATTTGCTCCGGTGATGTGGAGAAAGGCCGAATTTCCGTGATCTGCACACCAACACAAAGCGCTTCCATTTCAGGGAATACGTCTTGGTCGTGCCATCCGCCCTTGCTCTGGCAAGAATGTCTGCAGTCTTGTGGAATATTCAGATTGTGGAACTCTCTGAACTCAGGAGCCAGGCGACGAACCTGAGAGACTTCAGATCCGGATGGTGCACTTTATTGTTGTTCATTGTAAGCAGAGATAGATACTGCCGCAGGTGGACCGGCGGGTCCAGGGATACACGGTGGAGCTCCGTGAACCAATGCCGCCTCGGCCAAGTTGGGGCTATTAAAATTAGAGAACAAGGCTCCACCTAAATTTTGCTGAGGACTCTGGGAAGCATGGGGAATGGCGGAAAGGCGTACGCAACGACGTTGCGCCATGCGATGGAAGATGCATTCCCTAGAGACCCTGACTGGGGATGCCAACTTGCGAAGTGTGGGCATTTGGCGTTCATTGTCGTCAAAAATAGATCGATGTGCGGCGTGCCCCATCTGGAGAAGATCTGGTCGATAATTTGTCGATCTAATTCGAACTCGTGTGACGATGTTTTCTGCCTGCTCAACACGTCGGTGAGCACATTGTCCATGCCTGGGACATATTCCGCTCTTAGGGTTATATTGTGGAGTGTGAGTCAATTCCAGATTATTTTTTGCAACTCGCGAGAGTGTGTCAGAGAGCGTGTCTCTCCCTCTTTGTTGAGGTAGTGCTTAGTCGTGGTGTTGTCTGGCCGGATGAGCACCAGGGAATGTTTTATTCTTGGCAGGAAAGCTTGAAGGGCCAGGAAGACCGCCCGCAGTTCAAGCAGATTGATATGTATTTTCTTCTCCATAGGAGACCACTACCCGCTTATCTGTAGCTCTTGCAGAAAAACTCCCCAGCCTTCCAAGGAGGCGCCTGTTGTGACAACATGAGGAGCAGCCGGAAGCAGGAATGACAAGCCTTGAGACAGGTTTTGAGATTACATCCACCATTGCAGGTCTCCGACCATTTGAGGATTCACTTTTATGTGGTCGTCGAATGACCCTGTGTATTGGACCCACCGCTTCGAGAGCACCTCCTGTAGATTCCTCATTCGTAGTCGACAGTGAGGAATCAGGAGGATACACGCTGACATCCCCAGGAGGGATTTGAAGAGACGGACTGTCAGGACTTTCTTCGTGGCTACTATAGCAGCTAGTGCAAGGGGCTTGTTCATCCTCTCTCTGGATGGGAAAGCTTTTGCTGACCGTGTGTCCAGGGTTGCACCTAGGAAACTGATGCACTGAGAAGGTTGTAGGACCGATTTTTCCTGATTGAGGGTGAGACCCAAGCAATCGAAAAGCTTTAAACAGGCGTTGGAAGGCCTGGACGTGTCTTCTAAGGATGGAGCCCTGACCTGCCAGTCATTCAGATACGGAAAGACTTGGTGAGGGCACTGTCTGAGATATGCCGCCACCGGGGTACGCCATTTCGTGAATATGCGCGGTGCAGACTTGTGCCCAAAGGGCAGAACGCGAAACTGCAAGTGTCTGCCCGCTACTGCAAATCGCAAGTACCTTTTTGTGATTCCTGTGAATTGGGATATGGAAGTAAGCGTCCTGTATGTCCAGGGACGCCCTAAGATCCTGCTGTTACAGTAGTCGCAAGACCTCCTGGATCTTTACCAAGCGAAACAACTGCCTCTTAGGAATTTGTTGAGGGCCCTAAGGTCCAAGATTGGTTTCCACTTCTTGTCTTTTTTCTGGATCAAAAGAAGCAGGAATAAAACCCTTTTCCCTTCTGAGATGGAGGTACTCTCTCTATTGCTCCTTTCTGCAGCATAATCGAGATTTCTCATAGAAGCAGCCGTAGATTTTTGTTATGTCCGCTGTCCTTTACCTTGAAAGGACGACCTCCCAAAAGAGGATTGCTTGTTTTGCTGTTGTTGGCGCCGTTGGTATTGCGGTCTACTCTGGCCCGAACGGCAGGAAGACTTGTATTAATAATTTCCTCTGTAGGAAGACTGTCCTCTTCCTCTATTCTACTAAAGGACTGATCCTTATACTGAAGAGTGCCCAAAGCTCTTGCAGGGTCAGCTTCATCAATTTTTTGTTCCAAATAGTAACTGGTTAACATATGGCATGTCCAAAGTCTTTGTTTGCACCTCAGGTCGGAAAGAGGTTGCCTTTAGCCTTCCTTGGAGCCGCAAGACTGCTGCTCCAGCCAACTGGCAGAACCCTGTCATAGCGATATCCATCGCGCAGTCTATAGTTTCTGACGCCGATGCTTCACCATCTAGCAGAATCCTCTTTACTACCTCAGTGGATGAACCTGGCAATTCCGACAGCTATGGGGCTATGTGTGCCCACAATTGCTTATTATAACGTCCCAAGAGTGCTAGGGCGTTCGCGGCCATTACCGTCATTGCCGATATTGAGGAAAACCTGTTCCCAATGTTGTCCACTCTTCTTTCCTCCTTATCAGGAGGAAGCGACAGAGGGTCCAAAGGATTCCTGGAGGTCTTCTGGGCCGCCTGTGTCACCACGGAGTCCGGCTTAGTATGTCCTGTTAAACACGCCGGCGCTGTATCTGGCGCCCTATACTTCTTATCCAACTGAGGGATCACTGGTGATACAGAGGAGGGGTTCTGCATTAACCTTACCCCTCTGACTATAAGCAATCGATAATCGGTATTGACCTTACTGCCTTCTTGAGAGGTTCTGTGAAGTCATACAAGAAGCAGACCTGTTCTTGAGAGACCATTGAGATCTTAAAAGGTTGAGCAGCCCTCTCTACCACATTATAAGATTCCAGAATTGTCAGAATTTCCCTCGTCGACGAGTCCGTCGACGAGATCGGCGTCATAGACTATGCCGTCGTAGACGAGCAGTCATAGACGAGGCCGCCGTAGGCGATGCCATAGACGATCCGTTGTAGACGAGGCCGTCGACGACGAGCCATCGCAGAGGAGCAAATCGTAGATGAGGCCATCGTAGATGAGGCCATCGTAGATGAGGCCATCGTAGAGGAGGCCATCGTAGAGGAGGCCATCGTAGACGAGGCCATCGTAGACGAGGCCATCGTAGACGAGGCCATCGTAGACGAGGCCATCGTAGACGAGGCCATCGTAGACGAGGCCATCGTAGACGAGGCCATCGTAGACGAGGCCATCGTAGACGAGGCCATCGTAGACGAGGCCATCGTAGACGAGGCCATCGTAGAAGAGGCCATCGTAGAAGAGGCCATGGTAGACGAGGCCCTGGTAGACGAGGCCCTGGTAGACGAGGCCATGGTAGACTAGGCCATGGTAGACTAGGCCATCGTCGACACCGTAGACAGGCCGTCGTAGACGAGCAGTCATAGACAAGGCCGTCGATGACGATGCCGTCGTAGATGAGCCATCGAAGACGAGCCGTCGTAGATGAGGCCATCGTAGACGAGGCCATCGTAGCCATAGACAGGCCGTCGTAGACGAGCGTCAGACGAGGCCATCGTCAACGCCATAGACAGGCCGTCGTAGACGAGCAGTCATAGACGAGCAGTCATAGACGAGGCAGTCGACGACGCAGTCGTAGATGAGCCATCATAGACAAGCCATCGTAGATGAGGCCATCATAGACAAGCCATCGTAGATGAGGCCATCATAGACAAGCCATCGTAGATGAGGCTATCATAGACGAGGCCATCGTAGACGAGGTCATCGCCGACGCCGTAAACAGGCCGTCATAGATGAGCCATTGTAGATGAGCCGTCGTAGACGAGCCATCGTAGACGAGCCGTCGTAGACGAGCCGCCGTAGACAAGCCATCGTCGACGAGCCATCGTCGACGGGCCATCGTAGACGAGACATTGTAGATGAGCCATTGTAGATGAGCCATCGTAGACGAGGCCATCGTAGATGAGCCATCGTAGACGAGGCCATTGTAGACGAGGCCATCGTAGACGAGGCCATCGTAGAGGAGGCGTAGAAGAGTCCATCATAGATGAGGCCGTCGTAGATGGGGCCGTCGTCGACGAGTCATCGTCGACGAGCCATCGTAGACGAGCCCTCGTAGACGAGCCCTCGTAGACGAGCCGCCGTAGACACCGCCGTAGACGAGCCATCGTAGACGAGGCCATCGTAGACGAGGCCATCGTAGACGAGCCATCGTAGACGAGGCCATCGTAGACGAGCCATCGTAGACGAGGCCATCGTAGACGAGGCCATCGTAGACGAAGAGGCTGTAATAGGCAATGATGATGATTTTTCGTCGACGATCCTGTTGACGATGTTGGCTTCTTAGTCTTTACCTCAGGAGGTATAGAAGACGCCTTCCTGTAGGGTCTTATGACCAGAGGAGGTGATTTTGACGGCTCAGAAGTCGTCTTTTTTTACATGATTTTTCTCCCAAAAGCAAGTCCTGTACTCTCCTTTACCACAGAGTGAGGAGATTTTTAAGAACTGCGCCCAGAAGAGCCATGGGTGATCTTTTTGAGGGCCTTCTCAGGATTTTCCCCTGAGGAATGAGTCTGAGGAGATTCTCTTCTGAGGTCTCCTAGACGTTGAGGATAACGCCTCATCACGGACACTGGAGAAAATGAAAAACCTCCTTTCTGGTCTTAGTGTTTGACACCATATTAAAAATCGCCCTTCACGACCTCTCAAAAACTTACTTGAGAAAGTGAGACATACCTTGCAGTCTTTGGCCTGTGGTATAGAAAGTAAATGCGGTCCGTGTGAGGATCAAAGCAGAGCAACCTCTAGAAACAAGTTGCACAGGCTCTTAAAAAATCTTTTCTTCTCCTTACCAGACGTTCTTTAGAGAATGTATATGAAGATAATCCATAGTAGAAAAGAATCCTTGACAACAAAGTCATTTAATGAAGTGAAAAAACACAGAATCTGAGCAGAGCTCAGAGGAGACTCCCTTAGCACAACGTGCGGTAGAAAATCTGAGAGACTGAGGCTCCTGCAGGGAAGGTTCTAGAGGGAGGTGATAGCTGATTGGCTGGCTCTAAGAGTTTGGTCCTTTTTGCATAAGGACAAGGATAGGCTACTAAGGTGAGGCCCTTAGGCCTATTTTTCTTTATGTATGTCTATAGGACATTACTTTTCTATATACCGGAGGCTCCCGTCTCGACGACGGGGAATGATTCAGGCATGTGAATCTATGAAAGACACCCCTAATACTGGATAAGGGGGTGCAGCACAACAAATGTTGGGTTCCCCACCATAAGGCCCATCATATGCAATTGAGCCATCTGTGGAGGGAACCACTGACTGTGTGCTCTCGTTTGCCCCAGGTTCCTACTCCATCTAGGAACACCTTTTTAGTCACTGGGACCCAACCCATCTATCTATGCTCCCCCTATCACCTCTTTTACTCATCGCTGACTGGTTGAGTCAATCTGCCTCAGCTCCTACTACACCTCTTCCTCGCTCTACCCTCTACCTCACTCAACACCTGTTTGCCTATCACACTCTTTCCACCCCTTGCTCTGGCCACACCCATCAACTCCCAACCACTCTGCAATCCACACTTATGCAACACACACACACTTTACTTACCAATTGGCCAACCTCCAACTTACCTCTGTTGTGCCCCAATCAATCAACTGCTGCAGAACCCGGGATTTGAACCCTGGTTGTCTGGTTGCAATCAGGAGCTTACCCACTGGACCACACGGCTTTCCATATTCATGGTCTATCAAATCATTCCTATATCATGGTCACCCCAATCATGTGCAATAGAAGCCACAGGCAACGACTCCAGGGCCTGTATGTTGCTTATATCTACAACTGCAATGTCCTTAATCACCAAGGAGTTATAGCTCAATGGTAAGTCTTGTGCCTCTGGTGGAGAAGGCTCTCACAGGGAGGGGGTCCGAATCCTGCCAATACTCTCATAGTACCCTACTGTGTTACATTTTCAAACAGTCTTTTTTTTTCATTTGCTAACTTTATTTTTTTCACATGGAAAAACTGAGGAAATAAATGGCAAACCTTTTCGGCATGCGTGCCCCAAAATTAAAAATCTTTTCCCTCATGAACTTCTATTAACTCCCCTTCTTCTCAAGTAGGTGCGATAGGGGCAAAGCCTTATCTTCCTTTATCAATGTATAATTCTTTTTCCTTTAAATTCGGTATATTGTAGAGCCAAATGTGGCCTCCAGGGGTATAACTGAGCACAAGAATGCGAGGAAAGTGCTGCACTGATAGTAAAATAAGTTGTATGGTGATTATTTTTCATTTTGGTGTGAGCTGATCTCTCAAATCAGGGGTTTGGTGCCTGGGAGGTTGATTAGGAATAAAGGTCAAGTATGAGCTCTGGCTAATGAAATGATGAGCAAAGTTTGAGGCAAGTGAAAGTCTCTTTATTAGGTGCAATAAGAAGGTAGAAAGGTTGTTTTCTTCAAGAAGCAAAAAAAGGGCATAGGCAGGCCTTTACTTCTGCAGGTCTGCATCATGCCTGCCTCTGCAGTAGCAGATGAAGGGATGGAGCATCACATCGCTGCGCTATGCTGGGGCTTGTAAACACCCCCTTCCGTCCTTTGAAGAACGCCCACAAACGCCCAGGTTCTGTATAGAGAATGACTGCAGGCTATTTAGGACCCTGCTAATTGAGGGAGACATCACCATGTGCGGACTTCGAGTGGCAATTTATTAGCCTAAGATAAATAGGCTGCTTTTGAATTTGGCTGACGAACCATGTGTTGGAGGCAGTATCACGGCGCAAAGCCGGCGACCGTCTCTGATAAAAGTAAACCTGGGAGGACATTATTTGCATAGGATTGCGCTCTTTCCAGACCAATTAATATGCTGCAGTTGTCATGTGGCGTTACTAGAGGGCAGCAGTATGAACATAATAGCACACCAAGGATTTTCTTCTGCTAGCTGACATACCGCTTGTTCATGTTGGTCTTGCAGGGCCTACAGAGTGAATGACTGAGTGCAATAAGCAATGAAGAATAGCTTGCCTGTATTTGTGCTGCAGGGGGAAATTTTTGGAAAGTTAACAGCACGATGAAAGTGTCAATGTGTAAATATTTTCTGAGTAATTAAGTGAGTGTGTCATCTGTCTCTTTGAAGGGACATGTGAGAGAGTAACATCACTTCTATAGTCCTCAGATGGGAGAGGAAGTACAGATGAATATTTCCCTCAAATAAAAACACTTACACCACTTTAAAGCTGACAAGTTTGATCTGAGGATTTGCAGGTGTTTGCATTTGCATTGTTTGGTGCATAAATATGCATGGTTAGTAAGGTTTTCCCCAGAATGTCAGCAGCGTACCCTCTGGGAGTATCCTGAGGCCCGAAATGTCAGCCACTCCTTTGGGGAAATGAGGCCAAGAAAAGCTTTGGAAAGCTTGCTCCAGCCAACTGCAGGTTAGAAAGATACTGGGGGGAAAGGTTACAGAGGGAGCCAGGCTGCACAACATTTGGTTACCGTTGGACAGAAATCTTTAGCAGGAACTTTTGACCACCCCCTCACTGTGGGACCAGGATCCCCATACCTTTGTGTCTGACACCTTTTATGACCTTTGGTTAGCACCATCTCATTACCACTCAAATGTTCCCTCCTTGTACCCCAGATTTGGTAGTGCACCAACCACTTTTCAATCCTTTGAGTGACAACAAACACCCTTCCTATGTGCCCTCAATTTACATACAGTCTGTAACCCAGCTGCTTCTCTCACTGTTCAGTCTCAAATATCCTGTTGGATGCACATTGCTCGGGTATACAGGCATTTACCGCTCTGTACAGTCCCTCACAGCTCACTCAGAATATACTTCTTTAACCCCTTCCATGCTCATGACGAGCTCAGCTCGTCATGCAGTACACTGCTTGTGTGCTCATGACGAGCTGAGCTCATCATAAACAATGGGAATCTAGAATCTGCAGCACAGCAGAGAAATATTTAAAGCATCCATGTGGTTAAAGCACACGTTACTATTTGTGTAACGATATATCTGTAAGAGAGATTAGTTAGTGATAGATTCCTTACCTTAGAATATCCCCAGGCGCCAGACTGGATCCGGAAAGTTTCTCTTAGCAGTACCCCTGCGCGTCCGTAGGTGGCACCGTGCGGCTCCGCGTCCGTCGCTAGCGTCGTAAGCGCCGAGATGACGTCACGGAGACTACTTAGGTGCCACCCCTGCGCGCTGACATCAGTTCTGCACACGACGTTCCGCGCCAAAACACAGAGCCATGCAATAGACTGACCATTGGCGCATAAAACTAGGGCCCTAAAAAGGGATAACCTTAACCCTAGTTATCAGCTCGCAAAATGGGGAGGATGGGTGGGGCGATAAGGAATCTATCACTAACTAATGTCTCTTACAGATGTATCGTTACACAAGTAGTAACTTGTGCATCTGAAAGAGACACGTTAGTGATAGATTCCTTAACTTAGAATAGATACCCCAGCAATACCAACCCCGGTGGTAGGTCTGTGGACGAGATTACACCAAAAGATAACCTTAAACCTTGTAATCAGCTTGCTTTACACCTAAGTCTCGTCCGGGGCTCCAATTGGTCCCCCCAGGTCGAACCCCCGATTAGCATCGAGTGGCTGCACCACGTGAGGCAGCAGAGCTGTTCCTTCTACTTATAGAGGCTCAGTAAGAACCTTCTCTTTTCACTCGAATAGAATTGGAAGCGACAAGAAGGTAGGGGTCCGCGTGAGCAGCCCATTTTTTCCTAGTTCAGATCCACACCAATCGGGTCTTACTGTTTTGATATGCTAAGCTTCTGCTGCACGGTACCGCTTTAATTGGCACTCCGCGGCTCCGTCGTTTCATAAAGCAGATCCACGATCCCACTTATCGGGCTTTTGCCTTTTTCGACACATTAAGCTGTTGTTGCACTAAATGTTAGGCTGTCTTGATTATACCGTTTTAATTGACACTCCAGACAACGGCTTTTTAATCGGATACGTGTTCCACACCTAACCTTGTGCACCGCATGACTCATGGCTTGTGTGAGAGTCGCGGTCTAACTAAATTACATCTTGCACATCACCTTAAATTAAAGATCAGGACTAGATGATATACACTTTGTCATATATGTTAAGAGTTCCCTGATAACGCACAAATGTTCCAAACCCAGCCCATTTTTTAACCTTTGAAGTACTTTATTTTAATTCCTTCTTCACCGCGTTCCTTTTAGGTTGACTTATCAGCAACCAATAACGGGAGACCAGCGGCACCGTTTTTCAAACCCAGTTCAGTGACTGAGCAATTGATTTTTAAGCAAGGAGATTTATACCCTATGCTATCCCACGACCGCCCGAGTAAGTCTCCCACACACCAACTATTATGCCCCATAGGACAACTAATGCATATCCTTTGATGTAACACTAAGATTACATTATCTTTCAGACATTCAAGGAGCATTTGACTGCCCAACCCAGAAGGTTATTGATAGCCGATTCTGAAGTAGGTATCACGTGTCCTGATACCACATAATATTTGATTATTCACCACAACATGTACACTGAACACATTCTATCTTTTTAGGTGCTCCAAAAACGCTTTGTCCTGATGAAGACCCCTGAATGAGGAAACATTAACCCTTTAATCCTACGGGGTCGAAACGTAGACTACCTCACATCCTCATACCATAGGACCAAAAGAAATTGATTAACCGGGACCTATGTGCTATGAATTTAGGGAACTACGGACCATTCTAGGCTGTAAAGGTCTAATTGTATATAACTGTAATTGTGTTAATGTCACAACACCTTTACCCAGTCCCCCACCTACCCAATCACCCCCATCTTACCCAAACACCTTCTTTTCTCTATCCTCACGAGAGCACTTTATGATATCAAATGTGATATAATATGCAGCAACATTAATACTTTGATTTACAAAAGTTATTTATGAATGTTCAGCAACAATAATACTTTGCCTCCTGTTGTTTGACGGGTATGGGAGGAATGGGTTCAGGGGAAACGTGTTTTATATTACAATCACAGGCAGCCCAGAGACTCCTGGGTAAAGCTGAAGTATTTCAGTGTGTCTCCTTTAAAATTCCTCCATTGTCATCCAAGCCCCGGACCATAATGCAGGCAGATTCTGAACGGAGTGTGGGGCTGTGGCTGGGCACATGGGCTGAACATCAGGAGTTGCGCCAGATAGTCCCAGGGTGTCAGTGTGGGAGCGTGGCTCTAACGCTGCCCCATCCTTCTCCATGAGACGAAGCTGTGGTGTTCTCAGTTCTGCTTTCTGTAACAATAAACCCTCTGAGAGGCGTCAATGGCAGACGTACTCACTCCATCTAACAGGGGACCATTGGTTTTCTAGTGCATACATTGCAGTTTTAGGTGCGGCAAAATTCAATTGTTTGCCCATGATCAGATGATTTATGGTATAGCACTGAAGGCGAAATTAGAGTCAAGGTGCAATGGCCAGGTACAATCCCACTTTGTGGTCCAGCTGTAAATAAATCTTCATTATTATTGTGTTGTATTTCACGAACGCTCTCGGGAGCAAGATAAACATTTTTGGCAGCCTCGTTTGCGTTTTGAAAATCTCATCTTGAGCCAGTTGAAAAATGTTAAACCACACAAACGCCTGCATCCAAAGTAACCCGCTTTTCTCCTGTCCCCTTGGGCATGTGTTTCCTTTATTCACTGCAGCACGAACCACGTAACGTCTTCTGAAGCAAGAAACATCCACAGCTCAAACTGAACCGGGACACGACACGCAGCACCCTGGAAAAAATAAACAGATAGGTGGCACCACAACGGAGGCTAAATATGTGAGGCCCTCACTTTCCTATCTTTGAGGGAGAGGCAGTGAAGCAGGAACAGAATGTCTGGATGTTTGCACTGCTGGGGTGCAGTGAAGCTGGGGGCTCGGCAGGAGGCAGCACCCACTCAATGTCCCATATACATTATTACTTTGATCCTAAGGTTCCCTTATGACGTCGCAGTCATTTTCAAGACAAAAGGCGATGCAAATGCAGTTTTGACAGCATGTCATGAAACGGAAGATGCGCAGTGGCATTTGGTGAGAGGAATGAAAGGCGGAGTGTTAGGTACAGGAATGTTGTGGGAGTACTGGGATACTAGGTGAGAATGTTGGTGTCGTGTCTTGCTTCACAAAGAAGAAAAAACCCTCTCTGTCTTGAGGGAATCTTGATATGTGCGCAGTCAAATGAAGAAATGGCTATTGCTCAGTTTTCTCGGAGACATGCCAGTCCATCTAAAGCGCACGCAGCCACGCTCATCTAAGCCGGAGGAGTAAGCAGGCAGCTATTCCGGCTGTACGCGCCCATGTGGTGACGTAGGTACGTACAGCCAATAAGATGTCACCATCTTTTTTGCTGCCTGCCGAAGACCTTTTTCGCGGCCAAAAAGGTCAATTTTGCAGTCATTGCACCCTTCAGCTGATTTTACGATTATTTTGCGAAACGCCAAATCGCGAAAAGCTGGAGGGTCTGTGTAATACGCGAGGTCATAAGCAGTACATGTTTCTGTGTAAGTTACAGTCAGCTCTGTTAACAATACCTGCTGAATTTCAATGGTTTTGTACGAGTGAGATCTGAGCCTAACTATAATATCCCTGTAACTTTTGTTTTTTTTTCAGTGATCATATGTGTATATATACACACACTAACACCAAGTCAGGAGAACACGTTTTCCCTCGCTGCTGTAGAAGAGAAACTGGAGCACATGTAAAGAGATGTGCAACAAAAGTTGTACTTGAAAGGTAAAGAAACAAAAGTCTACATGACACAGTATTTAACTCTTATAGCTAAACATTTGGCACTTCAAAAAAACTTTCAATGGGAGTTACAACAAACGACATTGACCAAACTACATTAAAAAGCAGCTTTTTATTAACAAACACTTATTTCACTTATTTCCACAAAAAATAAACGTGTGATGGTGAAATGGTCCTCCGATTTCAAACTGAATGGGACTGATTGAAAAGCAGCTATTTGGAAATACCCTCTCAAAACATGATCACAGAGTTATTCCTCCAAGTATGACAAAACCTTTTACAAATCATCACAGTTTTATGAAAGGCTGACAGTGCTTAAAAATGCTGGAGGGTATTTTCTTATTTCAGACAACCCCTTAAGGTGCTATTTGTGACCAGGGACAGTCCCCAACCTGCAGATGCTATGCCTCAAACAGGGCACAGCTTTCTGAGGGACACTTTAATCAGAAAATTAAGCAATGGGGAACACCAGGAAATGCTCTCTATATTTTAACCCCTGAGATGCTTAGACAGCTTTGTTCCAATAATCACTTGGGCTCACAAGGCAATCTTTGATGACACATTTTACACAATTTGACCTGTTTTGTATCAGTCACTTCAATAAGGTCTCTGACAAACCCCATGGCCTCTTTTAAACTTTCTCCATTGGTGGTGCTGGATCCAACAATAGCATTCCTGGGTTCCAAATCCAGACATATCAGATAAAACTTAGAGGACAACTGCACAGGGATGCCATCCGCTTCTCCTGCTCTCCCACAATGAATCATTTTGTTATGGTGTTCCTGTTGCAAAAGAAAAGTATAAGTTTTGTTTAGATAGGAAGATACAAGTGGAAATGTGGCTGATGGGCTGGGTTTGGTGCACTTGACGTCATAGCACAGTACTACGAAAATTCACCACTATTAGAAAAATCTAGGTGGTTACATGGATTATGACAACAAATTCAAGTTACTCACACTAATGACTGTTGTGCTGAGGACATAAATTCACTATTCTGGAGACTCATGGGAAGTTAAGAACTGCAAGAAGATGTAAGTAAATCTATTTGTTGCCATGAACGCTAATTGAAAAATATAACATTCAGGCAAATGCGTGTCCTGGGCCCTGCACTCAACCAGCTAAGATCTAGATCTTTTATCCTAATGCAGTCTGGACAATCGTTAATGGCTGTATACAATAGAGAAGCAAAAGAAGATGCATCATCTGGAGGAAGGGAAATTTAGGACTACCAGTATAGTAGTCACTTGTGCAAGTTACATGCTTACTTGCTAGTCCAGCCAGTTCTTAATCCTATAAACAAATGGGAAGATTATAAACCACCTTTAACAGGATGGGAAGTATAATAGGAGCTGACCAAAGACTGTACCCAAGAGACTAACAAAATTACACAAGCTAGAAGGATGAGAAACCATGAAGAGACGTCCTAGGCCACGTACCCAACAACCCCAAGGAAAGAGGTTCCGCCCAAGAATGGTCATGGCAATGCAATAGCAAATATGGAAAGCGATCCGGCGGATGCCAGGGGGCAAAGTAGAGTCGGTGAATGATGAGCACACCTGCATAGACTTCCTCTCCATCAGTCTGCGAGATAAACTAACATTTCTAAAGGAAACAAGAGGCTGAAACATAATAGCAGTCTTGTGGAAACTGGCTAACATGTCAATAAAAGGGCACTAAGGATCTTTTTATTTGAAAGGGGTGTTAAAATTTCAACTGTACGCCTCCTAAGCATGAACCACAAATGCATGAATAACAAGTTACTTACCGTCGGTAATGCCATTTCTGGTAGAGACTGGATATAGAAAATCCTGAGCAGTACCTCTGTGATCCAATAGAAGGCCTCGACTGATCTGCGTTAAAGTCATGCGATGTGCACAGTGACTATATAGGCTCCACCCGGCATGCTGACAATTTACTTCCATACGAAATTCCATCCATATGTGAATTCAATGAAAAGGTGATCATTCAATAGGTGATTCTTGGTACAATAAATATAAAAACAATGGAGCCTCTCCTCCTCCATAACCTTTAACAGTACCCAGCGCCAGGCACTGCTAGATCGAGGACAAAACAAACAGCATCACCTCAGACGGATGGGTGTGAAGGTGGTCAATGCACTTGTCTCAACACCAAGCTACAAATCTGTCTTAAAGGAAGGTGTATACAAACTTCGTGGAGGGACGCCTGGTTGCCAGAATAAGATAAGCAACCTCAGAACGAACATCTAAATCGCTCAGCTACTGCAGCTCAATCACCAAGCATGAAGCTGGAGTATGCGTGGATTGGGGGAGTAGACCCGACCCTGCTGCTGCGAAAGGATATCCTACCAAAGGGCCAGCTTGATTGAAGGCAAGATGCTCAGACCCAGTAGTTCTGGATACCAATGTCTCTGTGCCAAGTCTGGAGGCACTAGAATGACTTGGGTCTGGTCGGTCCTGGTCTTTCTTAGGACCTGGGGCAGGAGTGGTATTGGCAGAAAGGCATACAGGAGTCCCACCTTCCACTGTAAGCCAAATGAGTCTCCTAGGAGAGTTGCTGATGGGAAACTCCAACACTGCTTTTTCTTGGCAGTGGTGAAATCAAGCCTAGGTTTTCCTTTTCTGAGACCTTGCACCACTTCCAGATATAAAAGCAATTCATGGTCTGCAAGGCTTCAACAGCTGAGTTTGTCTGCCAAGATGTTCAGAGATCCTGCCAGGTGTTGTACGAACAGGAAGATGTCCTGATGTTCCAGCCATTTCCCCAGGGTGCATAACTCCACCTCGCCCTGCAGTACTATGTGGCGTTGGTGTTGTCCGTGAACAACTGAGTCAGCCTCCCTTTGATTAATAGTAATAAGACTTTCTACTCAATGTTGATGTGGAGGAAGCTTTACACAAGAGACCAGGGCCCTCTTATCTTTACCTCTTCCAGAAGGCCACTCCACTTCAGAAGTGATGCATCTGTCACTGCTGTCAACTCATGGAGGGGAAAGGAGAGGGATCTGCTGCTGACCGGATCGCAGTTCAGTGGGCACCACTGCAGGTCTCTTACAGTCTCCTCCAACATCTGGACTCGGTCAGAGAGATCCAATTGACCTCTCCCACTGCAGAGCCTGCATATGCCATCTGTTGCATTTTACCAGCACAATGCAGAAGGCCATCAGATGCAGAAGCCCATCAAAGCCAGCACCCTCAGAGTAAATCTCACTGAAATCCAGGCTTGAGGCTGAAACATTAGAATAATGGCCTGAATGTCCTCCGCACAGGAGGGAAGGTGCAAAACTGTACTGTGTCCAGAATAGCTCAAATGAATGTGACTGTCATGTTGACAGAGAACCCCAACAAATGAATAAGGTTTGCCACACTATGGAGATGGATGGCGACTGCCTGAAACAAGCCCCCATTCAAAATCCGATCGTCGATGTAGGGGAAGACTGGGATCCCCAACCACCTGAGGGGAGCAACATCCCACCTGAGGGACACTGGTGAGGCCAAATGAGAGACCAGAAAAGTGAAAGGGCTTGGGGCTCACCGTGAACCGTAGAGAACACTTATGGGCCTGTAGGACGTGATATGAAAATAAGTGACCTTCAGGTCCAATGCTACTATCCAGTCTCCAGGGTCCGGACAGACAAGACCTGTGCAAAGGTGGGCATCTTGCATCTTTCCTTCCTTAGAAAGGTGCTGATAAGGGAAAGATCCAGAAAAGGATAGATACCTCCATCCTATTTCAGCACCCGAAAGTAGCAGCTTGTCCACCGCCTACTTCTGGTGTCAGAACCCTCCTGATAGTTTCTATGGGCAAAAGTGCCTACATTCCATAGTGCAAGAAGGGCAGATTATCCTCCAACAACTATTGTACAAACAGTGGCATTAGTGGTGGTGTCTTAAAAAAACAGAAGTGTGTAACTTCATTGCACAATCTGCAGCACCAACTTGTCCAATGTGACCACTTGCAGTGCAGGCAGAAAGTGCTGTATCCTGCTAGATTGCTGTGCATTGAGGAGGACGCCTAAAGAGGTTATGCAGGTGCGGTAGCTGGAGGGGTGGAGGACTGGGTAGGAGTATGCACTTGCTTTCCACGTGGCATGTGAGCACCTCTACCTTGGTCACAAAAAGTCTGGGGCACTTGCAGGCCTTGTGCATGGGTGTTGCAGGCAAAGCTGAAATCCCCTACCGTAGTTATATGAGGAACAAAAGGAGGGGTGATGCTGGCTCAGAGCAGTGGCCAATCCCAAGGACTGAGCAGCGAGTCTGTTGTCCAGCGCTGCATCCACCTTGTCACTCAACACATGCAAACCAACGAAAGGTATGTCCACTAAGCTTGATTGGACATACCCAGAAAAGTAAGTCGATCGTAGCCAAAGGTGGTGCCTGAGGACCACTGTAGACCTCAATGCCCTTCCAGTGGAGACAGTGATGTTCAATACACATTGTATGGTGAATTTTACCGCATCCTGGCCATGCCCTTGGTAAGAGTAGCTCGGACTTCGTCAGGAACCATGGAGATCCCCTGTACCACCAAATGGCACAGTGTGTGGTAATAACAGCCCATAAGGAAAGTGGTATTGACCTATCACAGGGCCAAGCTGGTGGAGGAAAAAATCATTTTGCCAAGCATGTCCACTGTCTTTGACTCTGCCCGGAGGGGCAGTGGGGAAGGACCCTGAATTGACTCTTGCTGAGGATGCCTGCACCACCAAACTTTCGGGAGTGGAATGCAGTGTCAAAAATGAGTGGTCTCCCGGAGCCAATCGATGGCAGTGTGCCACTTGGTATTTTACTGGGACTCCGAAGAGGGCTTTAACCAGCACTCCAGGCGGGCATCATAAGGGCCCCCTTAAATGGAAGCATGGGTTCTGAGCTAGTTTATCCTGATGGAAGACCACTGTCAATAGGTTAGTTTGCACTTCAACCATCGGAAGCTGGAATTCAAGGGTGTCAGCAACCCGTCTGATCACCATTTCAAAAGATGCGCTCTTCTCTGTGGCCAGGCCAGAAAGAGTGACTAAATTGGTGTTAGGAGAGGTGTCTAGCCCACTGGTGTCACTAAATTCCTCATCCAAGTTCTCTTTGTCGAAACATTAGTCACTGTTGTCAGCCAAGTGAAAGACTCCGTACTCTGACTTCACATCAATTTCTCTTATGTCAGGGCAAAAAGGTTGCCCAGGTGGCGACAGAGTCCCCTATGCGTCATCTCGGGAGTTGGAATGGACCACAGGATCATCAAGTGCCGTTGATGACATCACCGTAGAATCAGGCATCGGTATGGGACGTGGAGCCATTGTGGGGCCAGGCTGGACCCATTCGCTTACCCTGAGGGACCACTAGCATAGTGGACAAGAGAATCCACTTCAATACTTCGTGAAATGCTCACAAAATCCTTACCTTCCGAGCACCCCCTATTTTGTTCAACTTACTATCTCCATATGTCCTACGCTGTGAGTTGCGCTCGGCGGACCTTCACCTGGCATGCATTCCTCGAGTCAGAAGAGCAAGAGCGGGAGGGCACTCGTTCCGTGCGATGGAGTCAGCCCTTTGGAACACCCCCCCGGTGACCATCAGGAAAATTCAGAATCATGGGCCTTCAGAAAGGCTGTGAAGACCTGGCTCTTTCCGGTCTTATCCCATTTCCATCTTTTCTTCTGCAATCTGCCTCTGGAACCAGCGCTGGGACACCCGTTGCTGGGGCTACAAATCAATTAACAAACATAGGGTGGAGAATTTGCCAACACTAACATAGTTGAAGACCTCTCGACTCCATAAATTAACAAAGAACAGGTTACTTACCTTTGGTAACAATATATCTGTAAGAAATATAGGTTAGTTATAGATTCCTTACCTTAGAATTACCCCCAGGCATCAGACTTGATCCGGAAAGTTTTTAGTCAGCAGGACCCCAGTGCGTCGGATGGTGGCGTCGGTTGACTCCGCGTCTGTCATCGATGTCTTGGTCGCCGGGATGACGTCGCGGTAGCTAGACCCCGCCCTTGTGCGCGGACATCAGTTCTGTACACTACTTTCCATGCCAGAAGTGCAGAGCCATGCAAGACGCTGACCACTGGTGCACAAAACTAGGGTCCTGAAAGGATATCCTTAACCCTAGAAGTCAGTTCGCAGAACAGGGAGGATGGGTGGGGCGGTAAGGAATCTACAATTAACCTATGTTTCTTACAGATATATCGTTACCGAAGTTAAGTAACTTGTTCATCTGAAAGAAACAGTTAGTTAGATTCCTTACCTTAGAATAGATACCCCAGAAATACCAACCACGGAGGTGGGTCTGTGAACCAAGTTCACACCAGAAAGTCCTGGAAAACAGAACAGCCAAAGAAGCGGTCTCTAGAGACTTGGCTGTCCAGGCAGTAGTGTCTCGTAAATGTGTCCAGCAATGCCCACATAGCTGCCTGACCGATGTCATTTAAGGGAACGCCTCGTCCCAAAGCAGTAGTAGCTGCCGTTGCCTTGGTGGAATGAGTGCGCAGCCCTACTGGAAGCTCCTTCTTAGCCAAAGAATAGCAGGCATTGATGCACAGAACAACCCACCTGGAGATTGTCTGTTTGTGCACGGCCCAACCTTTCTTAGCGCCCACGTAACCAACAAAGAGCTGGTCGTCCAACTGGAATTGTTTGGTACGATCCAAGTATAAAGAAAGCGCACATATTGGATCCAGACAGTGGAGCCTCTCTTCCTCTTTTGAAGGATGCGGAGGTGGGATGAAGGTGGGAAAAGTGATGGTTCGGCCAATGTGGAAAGAAGTAACCACCTTGGGAAGAAAGGAGGGTCTGGTTCTAAGGACGATCTTGTCCGGATGGACAGCTAGAAAGGGAGGCTTGGAAGACTGAGCTTGTAGCTCACTCACCCTGCGCGTAGAGGTGATGGCTACCAGAAAAGCAGTTTTAAAAGTGAGAAGTCTGAGTTGACAGTTATGCAGTGGCTCAAAGGGAGCGCACATAAGATATGTAAGAACCAAGTTCAAGTTCCACTGGGGCATTACAAACAGAACAGGAGGAAAAAGATAAGTAATGCCCTTAAGAAATCTATTTACAACAGGGGACTTGAAAAGAGAAGGCTGATCAGGGAGCCCGAGGAAGGGTGAAATGGCCGAGAGGTAACCCTTAAGAGTGCCAGAGCAGAGCCCTGCTGGGCCAAAGATAGGAGAAACACGAGAACCTCAGAAAGAGAGGCAGAAAGGGGATCCAAAGCCTATGCTGTGCACCATGCCACAAATTTATTCCATATGTAGGTAAATACTGTCTTAGTGGAAGGATGCCTGGCTGCCAAGATTACATCACAGACTTCGGGAGGCAGGTCAAACGACATCAACTGCTGCCGCTTAATCTCCACACAAGGAGGTGGAGGCTGGACAGGTTTGGGTGGAGCACACAATGGAAAATATAATTCCTAGGCAATGTATAATCACAATAACACAAATACAATACAAAAATGAGAACAGGTTCGGGTGGAGGACCATTCCCTGCTGCTGCGACAGAAGAGCCTCCAGAAGAGGCAGTTGGATCGGAGGATCGATGGCCATGTTGAGCATCTCGGAATACCAGACTCTTCGTGCCCAATCTGGAGCCACAGAATAACTTGGGCCCGGTCGCGCTTTATCTTCTTCAGCACTCTGGGAAAAAGTGGTATAGGCGGAAAGGCATATAGAAGACCGCAACTCCACACGCTACGATTGCTGCCTTAAAAATTACAAAGTGCAGAATTGCTGACATTGCGCGTTGTCTTCGGTGGCGAATAGATCTAACCAAGGCTCACCCCACTGTTGAAAGAGAACTTGTACCACCTCCGAGTGAAGACTCCATTCGTGATCCATCATGCACCTGCGGCGGAGTTAGTCTGTCCTGGCGTTCAGTGAACCTGCCAGGTGTTTAACACCAGGGATATGCCCTGATGTTCCAGCCATGTCCAAAGGCGGAGGGCCTCTTGACATAGGGTCCACGACCCCACCCCACCTTGTTTGTTGCAGGACACAGCGGTGGTGTTGTCCATGAACACCTGCACTACTCTTCCCCGGACAGAGGGAAAGAATGCTTTGAGTGCCAGATGGCTCGCCCGAAGCTCCTTGAAGGTTGATGTGGAGCTCGGACTCTGCCGGAGACCAGAGGCCTCTGATCTCAGCCCATCCCATAAGAGATGCGTCTATTACCACTGTGTGTTCTAGTTGGGGGAGGGAGGGGGATCTGCTGTTGACCCAATCCTGGTTTGTGAGCCACCACTGCAATTGTCGTGCACTGCCCTCTGAGATCTGGACGCAATCGGACAGATTCCCTTGATGCTGCGTCCACTGGAACTTCAGGTCCCACTGCAGAGCCCGCATATGCCACCGGGCATGATCGACTAGCAGGATGCATGAGGCCCAGCAGCCTGAGGGTCATCCTGACCAAAACCCGGGATAGAAGCAGAAAGAACGGAATCATAGCCTGAATAGCCCAGACTCACTGTTCTGGGGGATACACCCGAAATTGCATTGTGTCCAGAACCGCTCCGATGAAGAGGAGCTTCTGAGAGGGGGTCAGGTGTGACTTCGGCACGTTGATGGAGAACCCCAGAAAATTCAGAAGGTCGGCTGTAGTCTGGAGGTGGAGACGACAGCCTGGGGCGAGTCTGCCTTCAACAGCAAGTTGTCGAGATAAGGGGCGACTGGAAACCCTGATTTGCACAGATGAGATGCGACCACCACCATCACTTTCGTGAACACCCGAGGGGCGCTGTTGAGGCCAAAAGCGAGCACAGTAAACTGAAAGTGATCGTGACCTACCGTGAACGGCAGGCAACTCCGGTGGAATGGCAGGACAGAGATGTGAAAGTAGGCGTCCTGCAAGTCCAACTCTACCATCCAGTCTCCAGGGTCAACAAGACCTGAGCGAGCGTCAACATCGTGAACTTCTCTTTCCGGAGGAAGCGGTTGACGTTCCTGAGATCCAAGATAGACCCGGGTCTTTGGCCTTCTTGGGTACCAGAAAGTAGTGGGAATAGCAACCACAACCTACTTCTGGGGCAGGAATGCGCTCAATGGCACCCTTGGCCATGAGTGCCGAAACTTCCTGTTGTCCTGTTGGAGAAGGGCCAGGTGATCCTCCAACATACCATGGTACTGAGGTGGCATGTAGGGAGGGGCAGTCTCGAAGGGGAGGGAGTAGCCCCTTTAGGACTATCTGCAAAACCCACCTGTCCGACGTAATGGTATGCCAGTGGGGGAGGGGATAGCGGATCCTGCCGCGCCCACTGGCATTTGGTGGCCCTGAAATGTCAGACTAGGAGGGTTTGAAGGCTGCTGCAGAGGTGGCTGTGGTGGACTGGTCTGCCCGCTGGCCCCCAGAACCACGCTGGTGGTTCCCACATCCCCGGCCACGCTGGAGCTGAACATCTTGCACCTGCCTGTGGCTCTGGGCGGGACTTAGTGAGGCACCCAGTCAGTAGCCACGAAAGGCAGACTGCGCAGGGTGGGTGGAGGAGAGGCCCAAGGACCTGTCCGTAGCCCGAGAGTCCTTAAAGCGCTCTACCGCGGCCATCAAAGGGCATGTTCATAAGGGTGGATTGGACTTCCCCAAAAAAAACAGTAGAACGCAACCAGGTGTAGCCTTGAAGGGCTACTGACGTGGAAATCGTCCTTCAAGTGCGTCGGCGGTACCCAGCCCACAGCGGATGGTAAACTTCGCTGCGTCTCACCTCAGCAACTGAACGGGAGAGTACGGCCCGGGCCTCCTCCGGGCACTGAGGAAGCACCTGCGCCACCGTATCCCACAGAATGGGTTTAACGGCCCAACAGACATGCAGTGTTTACCGACCGCAGTCCCAAGCTAGCAGAAGAAAATATTTTCTTCCCAAGGTGTTCCAGCTTTTTGGATTCCCTATCCGGTGGTGCGGTAGGAAAGGCGCCTTTAGAAGTGGAGGCTTGAACCACCAAGCTCTCAGGGGTGGGGTGTTGGAAGAGTTAAGTGGGGTCGACCGGGGCCAGCCGGTGCCATCTGGCAATCATCCTGTCCACAGGAGACCCCGTGTTGGCCCTGGACCAGGTACCCAAAAGGATGTCAGTGAGGGCTTTATTAAACGGCAGCAGGGGCTCCGAAGAGCTCGCTGACGGTTGAAGGACCTCTGACAGAAGGTTAGTCTTGACTGCCACTGAAGTTAGCTCGAGGTGGAGAGCTTCGGCCACCCGATGCAACACCACTGCGTATGACGATCCCTCCTCTTTAGCCACAGTAAGAGGAGACAACATGCCTAGGTCTGGGGAGGTATCAAGACCACTGGCATCCCCCAGTTTCTCTCTCCAGTCCGGATCGTAATCTAACTGGTCTGTTAAAGGGTCACCAGACCCCTCCTAGTCTGCCTCACCCTCCTCTGGCTGCCAATGGTCAGGGTGGAACACAGGGACCAAAGTACCCATCGGCGCCGGATCCAGCGTTGGTCGACGCAGGTCCGGCTCCATGTCCACATCGGGACGGAGGCCGGGGTCAACGCCGGCTGGGGTTCCAGCCGGCATTGGCTACGGATATGATGCAGGTGGAATCGGCGCCGGTGAACAAGTTACTTACCTTCGGTAACGATATATCTGTAAGAAACAGTAGTTAGTATTAGATTCCTTACCTTAGAATATCCCCAGGCGTCAGTCTGGATCCGGAAACTTTTGCGTACCAGTACCCCTGCGCGTCGGTAGGCGTCGTCTGCAGGCGTCCCCTGCGGCTCCGCGTCCGTCGTCGGCGTCGTGCGCCGTGATGACGTCGCTGGAGTATATAGACGCCGCCTCCGCGCGCTGACGTCAGTTCTTTGTACATAGCTTTTCCGCGCCAGAACACGCAGAGCCATGTGAGAACCAACACTGGTGCCATTTGAAACTAGGGCCCTGAAAGGGATGTCCTTAACCCTAGGTATCCGTTCGCAGAACGGGGAGGATGGGCGGGGCGGTAAGGAATCTAATACTAACTACTGTTTCTTACAGATATATCGTTACCGAAGGTAAGTAACTTGTTCATCTGAAAGAAACAGGTTAGTATTAGATTCCTTACCTTAGAATAGATACCCCAGCAATACCAACCCCGGTGGTGGGTCTGCGAACCAATACAATCCTACACCAGAAAGTCCTGGAGGACCGAACGGCCAAAGAAGCCATCCCTCCGGACTTGACTGTCCAGGCAGTAGTGCCTCGCAAAGGTGTGCAGCGAGGCCCACGTAGCCGCCTGGCAAATGTCCTGCAAAGGGACTCCCCGGCCCAGGGCAGTAGTAGCCGCCGTGGCCCGAGTGGAATGGGCCCTCAGCCCAACAGGAGGCTCCTTCAGAGCCAAAGAGTAGCACGCTTTGATGCACAGAACGACCCACCGAGAGATGGTCCGTTTATGTACCGCCCGTCCCTTCTTCGCACCCACGTAGCCAACAAACAGTTGGTCATCCACCCGGAACTGGCGTGTGCGATCCATATAAAATGAAAGCGCACGTTTTGGGTCCAGACGATGGAGCCGCTCTTCATCCTTTGAAGGATGCGGAGGCGGGAAGAAGGAGGGTAAGGTGATGCACTGCCCGATGTGAAAAGGAGAGACTACTTTGGGCAGGAAAGAAGGTTGGGTTCTCAGAACCACCTTGTCTGGATGAATTGACATGAAAGGAGGTTTGACAGAAAGAGCCTGGAGCTCACTCACTCTCCTGGCAGAGGTGATGGCAACCAGTAAGGCCGTCTTTAAAGTCAGGAGACGGAGAGGACAGGAATGAAGTGGCTCAAAGGGAGCGCACATGAAGAAGGTCAGAACCAGGTTCAAGTCCCACTGAGGCATCACGAACGGAACAGGTGGATACATGTGCGTGATGCCCTTCAAGAATCTCGTTACAATAGGGGACTTGAACAAAGAAGGTTGATCAGGCAGCCTTAGAAAGGCCGAAAGGGCAGAAAGGTAGCCCTTGATAGTGCCCAGAGCAGAGCCCTGCTGGGCAAGAGAGAGAAGAAAGAGGAGAACCTCGGAAAGAGGGGCAGAGAGAGGGTCCACAGCCTTTGCTGTGCACCATGCCACAAATCTGTTCCACAGGCAGGCGTATACCGACTTTGTGGAGGGACGCCTGGCTGCCAGAATCACATCACAAACCTCAGGAGGCAAGTCAAATGGCCTCAACTGTCGCCGCTCAATCTCCACGCATGGAGGTGGAGACTGGACAGGTTCGGGTGGAGGACCGTCCCCTGCTGCTGCGACAGAAGGTCCTCCCGAAGGGGCAGGCGGATCGAGGGACCGACTGACATGCTGAGTAGCTCGGGATACCAGTACCTTCGAGCCCAGTCCGGAGCCAAAAGGATAACTTGGGCCCGGTCGCGCCTGATCTTCAGCACTCTGGGCAGAAGTGGTATAGGCGGAAAGGCGTACAACAGACCGCAGCTCCACTCGCGCCGAAAGGCGTCGCCGTGCGAGTGCCGTCTTGGAAACTCCAACGCGCAGAACTGATGACATTGCGCGTTCTCTTCTATGGCGAATAGATCTAACCAAGGCTCTCCCCATTGCAGAAAGAGGCCTTTCGCCACGTCCGAGTTCAGACGCCATTCGTGATCCACTGAGCACCGACGGCTGAGTTCGTCCGCCCTGGCGTTCAGAGAACCTGCCAGGTGTTGAACCGTCAGAGTCACGCCCTGACGTTCCAGCCATTGCCAGAGACGCAGAGCCTCCTGGCAAAGGGTCCACGACCCCACTCCGCCCTGCTTGTTGCAGTACCACATGGCGGTGGTGTTGTCCGTGAACACCTGCACTACACTCCCGTTGACAAAGGGGAGGAATGCCTTCAGTGCTAGGCGAATCGCCCGCAGCTCCAACATGTTGATGTGGAGCCGGGATTCCGCCGGAGACCAGAGACCTCTGATCTCCGCCTCTCCCAAGTGGCCTCCCCAGCCCTGGAGGGACGCGTCCGTCACAACCACGTGCTCCGGTTGGGGAAGGGAGAGGCATCTGCCTCTGACCCAATCGCGGTCCGTAAGCCACCACTGCAACTGGCTCGCAGTGCCCTCCGAGATCAGGACATGGTCGGATAGGTTGCCTTGATGCTGGGCCCACTGAAACTTCAGGTCCCACTGCAGAGCCCGCATCCGCCACCGGGCGTGATGCACCAGAAGGATGCAGGAAGCCATCAGCCCCAGTAGCCGCAGCGTCAACCTGACCGAAACCCGGGATAACGGCTGGAAGATGGGAATCAAAGCCTGTATATCCCGGATCCGCCGTTCCGGAGGATAAACCCGAAACTGCGCCGAGTCGAGAACCGCTCCGATGAAAAGGAGCTTTTGAGAGGGACACAGGTGTGATTTCGGCACATTGATGGAAAACCCCAGCTCGCGCAGGAGGTCTGCCGTCATCTGAAGGTGGTGGACGACTGTCTGGGGCGAGCCCGCCTTCAACAACCAGTCGTCGAGGTAGGGGAAGACTGAAACCCCTAACCGGCGCAGATGAGCTGCGACCACCGCCATCACTTTCGTGAACACCCGTGGGGCGCTTGTAAGGCCGAATGGGAGCACGATAAACAAAGTGCTCGTGGCCTACCGTGAACCGCAGGTAACGCCGGTGGGCCGGCAGGACGGGGATGTGAAAGTACGCATCCTGCAAGTCCAACGCCACCATCCAGTCTTGTGGGTCTAGAGCAGCCAAGACCTGAGCCAAAGTCAACATCTTGAACTTCTCCTTCCGGAGGAAGCCGTTGACGTTCCGTAGATCCAAGATAGGACGGAGGCCCCCTTTGTCCTTCTTGGGTACCATAAAGTAGTGGGAATAGCAACCACGCCCTACTTCTGGCCCAGGAACGCGCTCGATGGCCCCCTTGGCCAAGAGGGCCGTAACTTCCTCCTGCAGAAGTGTCAAGTGGTCCCCCGACACACGGTGGTTCTGCGGTGGCATGGCTGGAGGAGAGGTCTCGAAGGGGAGGGAGTAGCCCCTTCGGATGAGCTGCAGCACCCACCTGTCCGATGTGATAGAGCGCCAGCGGGAGTGGTGATGGCGAACCCTGCCACCCACTGGCGTCACATGGGCCTGAAAGCACAGACTAGGAGGATTTGGAGGCTGATGCTGCGGGGGGAGGTGTGGTCTGACCTCGCCGTTGTCCCCGACCGCCTCCACGGCGGAATCCACAGCCGCCACCGCGTTGAGAAGTGTTCTGCGGTGCGTGGCTGGCAGCACGTGTGGGACCGCCCCTTCCGTGGCCACGAAAGGAGCGAAACGAACCCGTTTGCTGGCGCTGGGTCGAGAGACCCAAGGACTTGGCCGTGACCCTGGAGTCCTTGAAGCGCTCCAGCGCGTGGTCCGCCTTGTCGCCAAACAGGCGACTGCCATCGAACGGCATGTTCATCAAAGTATTTTGGACATCTGCTGAAAAGTTGGCGGATCTCAGCCAGGCGTGGCGACGAATCGCCACCGTCGTGGACATCGCTCTGCCCAGCGAGTCGGTCGTATCAAGACCACACCTGATGGAGTATCTTGCTGCATCTCGGCCTTCAATCATAGCCTTGCAGAGCTTTGCCCGTACCTCCTGCGGGCATTCTGGCAGCCCTCATCAACACCACTGAATAAGCAGCCCCAGCCTCCGAAGCCACAGTAGGAGGCGAGACAAAACCAGGGTTAGGAGAGTCGTCCAGACCACTGGCGTCACCCAAATCACCTGTCCAGTCCACATTGTACTGACACTCACGTGACAGAGGGTCCTCAGACCCCTCCCAAACCTCTCCGTATTCTACATCTTCCCCATATTCGGAGTCAACAATGTAGACCGGCTCTTCGGGGTCCACAGGCCCCATCGGCGTCGGGCGACGCCGGTCCGACTCCGCGTCCGGAGTCGGAGAGGTCATGGGGACGGCGCCGCGCGGGGGCGGCGTCGGGGGCAACCCCGATGGAATCGGCACCGGAGAGGCCGGGAGACCAGCCGGCGTCGACCCTGAGGGTCCCTGCGGCGCCGGGGTCGGAGCCGTCGGCGGCGTCGGAGCCGGAGCACCCGACGGCGTTGAGGCAGGAACACCCGAACCGCTAGGACCCCCGGACAGGAGCACAGGGCCCGAAGGCGCCGTAGGCCCCGTCGGAGGAGACAGTGCCCTCATGGCCATAAGGAACTCCTCTATCTCCTCACGCGACGTGCCTTGCCCAGGGACCGCAGGGTATGGAGCAGGCCGCGCCGGCGACTCACGCAGAGCCGCGGGGGTGGGGACACCCGAACCCCCGGCCGCATCGCGCGCGCGTCGGGGGGAGTCGGGGGTTGGGGTGGGGGTGGGGACACCCGAACCCCCGGCAGCATCGCGCGCACGTCGGGGGGAGTCGGGGGTACGATGACGACGCCCCGACTTCTTGTGTCTCCTACCTGAGGAACCAGAGGAATGGCGACGACTTCCGGAGCGCTCGTGATGGCTCCGCGACCGCTCCCTCGACCGCTCCCTCGACCTCCGGCCGGACCGGGACCGCTCTCGACGTGGGTCCGACACCCGCAGTTCGAGTAGCTTGCGGGACCGCTCCCGCCTAGCTTTACTCGTCAGGGCCCGGCAATCGACACAGTCGTCCACGGCGTGGTCGGGGCCCAGACACCGGAGGCAGAGTCGGTGATGATCCGTGACCGACATGGTGCGGTCACAACCGTCACAGTTCTTAAAACCGGGCATCCTACCGGCACCGTAACAAGTATTATCAAGATTCAAAAACTTTGGTCAAAGACCGGAGTACTGCACTTCTCGGATCTGCGCTAACTGGCGCGGAAAAAAGAAGAACCGACGTCAGCGCGCGGAGGCGGCGTCTATATACTCCAGCGACGTCATCACGGAGCACGACGCCGACGACGGACGCGGAGCCGCAGGGGACGCCTACCGACGCGCAGGGGTACTGCTACGCAAAAGTTTCCGGATCCAGACTGACGCCTGGGGATATTCTAAGGTAAGGAATCTAATACTAACCTGTTTCTTTCAGATGGAGGTGTAACAAGGTCGACCAGCGCCGATCCGGATCCAGGCTTGGATCCAAGGGGGCCCTACGGTGCCGAGGCTGAAGCCCCTAGCATCGAAGGCCTAGGGCCCACAGCTCAGTCCACGGGGCCTGAAAGCACGCTGGCGGAGTCGGGCTGCCCAAAGATGGCGTGCATCGCTTCGTAAAATTGCCGAAGCTAGGCAAGGGTCACTCCCGGTCCCGGGAAGGGAGGGCAGGCTGGGGTCGACCAAGAAGGCTCCGCAATGCGGAGCCGCGGGAGGGGCACCACCCGCACCCTTCGTTGCGCTGGACGAGGGGAAGTCGAAGAGCGACGATGCTTCTTCGACTTCTTATTGTGCTTCGACTTACCTGACCCCGAGTGCAAAGACTTAGAAGAGGAGTGATGTTGACTCCCATGTGACCAAGACCTTGAGTGACCTGTAGCCGACTGCCGTACCTCGAGGAGCTTTCGGGACTGCTCCCGCAAAGACTTTGGGACATGGTTCGGCAGTCTGAGCACGACTTCGGGTCATGGTCGCGTTCCAGGCAGTAGAGGCCCACGTGGTGCGGATCCGTCACCGACATCAGTCAGGTACAGGAACCGCATGCCTCGATGCCAGGCATCCCTCGTGCACCAGGAGTCGAGACTCAAAAACGAAGTTAAAAAAAAAGTCGCAAAAAAGTCAGTCAAAAAATGACTGGAGGTCCGCTCCCTCCAAATCTGCGCTTGCTGGCGTGGAAAAAGAAAGAACTGATGTCAGCACACAAGGGCGGTGTCTATGTAGCTACCGCAACGTCAACCAGGCAACCATGACGCCAACGACAGATGCAGAGTCGCCCGACCCCACCTTCCGACGCGCAGGGGTACTGCTGATAAAAAACTTTCCGGATCCAGTCTGATGCCTGAGGGTAATCCTAAGGTAAGGAATCTATAAATAACGGTTTCGTTCAGATATTTCATTTATAGAGAGCAACAGCTGCTTCGGAACGAAGCGTTCTGGTGCAGACAAAGTAGAAAGTAAACCTGTTTAAGTAACATCTCATGGAAGAGAAAAGTTTTCAAATGAACCTTAAAAAGGCTTTCCATGAAGACAGCATGGAGATAATCGGGTAAGGAGTTCCACAGCTTAGGGGCATGAAAAGAGAAAGATCTACCTCAAGCTCTACTTTTATACACTTTAGATATACATCGCACATTTAGGGTAGCAAAGCGCAAGGCTCTCTGGGGAAAATAACTTTTACCTGTATGGAAAGTAGACTGACTATGGAAAGCTGTGTAGTTAAACATCAAAGCTTCAAAAATGATTCTCTAACTGACTGGCAACCAGTGCAGTTGTTTTAAGCCTCGTCAAGTCAATGATCTTTTGCGAATACTTAGGACAAGACGAAATGCTGCATTCTTAATACGCTGCAAATTATTTACCATTTGTATGGCTCCCCCGATAAAGAAAGCTGAAATGGTCTAATCGGGATGTAATTAGCGCATGCACACTATCTTTCCGGGTGGCTAGAGCGAGATATTTCAAAGTCTTCCTGAGGGATTTAAGAAGGAGAAAGCAGGTGGTATAGGTATCCTGCACATGTGCTTGAAAGAACAAGTTACTTACCTACAGTAACACCTTATCTGGTAGAGAATATCTAGCTTCAAATTCCCTACCATAGATGTAGGAAGGTAGGGTCCTTTTGGCATGCTTACTCCCACTTTTTGCATGGTGTCAGTGTGTTTTTGACTAATCTGACTAGGATCCTGCTAATCAGGACCACAGTCACTGTGTTTCCTTCCTAAATTTGAATTGATAAGTACTTCTGCACCTCCACAATTGTCTACTGGGGCACCCCTGAAAGACCCTAGTATATGGTACTACGGGACCCAGGGCATAGGTACACCAGGGGTCTCCCAAGGGCTGCAGCATTTCTCATGCCACCCATGAGAGACTACTCAAACTGTGACTACAGGCCTGCCATTGCAGCCTGTGTAAGCTGGTGCTAGCACCACTTACGACAGATATACGTTTCCTTATATCTGAGGGCACTACACTTAAAATCTATAAGTCACCCTTAGGCAGGCCTTTCAATCTGGAATGTAAGGTGCTGGGTTACAAGTGTGAGGGTGCCCCTGCATGAGCAGGACACCCCTACAGATCCAGGAGTTGATTCTCCAGGCTTTGTAAGTGTGGTCAGTCATTTTGATACTAGTAGCATTTGATTTACAGGCCCTGGCACACTTCAGTGCACCTTACTAGGGTCTTACCAGTAAATCAAATATGCCAATCAGGGAGAATCAATTGTAACAACAATTTACACAGGGAACACTTGCAATGTGACACTGATCAGCAGTAGCAAAGTGCCCAAAGCATTTAAGCCAACAAAAACAAAATCCAGTACAGCATCAAAAATACAGGAGGTAGAGGCAAAAAGTCAGTGGAAATTGCTCCAAAGATGCCACGTCTAACAGTAAGGCTATCTGTCCCTATAGGATAGAATGGGGAGTTTGCTTATAACATCTTATAAGCATAAATGCCCATGGGAACAAGATAGGAAATAGAGTTGGATAGGCCTGAACTCAAAATGTTAAGATGCATCTTTTAGTAAGGGTGATTTTTACATTCTGTGTACACTTGTAGAAAGAAGGCATTTCTTGTTAAGCCATCCAGTGTGCCTCTACTAGGTTGTGTATTGACTGCATGGTTTTGAAGCGACAGGGACTGGGGATGTGCATTCTGTTCAGACAGCCACTTGGGGGGTTGAGGTGTGTCCTGCCTTTCCCGGGTGAGTAAGGAGTGGGCTGAATAGACCGGGGCTGAATTTAGAGTAGGGGGGAGGAGATTCCTTTCATACCTGAATATGCCTGATCTGCCAAGGACAATGCTGTCTCCACCTCCTGCCAGGAAGCTGCACCAGTGAGGACAGAACTGGTTTTAGCTGGGCACAGGGCTTCTCTGCCTCCAGAGAACAAAAGATTTTGCTGTATCAATATTGTGGCCTAGATTCCAAAACTTTGGACTACTTCTAGAAATCAAGAGGAACCTCTGCCAAGGAGAAGAGCTGGAGAAACTGGAGGAGGAGTACTGTCCCTTTGGTGTGTGCTGTCTGGGGTTGGCCAGCAGTAGCGGTTTCTGCCAAGGAGAGAAACTGTGTGTGCATCCTGCTTGAGACATTATCTCCAAGGGCTTGAAGCGGAGCTTTCCCCCTGTTCCAAGAGGTCTCAGGAACAGCACAGACCTCACCATCCTTCTGGGCACCGTCTTTGGTTCCGCTGGTTCCAGTCGCCACAGAAGAAAAGAGCAACCGACTCAGTCACAGAGTCGGTTGCAGACTCTGTGTCCTTAGGGTACCACAAAGAGCACTGGAACGCTTCGCAACGCAACTCTGGTCTCACCAACCCCATCAACGAGCTGCTGTTTGCACCACATCCTGTAGGCACAGCACTCAGCACAGCTTCGCTACACAGACGTCACCGACCCAGTCGCTGCAAGACTCAAACATCAACTGGCTCCGTCGCTACACCGTGACATGCCAGTACCGCATCGAGCACCGTCTCACCCAGCAATGCAAGCCTTGGTCTCACTGACTCAGGCACCGGGCCGCGAGGACACCACATGCTGTAACACTTCAATCTCACTTTGCAACTGCGACAGTTTCCCCGACAGACTCGCATCGGCGCGTTGGACGCAACAAGAAAGGTATTGTATCAGAGTCTGTCGATGCTTTAGCTGACCTGTACCGATGCAGTTGGCTGGAATTGTTAGACTCTGTCGTATTCAATATCGCGGTAGCCCCGAACGGAGCTACCGAGCCGCAGAAACTTGGTTTTCACATTATTGCTGCAATTTAAAGGTTATTTTGCACACTAACTATTTGAACAGTATAGTATGTTAGATTTTTGTCGTTTTTGGTCTTTTTGGTTTAGATAAAAGTTTTATTTCTTTTTCTAAACTGGTGTGTTGTCTATTTGTAGTGTTTTCACTGTGTTACTGTGTGCATGCACAAATGCTTTACCCACTGCCTCCGAGATAAGCCTGTCTGCTCATACCAAGCTACCAAGGGGGTGTGCAGGGGTTATTTTAGAAGTGTATCCCTCTTACCCTGACTAGGAAGAAGGGTCCCTACTTGGACAAAGGTACCTATCTCTGGCAAATAGAGACCCACATTTCTAACAAGGTCCAATAACAACATCCAGTCTCCTGGGACCAGGGCAGAGAGAGCCTGGGGGTAAGGTGAACATCTTCAATTTGTCCATCCAGAGGAGGAATTTGAGAGAGGAAAGGTCTAAGATAGGGTGAAGGCTTCTGCACTTCAACGGCATCAGGATTTTCGATACTGGAGCCCTAGCCTAAGGCTCCTTTGGCAAAAAGAACCTGGACTTATTGCAGCAAATTGGACAAATGGCCCTTCATAAGCCGCTCCTACATAAGTGGAAAAGGCAGCAGGACACAAGGAATGGTAAGGGATAGCCTTGCTGAATTATCTACGGGACCCATTTGTCAGATGTTATTGATTGCCACTCGTGGAGATAATGATTGACCATGCATGCCAAAGGTTGGTAGTGTGCCACTAAGGGCAAACTAAACTGCTTTTACGCTATTGCAAGATGGGCTGGGCTCTGGAAACTTTGCTGCCCCTGCCGGCCTGGATGTTGTTTCCTTTACACTCTGACGCAGCTTTGAAAAACTGGGGTATCTGTTACAGCCATGGGCCTTCCTGTTGTCTGAATGCAAAACCCCTCAAAAGGGCAAAATTGTTGGAGGTAGTGTGTATTTGCTCTACTCTCTTTAAAGTGCTCCAGGGCAGAGTCAGTCTACTCATCAAAGAAATGAACCCCATCGAAGAGCATATCCATAAGTGATGCTTGAACATCACCTTGAATAGCCTATAGATATCATTCATGTGTGGCACCGCAGCATCACCCTAGTGCCCACTGCCCTGCCTATGTTATCGAAAAAACAATGGTCCAAGACCTCTATAATTTATGGACTGAATTAATCAGTGAAAAATCAATGACTGAGCAAATGTAGGAGCATGTACATTTGATCAGCTCTATCCATTTTTTTAAAAAACTTTATTTATTAAGTTCTTTACTCCAGTTACAGTACAGGGCATTCACATAGGCTTAAGTTCAGGCAATCTATACATCGTAAAACACGGTCTACAATAAAAATAATGGTGACATACGGCTAGCCCTTTTGTAAGTAATGTACATCTGGGCACATAATCATAGCGGGATATACAACCTTTACCATCAAGTGGACCGTTTGAGTAGTGTAAGTTCATGCATTTATCAGCGCCACAGCTACGGCTGAACATCACTGACGATCCGCCAGTCACAATACAATTATACACATTTCTTCTTCTCAATATCAATTGTAGTGCCGATCATATATTAACAAATAACATGTTTTACAGCATAGCGGCTTTACGTATAGTGTGTTACAACTCAGCAGCATTGACAGTATTTGCCTGGTCCTCTTCAGTTGATTCACTGTCGTGTTTCGCAAGGTAACCCCGCAAGGGATCCCATACATCCTTAGGTTTGCAACGCATTGGCAATGTTTCCGCATAAATTAGATTTTGATGTTGACTATATATAAAGTCATTCAGCCATTCCTTAAATTTGGGGGCTCTCCCCCTCCCCCATCTACATGCTACTCTGCGCTTCGCTAGCAGTAAGGCAACATTGACAAATTTCCTAACAGATTTTGGTACCTCCATCGTATATCCTAGTAACATAATGAGTGGATCTCGATCTATCGCACCTGCTATCATCTCTTGGAGCGCCGTATGAACCTCCGTCCAGTATTCAGAAATTCTCGGGCATTCCCATGCTAAGTGCAAGAAACCCGCACCATCCATCCCACATCTGTCACACCTGTCATTGTCAGCCAGGCGAAATTCCAATTTTTTTGGCTGGTGTGTAATATAGTCTCTGTAAAAATTTGTAGTGTATAATCTGGAGTCTACAGCTAGAGGAGATGTTGGCGGTGATATCACAACAGTAGGCCCATTGTTGATCCTCAATGTCTACCCCCATATCTTCGCTCCACTGTGTGCGAGCTTTACACTGTGTTTTCGCATTTTGTTTCCTTATGTCCCTATATATGTGGGATACCATGTGGCTTCCATCTGCCGACGTCAATACATCGTGCAGAGGTAGCGCTGTTTCGGGCTCTTCAGGGAACCGTGGCAGTATAGTCCTCAATCCCTGTCGTAGTCTGATATAGTAAAATAGGTCAAGAGGCTTGGGCTGGGCATCACGAAATACCTGATCCCTACTTTTAAATTGACCGTTCAGGAAGAGGCACCCCATTTTTGAATGTCAAGTCGACGGCACATAATTTGAAACCCACCTTCCTGCAGCAATGTCAGCTGGGGATGATATACGAGAGGTAATTCCGGTGAGTAAAGTATTGAGAGTTGCAGCATTTTACGAATCCTCCGCCAAGCGTCTACTGTGCACGTTACCGTCGTGAAGGGTGTTTCTATGGCTCCTACAGGGGCATGTATTACTCCTTTCAGGGGTAAGGGCCGTGCTATCGATCAGCTCTATCCATTAATGCATGTATTCATGAAACAATATGATATGGGCATACAACAAGCAACAGTATTAACACAGAGCAATATTTTTAATCCATTGTCTCTTGGTCAAATAAATACCACAATTTTTTAACTGCAACACATTACAGATCTTCATGGTTTGCCCCAAATGGAGCGTGCAACATAGCAAAGGGGTGCAGAAAGGATGTGTAAAGTGATTAGAAAGGAAAAAATTCAAGAAGTAGTGACATAAAATATTCGAATTGATTAGCAACACAGTGACGGATCCACATTCAACCGTCCTATGAAACCTGGCCACTGAGTTATTTGAGTGAAAGTTCTCATTTGTTTCAAGAATAGATATATCATAAATGTTTGCACAACAATATAACAAACAACAGGGTCCAGGTTTTTATATACAGCGTCGACGTTTCGACTAGTCTTAGGGGCATGCAGTCATTTATGCCTGGGACCTGCGAGTCTTCATCAGGACAATAAAAAGGGGGAAGGGGTAACCAAGGGATTATAGATGACCCCTGAACAGAGTAAAGTGGTGATAATTCCCACGCAAAACAGGTGGTTCTCAATCCTTGTAATCTCCAGTTAGAGTCTGGGCATCAGTGTCCATTTCTTAATAAATGCGTTTCTGTTAGTTAATCCAACCATTTTCAAAACATGTCCTCCTCTTCTATTATTACGGGACCCATTCTGGGGGGTATTGAGTGATCCAAATTTCCAAAGGTACTCAAGCAGCGAATGCGTCTGCTTGATACAGCGCAATCCCAGTACTGGCTTAACCCCACTAGTCCACCAGGGAGACCCATTATCTCATCGTGCGGTAGTCTTTTTGAGAATGCTTCACGTTATACAGATTACTTTTTGAACCCTATTTTTAGATCACTCCCTTCATATTTAAAGGATTCAACTGATTTTTTGAAATGTATATAGGATATATGTTGGGATGCTGAAACTATGGTCCTTTTAACGCTGGACATTTCAACCTTGTACACCAGCATAAGGCATGTAGATGGTCTAAGGGCATGTGAGCACTACCTGAATAGGAGACCAGCACGCCTTGCTTCCCAGAATAGAATGCTTCTTGAAATCATGGAGTGTTGTTTAACCAAAAACATTTTTCTCTTTGGTAATGACCTTTACTTGCAGGAACGGGGGACCGCGATGGGCACCTGTTTTGCCCCCAGTTACGCCAATTTACATCTCGGCTGGTGGGAGGAACGGGTGCTCAGAGGTGGTCCCCTCGACCATTGGACGGAACATGTTCTATTATGGGTCAGATATATCGATGATGTCTTCGTGCTGTGGCAGGGCACAGAGACATCAATCGGCCTATTTATTGAGGATCTAAATCAGAATTCCCTCAATTTAGAATTTGTAGGACATTCAAGCAAGAAAACAATTGATTTCCTCGACATCAGTATTACTCCCATTGACAGCAGATTAGAAACTACAGTGTTCCGGAAAACAACTGCAGGTAATTCAATATTACATGCTGAAAGCGCCCATCCAACAGCTCTCATAAGAAGTATTCCGTTTGGGGAATACTACAGAGCCAGACGTACATGCAGTAATGATGAGGAATATGAGAAGATTGAGACAGAAATGACCCAGAGGTTTATTCAAAGAGGGTATAAGGACACCATTCTAAAGGGTGCATCTAGCAAGGCAAAAAAGTTGGTGAGACAGAATATACTATTTGAACCTTCTAGAACTCAGAAACAAAAGAATTTGGGTAAACTACAGTAAGATCAAGTTACTTCGAGATTCATAACCACTTTCAACACTAAACATAAAGAAATAAGATCAATTCTAAGAAAACACTGGTATCTTATAAGGAATGATCCAGTGTTAGGTTCGAAGGTGAAAAGGAATCCCGAAATTACATATAGAAAATCCACATCTCTAAAAGATCTAGTTGTAAAAAGTGAGTTCACAGAAAATAAGAAAAACAATACCAATTGGCTGAAACCGAAACCTGGTTTTAAAAGATGTTTTAAATGTAAAGCTTGTCAACATGGAATGAATCGTACAAATTTTAAAACATCTTTTAATAAGACAGTCACCATCAGGAGTGCTATAAATTGTAAAAGTGAATATGTAGTATATTTACTACAATGCCCTTGCCCTAAAGATATATATTGGTAGCACTATTTTACCCGTGCACCAGCGAATCCTGCAGCACAGACGTGCAATTGTGAATCAGGACAGATCCTACCCAGTAGCACGGCATTTTGAGTCATACCACCAAAGTAACCCTGCAGGCCTACAATATACTTGCATTGCAGAGGTCCCGAAGAAAAAGAGAGGAGGTGACAGGAAGGGAGAGCTAAGGAGGTTGGAGACTTACTTTATTTTAGAATTTAATTGCAAAGAGCCACAGGGTTTAAATGTAGATGAGGATCTCCATACTTGTCTGAACTGATCACATGCTTAATTTAAGAAATAAAAGAATAGCCCTGAACAAATCGAAACTGCATATCTAAACCATGAATTGTTAGTGTTTTTTAATTGAAAAAAACTTTTGTATCTCTTTTTTCTTTTAAATACATGAGTGGTAGTATAATGTGTGAAATTGAAGTTGTATTGAAGAAAAATAATGGAATGGATAATGCTTTTTTAACTATTTATGCACTGACACTTTATTTTTATGTGCAATAGGAGTGGATTGTTTACAGAAATAATATAGGGTATTACTGTACATTTAAGCACTAGCACTTTATCTATGTAATATCTTACTCTGATGCACAATAGTAGTGGATGGTTTACAGCAGAAATGTAGCGTATCTAAGCACTAGCACTTTATATATATTTTTTGTCTTTGTGCATTGTAAATAGTAATTGTTTACAGTAAGAGAGTATTATTGTTTACAAATAGGTATTTGCACTTTATGAAAATAATAAGGATGTTTGAGTAAAATTGCATTATTAGGAAACTTTTTCCATTTTTTAGACTATTCAGCTATATAGACAAAGCCACATGGTACAATTTGTTGTCAGTTGTCTAAGGTTTAATGATTGCGATTAATTGAAAATATTAGTTGTTCAGCATGTGATAAGGAATTGTAAAGAAATCCTATGAATGTCTACCCAAGGTTCTTTTGGTTTACGGGCACTTGCCGAAATACGTGTTTATTGTTTGAGCAAATGGAACTGATTTTAAAATGCACTTGCGCTTTATTGAGATTGGTTTCTCTATCCATTTGCTTTAAAACGGTAAAGAATGGGATAATAGGCTTTTTACACTCTGTTATTGGCGTTTGCCGCAACATGAATTGTCCTTTTATTGCTGAACAATGCTTTTTCTCTTTGCAAGTGTTAAAATGGCCACCGCACTATAAAATTTCTATGGCAAAATGAAACCCCTCATTTTGTTCCTTTTCAAATTAAATGTATTAAGTGTTACCACTTTATTCCAATCAAGATGACTTCAGGTGTGCCATACTTTTGTCATAAGTAAGACTGTTAGCGTTCTAGTTGTTCTTTAGAACACTCTGAGACATTCGGTCATTGGGCTATAGTTGGGCTACATCTGGCTGATATTTGGGCTACATTTGGGCTCTTTTGTCTCTGGTGGCCATCGTGGGAGACTGCATATCAGAATTTTTTTAATGAAATATAATAGGATTTGAGAAGTCACTCAAAATGTGCCCTAATTTTTCTTTCTTCAGCACTAATCATAATTTCGATGGCAAAATGAACCCCCTCATTTTGTTCCTTTGCAAATTAAATGTTTTAAGTGTTAACACTTTATTCCAATCAAGATGACTTCAGGTGTGCCATACTTTTGTCATAAGTAAGACTGTTAGCGCTCTAGTTGTTCTTTAGAACACTCTGGGACATTCTGTCATTGGGCTATAGTTGGGCTACATCTGGCTGATATTTGGGCTACATTTGTTTTTTTGTCTCTGGTGGCCATCTTTGGGCTACATTGGGCTACATTGGGCTACATTTGGGCTCTAACATATATATAGCCCAATATATATTTTTTCAAAGTTAATTTTCGTAAAAACCACTGGAGCATATATCTTGAGACATAGCAAAGGCACATTGGGGTACCAGTCCCTACAATTTTGCCAAGTTTGGTGGAAATCCATTCAGCCGTTCGGGCTAAAAGTGAGTCCAACCGCCCTATGGAAATTAACATGGGGAAAACACGTTTTGGGACCCCCTTTTATCTCGGCCCCCGCTTGACGGATCCCCCGAAACTTTCAGGGAAGGAGCGGAGCGCAGCGAGGAAAAGTTAAGGAAAATTACAGGCAGATCCCTAATTCGACACCAAAGTTATTCCCAATAGAATGTTGCGGATTTCCTATGGAAAACGATCCTAACTATAACTACCTACTGGCGACCGCCAGTAGGTAATATATATACATATATATATATATACACACACATATATATGCATATATATACATATATATACATATATATACATATACATACATATACATACATATACATACATATACATATACATATATACACACACACATATGGAATATGCTACTTACCAGTATGCATCTGTTCTTGGCATGTAGGGCTGCTGACATTCATATCTGTGCATAGATCGCCGCCTAGTGTTGGGTCCGGATGATTGCACATTGTTGTCCTGGAAGAGTCTTCGAAGTATCACGAGATAGGTGGCTCCTCCCTTGGACTACAGTGCGCATGGGCATCCTCTCCATCCTCAGATTGTTTTTCGCCATTGTGGCAGAGATGGAGTATAGTACAGTAAGAGATGTCCATGCAAAGAGTGAATGCTGCAGCTGCGACAGGCACCGGGGAGGTGGGTGGGCGATATGAATGTCAGCAGCCCTACATGCCAAGAACAGATGCATACTGGTAAGTAGCATATTCCGTTCGAGGCATGTGGGCTGCTGAATTCATATCTGTGCATAGAATATATAGCAGTATCTCCCTTAGTGGTGGCTACCTGTGTCAGCTGCAGCAGTCTGGAAAAGAGTTTTGAGAAGAGCCTGTCCTACAGCAGCTTGCTGTTTTGAATGTACATCTACACAATAATGTTTTGTAGATGTATGTGTAGTTGACCATGTAGCTGCTCTACAAATTTCGTGTAAAGGAATATTTCCCAGGAAAGCCATGGATGCCCCTAGCTTACGTGTGGAATACGCTCTAGGGGGGACTGTTAAGGTGCGTTTTGCCGTCAAATAACATATTTGGATGCACTTAACTATCCATCTGGCTATACCTGATTTTGAAATAGGGTTACCTTTGTGTTGTGGTGAGAAGGCCACAAACAATTGTTTTCCGAAATGTTTTGGCTCTTTTGACATCAAGGGTATGCAAGGCCCTTTCAGCTACTGTTTGTGGGTTCTGAAAGAACACTGGCAGTTCTATAGTTTAATTTATATGGAAATGGGATACCACCTTTGGCATGAATTTAGGGTTTGTTCTAAGAACTACTCTATTTGCATGTACTTGAATGAATGGCTCTTGAATAGTTAGGGCTTGCAGCTAACTAACTCTTCGAAGCGAAGTAATGGCAATAAGGAAAGCCACTTTCCAAGTAAGAAATTATAGTTTGCATGAGTGCAGTGGTTCAAAGGGTGGTCCCATTAGTCTGGTTAAGACAACGTTTAGATTCCAGACTGGTGAAGGTGGGTGTCTTGGAGGAATGACGCATTTAAGTCCTTCCATAAACGCTTTGATTGCTGGCACCCTAAATAGTGAAAGATGTTGCCTGTTTTGCAGATATGCTGCTAACGCAGCTAGGTGTATTCTGATGGAAGAAAATGCTAAATTGCACCTTTGGAGGTGCAATAAGTAGCAAATGATGTTTTGAGTGGAAGCATCAAGTGGGTTAATGTCATTGTTATTACAGTAAATGACGAAACGTTTCCACTTTGCTGCATAGCATGCTCTGGTAGTGGGCTTCCTTGCCTCTTTGATAATATTCATGCAGTCTGGAGGCAAGTTGAGGTATCCACATTCTAGGATTTCAGGAGCCAGATAGCTAGGTTTAGCTCTTGGGGATCTGGGTGTTGGATCTCGCCATGGTTCTGTGTTAGAAGACTGGGTGTTAGTCGCAGTCTTTGATGAGGCACTACTGACAGTTCTAGGAACGTTGTGTACCATGGTTGCCTCGCCCACATGGGAGCAACTAGAATTAGCGTCAGAGAATGTTGGCACAGTTTGCGTGCCACCAGCGGGATTAATGGAGCTGGGGGAAAAGCGTACGCAAATTTGCCTGACCAGTTGATCCATATCGCATTGCCCTGCGGATGTGGGAACCTGGCGGAAAAGTACTGGCATTTTGCGTTTTCGATTGTGGCAAACAGATCTATTTCCGGGTGTCCCCATTTCCGGAAGAATGGTTGGAGCACTTTGGGGTGAAGTTCCCACTCGTGCATCTGTTGGCTGTGCCTGCTTAGCAGGTCGGCAACCTGGTTGTCCTTGCCTGGGAGGTGTTCTGCCATGAGAAAAATGTTCCTCTGAATGGCCCATTTTCACATTGCTTGAGCTAGGTGCGACAGCTGTGGTGAGTGTGTTCCTCCCTGTTTTTGAATGTAATACATAGCTGTCATGTTGTCCGTCCGGATCAACACAGCTTTGTCGCATAAGTGTGTCGCGAAAGCTTTTAGGGCTAGAAAGATGGCCATCAACTCTAGAAGGTTGATATGCATTTTCTTTTGCTGTATAGTCCAGAGTCCCTGTACTGTGTAGTGTAGGACATGGGCTCCCCATCCTAGTAGGGATGCGTCCGTTGTTATCACTATTTGTGGGACAGGCTCTTGGAACAGTCGTCCCTTGCAAAGGTTTTGTGGATTCCACCAATGCAGAGTTGTATGCCAGACTGGTCACCAACACTAGGTCTTTTAATTGCCCGTGAGCCTGGTTCCACTGCCTTGTTAGGCATTCTTTTAGCGGACGCATATGTAGTCTGGCGTGAGGGACTATGAAGATGCACGAGGCCATCATGCCTATTAGCTGCATAAAAACACTCGAGCTGGTAGTGAGTGTTGGGGTCTGAACTTTTGTATTATGGTTTGCATTCCCTGGACCCGTGCTGTGTTGGGATATGCTTTGGCTGCCAGTGTATCTATTGTTGCTCCCAGGTACTGTTGGACGTGGGAGGGTTGTAGATGTGACTTTGGGTAGTTTAGTGAGAATCCTAAACTGTGCAGTAGGTGTATGGTCTTTGACATGTGGTCGGCACATTGCTGGGCTGATGGCGCGTGTATTAGCCAGTCGTCCAGATAAGGGTACACATGGATGTGTTGCCTTCTGAGATGTGCTGCCACTGTAGCTAGACATTTGGTGAACACTCTTGGAGCTGTTGTCACCCCAAATGGTAGGACCTTGAACTGGTAGTGTTGTCCTTGAATGGTGAACCTCAAATACTTTCTGTGAGCAGGGTGTATTGGTATATGAAAGTATGCATCTTTGAGGTCTAAGGTTGCTAGGAAGTCTCCCTGGCGAAGCAATGGTAAGACTTGCTGGAGATTGAGCATGTGAAAATGTTCTGACAAAATGTACAGGTTGAGGGGCCTGAGGTCCAATATTGGTCTGAGAGACCCGTCCTTCTTTGGAATTAGGAAGTATAGGGAGTATACTCCTGTTCCCTGATGTTGCAGTGGGACTGGTTCTATGGCCCCCTTTTGCAGCATACTGATGACCTCTTGTTGAAGTAGCGTTATATGTTCCTGTGACATAAGCCAGTGCACGGGTGGTATGTTGGGTGGAGTTGAGGTGAGTTCTAGGCAATAGCCTTGTTGGATAATTTGCCTGACCCACTTGTCTGTGGTGATATTCAACCAGACTGGCAGAAATTGTTGTATTCTTCCCCCGACTGGTGTTATGTGGTCTGGGGGTAGTGCCAAGAAGTCACTGCTTTGTGTAAGTGGAGGATCTATTTGTATTGCCTCCATGACCTCTACCCTTGGTATTGTTTCCTCTATAACCACCCCTGCTGGTGTTCTTGTTATATGTGGATTGTGTGTTACTCTTGTAGTTGGAGGATTGCTGTGATGTTCCTCGTGCTCCTCCTCTATATTTGGAGCGACGAAAGGAGCCCCGGTGTTGTTGGGACTGAAGAGCTCCCATAAACTTTGCCGTTTCTGCATCCTTTTTCATTTTGTCCAGAATTTAATCAACTGCTGGACCAAATAAAAAGTCTGGGTTGATTGGCTGATTAAGAATTGTAGATTGGACTTCATTCTTAAAGCCTGATATACGAAGCCATGCGTGGCGCCTTAGTAGCACGCTTGTATTAATGGATCTAGCAGTTGTGTCTGCCGCGTCTAGGGCACATTTAATGGATGCATTGGTGATGAGCTTTCCCTCTTGTATAAGTTCATCTGCCTGCTGTTTGTAGGGATCAGGTAAGTGTTGGAGAATTTCTTCCAAACTGTCGTAGTGCGCCCTATCATATCGGGCTAGCAAGGCCTGTGTATTGGCTATTCTCCAGGAGTTTGCTGCCTGAGCCGCCACTCTCTTGCCTGCTGCCTCAAAGATTTTAGACTCCTTGCCTGGAGGTGTGGCCTCACCAGTAGTCTGAGTTTGCACACTTACGTGCGTTGGATACCACTAAGGAATCTAAGGGTAGCTGACCTTTGATGTATGTAGGATCTATAGGTACAGCCCTGTATTTTTTCTCAATTCTAGGGTTTATGACCCGTGTCCTAGCAGGGTCCTTAAAAATGTCACTTGCATGTTTTAATACCCCTTTCAACATTGGGAGTGTTTTAACGTGTCTCTCAGATGTTGTCAGTGTATCAAAGAGGAAGTCTTCCTCAATAGCATCAGAGTGCATCTCTACATTGTGGTAGGTTGCTGCTCTATCTAGTAGTGAATTAAATGCTACTGTATCCTCTGTGGGTGATGGCTTAGTAGGGTATACTGCAGGGTCTGTAATGGGCAGAATCCCTTAAGTGTCTGGTTCCCCTCCTCCACCCCATGGCTGTGTGTTTGGCTCTGAAAGTGGGTTTTGTGGATAACCAAAACCTACATCTGCGTCCTGATCTTCATCAGGATTGTAGTCAGAGCGTGCCGGTGAGGTTGGGGCATAAGGAGTTGTAGGCATAGCAGGAGTGATGGGTTCAAAGAATATAGGAGAGGTCGCACAGTCTCTTTTTCTTTAAGGGGATCTTAGAAAGGTCTTCAGTTGGTAGAGGTCTTTTCTTTTTGGTATAAACAGTCACTTTACCAGTCTTTGGGTCAATGTAGAGTTTTGACTGGTCCTCTGTGGAGGGATCTGGGTGAAGAAGTTCCTCTTCCACAGTCTTTGGTTTTGGTGCTGTAACCTTGGGTTTTTGTCCCTTCGGGTCGATGCTTTTTGGCGCTTCGACCGTTTTAGGTGGTTGGATCGGTTTTGGGTGTTTTTCAACAGGTTTTGTTGGTTGAACTTCCTTGGCTGGCTTCACGACCTGTTTCGGACCGAGCGGTTTTGTCGGTTCGACAGTGTCCTTATGTTGTTTTGGAGCCTGCTGTTTTGGCTCGACGCCCTTTTTCGGTTCGATGGGCTTCGGCTCGATCGATTTCCTTTCGTCCACCTTCGGTTTCGGTTCGACAGGAGTTTTGGGCATAGGCCTTGTTCTGTCGTCGCCCGTTTTTTTCCCTTTGTCTATACCTGAGGCTGATTTGCTCGATTCGACGTTCTTTTTGGGGGTCGATTCGACGTGCTTTTTCTTTTGTGTCGAATCGACGTGTTTCGGCTTCGAGGTTGACTCGACGGCGTTCGACTGCGAGCTCGACTCGACTGCTTTGCTCTTCGATGTCGACTCGATGGTCTTTGGTTTCGAAGGTTGCAGTGGTACTGTGGCCTTTGGTTCGACGCCTTGCGGCTCAGATACCTTCGGTTCGACGTAATTCAGTCCGAAGACTCTATTGTCGATTAGTTTCGGTTTCGATGGAACCGATGTTGTGTAACGTGTCTCAGAGGGCTCTTTTGATATGTTCTTAGCCGGGCGGTATGGCGGGGCTGTAGAATGAGGATGTTGATCTCAGCTAAGGCCTGCTGGTGATGCCTCGACCTGAGTCTCTGATAGAGGTGTAGTGTGTATATGGGGCGTTGTACTCACGGTTCGCCCCTCGCCGTCATCGGAGTTGTCTTCAACTGCTACGATGTCCTGATCATAGTCCTCGAGATCGACGATTAGTTCTCCCTCTTTGGGGTAATATTCGGAGTCAGGCTCCGAGTATTGTCTGTCGTCTTGATCTGAGTCTTCGGCGCTCGCTAGATCTTCTTCGTCATCGAAGATGTTATCGGGCTCTGGCGCCGATCGTTGCATTTCTTGCCTCGCCGCCCGTCGATTCCGAATAGTCTTTTTTGATCGGAACTGGGAACAGACTAGGCAACTATCTTCATTGTGATCTGGAGATAGGCATTTATTGCACACTGCATGCTTGTCTGTGTGCGGGAACTTCGAGTTGCACTGAGGGCAGTACTTGAATGGACTTCGTTCCATCGACCGACGGTCGGTCCACGTGGTGTCGAGAAGGCCTCACGGCCCCATTCGACGACTGGAGTGCAACAAAGTTGTAAAAGTGTATCGGCACCGAGCGCTGAACAATACCGACGGGTCCGAAGGCCTTTTGGCGAGTTTTTCTTGATTCCGAACTTGGAGATGAGGAAAGTACATCCGAACCCAATGGCGGAACATCCGAACCCAATGGCGGAGAAAAACAATCTGAGGATGGAGAGGATGCCCATGCGCACTGTAGTCCAAGGGAGGAGCCACCTATCTCGTGATACTTCGAAGACTCTTCCAGGACAACAATGTGCAATCATCCGGACTCAACACTAGGCGGCGATCTATGCACAGATATGAATTCAGCAGCCCACATGCCTCGAACACATATATATACACACATATATACATATATATATATATATACACACATATATACATATATATACACACATTGTGTTTATATATCAGCACAGCACAGCAGAATCGGACAATAGCGAAGGTGTATTCACTCACCGGGGCACACTGAAGTGCTCAAATATCACAGTGGTTCTGGATTTTTCCACTGTGAACTTGGTTAATTATTCTGACACTGCGGGATCCACTGAGGGTGTAATGATGGCGAAGTATGACTACAAGTCCCAGCATTCAATGCAAGTTATCGGCTACTAAGCTAAAACACCTGAGGCTGTTTCTACAATAGGCAGTTAAGGAATGGGATTGTGCGAGCCTTGCAATACCGCTGTACCAGAGTGCCCATGAGGAAGGAACTGACAGCTCAGAAACGCGTCGGGCAGACAAAAAAAAATGACGGCTGTGTGATCATCACCGCAATGAGATTAAAAGAGGGATGTTTACCTCACTGCTGTCGAGTGATTTCCTATCGCAGAGCCTTTGTTAAACCATATATACATACACATATATACATACACACATATATACACACATATACACACACACACACAAAGGCTTTGTTATAACACTAAAATTGATATGATGCCTTAAACCATACTCTGCTGCAGAAGGGGTTTTCAAATGTTCTAAAATTGCAGATAAACACTAAGATTTCTCAGAAACCTTGTGATTTCACTGAACAGATGCCACAGGCCAGCACCCCACTCTGAAAAGTATTACTGCTTCAGACTTCAGTGCAACTCACCAGCTGCCATTTTTTTGGGCAGATCAATATATTGGCCACAGTCCGATGTCAAATGGCATGGTCACAGTCATGACGTTTACAAACAATTGCTATTAGTACATTAAAGAAATTACCCTCGCCTCATGTCCATTAAAGTTAGGTGGATCTCAAAAGTTTGCAGTTCTAAAAATGTGGTTGCAGTTATATAAAAAAAAAATGGGAAGCACTAGTCTAGGCAATGGTTGCCATGAGGTCTTCAGGAATCAACAGCAAGATCTTGCTGATCATGTCCCACAGGGAGAGATTATCAGCTCAGAAGACTGATCACATTCAGAGATCATACAAATGGAATATCTAGCCCTTTCATATTCCTTCCATGTCACATTGTTTTAATATTTGGACTCATGGGAAGACCAACAAAGAGGAGAGCAGAAGTCCTGCTCTGTGTCAAAGGGCATAGAAAGAACTGTACTTCAGTCTGCGCTTAGGTGTGACGTCCATATGCGGCACCACTAAAGCTCCATAGAGGTGTGAGGTTGTCGTGAAGTCAGATGTTGCCACCTATCAGAGCATGGGAGCTACTGCCTTAACATTTCCAGATTAAGTCTGGTGCCTGGAAATATTACATTTGTGAGGAATTTGTTATGCATCAGAAAGAGGGTGTTTTCAAGTAGGTCTAAGTAAATGTTTGCAGATTGTTTAGAAGGGTATGCATTGACATTTGAGCATGAGGACTTGAACTTCTATTGAACTAAGGACACTTACGCATTCATACTCTTCCCGCTGCCACTCAGAACGATGTAGGGAGTCTTCTGTGCTTTCTGTTTTTCTTGTAACAATGCTACAGTGCCCAGGGGAGTGTCACTGGAACTCATCTTCTTCAGGAGCTAAGGGTGGAAAAATGACACAAATAGTGAAGCATTTTAGTCTCCGTCTAAACACGGATGGAGCGCACACATGGTGGTATTCGCAACTGAAAAAATGCAGCAAGAAACACTTGCCACTAAACAGTACTTTCAAACACCCATATCTCTGTATCTCTGTATGAATTAAACAAAATGGAGTGCAACAACTGTGTACTTACATTCATCCAATATTTAGAGCAGCTCTCAACATTCAGTCTCACACAAAATACAATGAAGACCTGCCCGTCTGCAAAACGCATATAACAGCAGTGCAACCGAAATGGCCTCTTGAGTTATCAAGTGCAATATCCATTTGCACTATATAAAACTTTATAAATAAATAAATAAGTATTCAATAAAATGCAACCAGTGACTTAGGTTTATCAATTACATTGCCTGCAGCAACTTTTCATCAAACCAGACACTACCAGCCTTTAGACATTTGCCTTTTAGTTTGCAATAAGTGTATGTCTTGTAAAAGTAGTTTACGTTCCTTTTAAAACTACCAGCCCTTTTTTAATCTTAGGCAGACCACTCCAACTTTTTAATTTTTTTTAATTACCTGCACACAGAAAATTCACTGCAACAGTTGGCATTTAAAAAACAGACTGCATCACTACTAAAAACTGACAACAACCACGAGTTTCTTACTTTTACTAAATCTGTCACATAATGGAATTAGCAGAAACAGAACTATTCCAATATAACCCGTAACAACCGTGACTCCATTCTTCAACACTCGCAGCGTGAAGCAGTCCTTCCATCCTTTTTTAATACACTAAAACAGTGCCATACATTAAAAGCCTGAAGTCTGCAATCCTTTAATTCGTAAACCCTAAACAATGCACCCAGCATAAGATGGTCTACTCCTTGCCCACTCACCGCCTCCTCCTCCAGCTTCTTCATGCGTCTTTCTGTTTTCATTTTGCCTGAGCCTTTACCATGAAACCTGTGCGAAAGTTGCCTGAAGGCCTGAAACAGAAAGGATTTGCAATTAATAGGCAGTTCAGGAGCCGTCTCTTGAAATATAGGTGTACTAAATAGGGCTTTCCATATCCTCTCGCAATACTTTCACTTGCTCACAGAAAGGGTATTCCAAGATGCCATATAACTGTGTGTATACTTGGTTGTTCAGTCTAGTTTACACAGAGAGGATCACCTGCCCTGTCATTGTCTACAATAAGACTATAGTTCAAGAAATACTTTTTAAAGATGACTGCAGGAATTTTCATAAAGCGAACATTCTGTCCTGTTCATAAACACCGAAGAGACACTTCTGAAGGTAGTTGTAAAATGGCAGAAGCCAATAGTGGCATGTTCAACATTCTTAGGGTTCTATACATACCTCCTTTGGGCACAATTTTCGGCCAGTCTCGTCCACATATTCTATCTTTACATCAGGTCGGTAGCCTTCCTTCTCTTTGAACTCTTGGGTGAATCCTCTGTACTCCTCTCTCCTGCTATATTTGTCATCGATGGCCCTAAAAAGCAAAGATATGTATTACAGAGAGACTTTCGAGAAGCACTGCAGTAAACTACAGGCACTAGAAGTTCAGCAGCTTTAATTTTTGCCATTTACAGTCTGGCATTTTAAAGATGAAGTGCCCAATACCTGCCCGTTATCAAATTTGAACAGATGGCACTGCCATCGTTAGTATCCCACAGTGCTGGGTTGAAAAGATGAAGTGTGCATACATGACTGTGCGTGCTGCCTTATCAGCAAGAAAGGATGACACCATAAGCATCATTGCCCAGCTGTATTAGCAGGGTGCAGACTGCACGGTCCAGTCATTGTTCTGGACTACAGGCTCTGGAAAGGCGACACTGGCTCAAACATTTGGCCAAGTTGTTCCTATTACGGCTTACAACTGTCCAAGTAGACCCATTCATGAAAGGAAAACATTCCCTCTGCAGGCCTAAAAAGAGGCTACAAGCAACTTACATTTTATCCTCAATGCAGTATAGTGCTGAAGGCAAGGACTTGTTCGGGGCCTTCACTCTTGCAATCTTCTGCACTTGTGTTTCCAACAAGCCTGAATGAAAAACACAAGAGTTGTATACAAGTTCAGCAAATTAACTTCACGCTCTCCACATTCCACTTCAAGTTCTGGCTAGTCCTATTGAAGATGTAGCAGAGAGTTGCATAATTTACCATTGACCGTCATGTTACAGTAAGTCATGTGTTAGAGATAAAGCGGGTCATTCTTGTACAAGAAAAAGTCCTAACTTTGCACCAAATGCTTATCCTCTATCATTTACTTACCTCTAAATGCGACCATATGACCCACACCCATAAAAATGGTGGAAATGTTAAACAGATGTACAGGTTCGGACTACGGAAAATAGATCAAGCACAAGTTATACATTTGCAAGAAGTACAATGTTTACACGTGTTTTTGATAAATAAGCCAGAGGCCCGTTTGCACATTCCAAATAACAAGGGGAGCATTGAACTCAAGTGGGAGCATTGGTTGAACTAGCAGAGCTGGTATTCATTCACCAAAGGGGAGACATCTTCACCAGAAATGATTTCTCACCTTTGTTCTGACACAAATGCAGTGCTGCTGCAAGGCCTCTGTTCACAATTGGCTCTTCATCCAGGATGGTAGTAGAAGATGTAGAGAACTGAGCAAAAAAAAAAACAGTAGTATTAAAAGAAATGTGAAATCAACATACTTTAACTCTGTGTCCAAGTTATCTTCACCCTTTAGCATCATCTTGATCTGATTAAAACACAATTTTAAAGCCCCACTGTGAATTATAACAGTTTAAGATTGATGTAATTCACATAAACATGGCAAGTGCCTCAAACTTTTATAGCGGGGTCCAAATATAGCCAAGATCTTGTAAAAAGTGAATTGCAGCGGTGCATGTACTCACATCATGTTGGTGCTGCTCTTCATCCAGATTAACTGTACTCCAGCCAATATTTTCTTCACCATCTGAATCCATATTTTGGTCAGGGGATCCCTCCTTTTCTTGATCAAAGTCCTATAGTTCATGAGAAAATGACAGGATTAGCACTTATCAACATAATTAAACATACCTGCCAATGTCAGACCTTATTCAACTCGCGCTCATTTGAAAAGGTGAATGTCAGGGGATCAACGGATAAATACCCTTGCCTATTTACAAGAACTATGTTCTGTAAGATCATCAGTAACAACCTCTAGCTGTTTATTTGATTAGTCTTCCTAATTCTAGAAATGCATTTTCTCTCAAGATGACTATCTTGCCATGAAACAAAGTATTTGCATCCATTTTGTTTGAGAAGAGGAACTACTTTGCTTGCCCCTTTTACTGGAAGCGGATTTACTTCTGAAGGGTACATGACTATTTCTGATAAATCTTGTATGGTGCTAGCTACTGTAGTCTTCCATTTACACTTTAGAGTTTATACTGTATGAGGTAGGTGTAAGAAAACAAGCTACTTACCTGTAACTTTGGTTCTCCAGTATTGGAAACTTTCATAGATTCCCATGCTTGTTTCATTCCCAGTCATTGGAATGGGAGTCCCCGGTATACTTAAAATAGCCATAGAAACCATTAATTAAAACAGAACCTAGGCCTGGGCCCATTCCTGTTTTGCAACCTATCCACCTCTTTTTGTAAATAGACCCAAAAAAATGAACCACCAATAAGATTACCCTCACCCCTTAGAATCCTCCTGAGAGAAGCTCAGAACCTCAGATTTTCATAGCCGTTGTGTAACCAAACCACTGAAGATGGAAGAGGCTGAGCTTTCCCAGGGGAGGCGGGTGGGTCGCATGGGAATCTATGCAAGTTTCCAATACTGGAGAACCAAAGTTACAGGTAAGTAGGAATATGCTACTTACCAGTATGCATCTGTTCTTGGCATGTAGGGCTGCTGACATTTATATCTATGCATAGATCGCTGCCTAGTGTTGGGTCCGGATGATTGCACATTGTTGTCCTGGAAGAGTCTTCAAAGTATCACGAGATAGGTGGCTCCTCCCCTGGACTACAGTGCGCATGGGCATCCCCTCCATGCTCAGATTGTTTTTCGCCATTGTGGCAGAGATGGAGTGTAATAAAGTAAGTGATGACCATGCGTTAGAATGAGTGTAAATGCTACAGCTGCGACAGGCACCGGGGAGGAGGGCGGGCGATATAAATGTCAGCAGCCCTACATGCCAAGAACAGATGCATACTGGTAAGTAGCATATTCCGTTCGAGGCATGTGGGCTGCTGAATTTATATCTATGCATAGAATAAATAGTAGTACCCTCCTTATTGGCGGTTGCCCCTGCCAGCTGCAGCAGTCTGAAAGAGAGTTCTGAGAACAGCCTGACCTACAGCAGCTTGCTGTTTTGAGTGTACATCCACGCAGTAGTGTTTGGTGAATGTGTGTATGGTGGTCCATGTAGCTGCTCTACATATGTCCTCTAGAGGAATGTTACCTAGGAAAGCCATGGATGCCCCTAATTTGCGTGTGGAATGCGCTCTTGGGGGAACTGTTAACGTGCGTTTAGCTTTTTGATAACAGATCTGGATGCACCTAACAATCCATCTGGCTATACCTGATTTAGAAATTGGGTTGCCTTTGTGTTGTGGAGAGAAGGCAACGAACAGATGTTTAGTTTTCCTGAAGTCTCTAGTTCTGTCTATGTAATACAGGAGAGCCCTTTTAACATCAAGTGTGTGTAGTGCTCTGTCTGCCACTGAATCAGGATTTGGGAAGAATACAGGTAGTTCGATAGTTTGGTTAATGTGGAACTGTGAAACTACCTTGGGCATAAATTTAGGGTTGGTGCGTAGCACAACCCTGTTAGCATGAATTTGAATGAAAGGTTCCTGAATAGTGAGGGCTTTCAGCTCGCTAACTCGTCACAGTGACGTAATTGCGACCAGGAAAGCCACTTTCCATGTGAGAAATTGTATCTCACAAGAGTGGAGAGGTTCAAATGGTGGGCCCATGAGCCTGGTGAGGACTATGTTGAGGTTCCAGACTGGCGAAGGCAGGTGTCTTGGAGGAATGACCCTTTTTAGTCCTTCCATAAATGCTTTAATGGCTGGCACTCTGAAAAGGGATAGGTGCTGTCTATTTTGAAGATAAGCCGCCATTGCTGCTAAATGTATCCTGATGGAATGAATATGCTACTTACCGGTATGCATCTGTTCTTGGCATGTAGGGCTGCTGACATTCATATCTATAGCATAGATCGCCGCCTAGTGTTGGGTCTGGATGATTGCACATTGTTGTCCTGGAAGAGTCTTCGAAGTATCACGATATAGGTGGCTCCTCCCCTGGACTACAGTGCGCATGGGCATCGACTCCATCCCCAGATTGTTTTTAGCCATTGTGGCGAAGATGGAGTGTAACAGTGTGAGCGATGACCATGCTAAGAGTAAGTTTGAATTCTGCAGCCGCTACAGGCGCCGGGGAGGAGGGCGGGCGATATGAATGTCAGCAGCCCTACATGCCAAGAACAGATGCATACTGGTAAGTAGCATATTCAGTTCGAGGCATGTGGGCTGCTGAATTCATATCTATAGCATAGAATATATAGCAGCCCCTCCATTAACGGCGGCAGCTGCAGACGTTTGAAAAAGTGTCTTAAGAACAGCCTGCCCTACAGCTGCTTGGAGTGCACATCTACACAGTAGTGTTTAGTAAATGTGTGTGGTGTAGACCATGTGGCTGCTCTACAAATGTCTTCCAAAGGGATACTACCAAGGAAAGCCATGGAGGCCCCCAACTTGCGGGTGGAGTGGGCCCTGGGGGGGACCGTTAAAGTGCGCTTAGCCTTGTGATAGCAAATTTGAATACACTTAATGATCCACCTGGCTATACCTGCTTTGGAAATGGGGTTGCCTTGTGCTGGGCCGAAAAGGCAACAAAGAGTTGTTGTGTTTTCCTAAAATCCTTGGTCCTATCGATGTAGTACATCAAAGCTCGTTTGACGGCAAGAGTGTGGAGCATTCTTTCGGCTACTGTCTCTGGGTTTTGAAAGAATGCGGGCAGTTCAATGGTCTGATTGACATGGAACTGTGAAACCACCTTAGGAAGAAATTTAGGTTTAGTGCGCAGCACCACCCTGTTCGAGTGAATTTGTATGAATGGCTCTTGTACAGTGAGCGCCTGGAGCTCACTAACACGTCGCAGAGACGTAATGGCTATTAGAAAAGGTACTTTCCATGTTAAAAAGTGAACCTCGCATGAATGCAGAGGCTCAAAAGGTGGGCCCATTAGCCTGGTGAGGACCACATTAAGGTTCCATACAGGAGCTGGCGGGGTCCTGGGAGGGATGACCCGTTTCAGTCCTTCTAGGAAGGCTTTAATGGCAGGCACTCTGAAAACGGAGAGATGCTGCCTGTTTTGGAGATAAGCTGCTATGGCGGATAAGTGTATCCGAATGGAAGCATATGCCAGCTTGCATTTGTAAAGATGTAACAAATAACAGATAATGTTGTGAGTGGATGCATCTAGCGGGTTGATGTTGTGTTCTGTACAGTAAATGACAAACCGCTTCCACTTTGCTGCACAGCAAGCTCTGGTGGTGGGCTTTCTTGCCTCCCGTATGATATCCATGCAGTCGGGAGGCAAGTTAAGGTAGCCAAATTCTAAGACTTCAGGAGCCAGATCGCCAGGCTGAGCTGTTGCGGGTCTGGGTGCTGAATGTCGCCATGGCTCTGCGTCAAAAGTCTGGGTGTGAGGTGCAACCTTTGATGCGGTACCACGGAGAGTTCTAGAAACGTGGTGTACCATGGTTGGCGTGCCCACGTTGGAGCAACCAGGATGAGTGTCATCGAGTGTTGCTTTAGCTTTCATGCCACCAGCGGTATGAGAGGTGCTGGGGGAAAAGCGTACGCAAATCTGCCTGACCAGTTCATCCATATCGCATTGCCCTGCGACTGTGGGTGAGGGAACCTGGCGGCAAAGTTTTGGCATTTTGCGTTTTCCCTTGTGGCAAACAGGTCTATCTCTGGATGACCCCACTGCTGGAAGTACGGGTGGAGTACTGATGGATGTATCTCCCACTCGTGCATTTGGTGGCGGTACCTGCTGAGCAGATCCGCCATCTGATTGTCCTTGCCCGGGAGGTGTTCGGCCATGAGGAAGATGTTCCTTTGAATGGCCCACTTCCACATGCTCTGAGCCAGATGAGACAACTGTGGAGAGTGTGTACCTCCCTCCTTCTGAATGTAGTACATGGCTGTCATGTTGTCCGTCCGGATCAACACAACTTTGTTGCACAGATGTACTTTGAATGCCTTCATCGCCATGAAGATTGCCATCAGTTCTAGGTAGTTGATGTGCATCTTCTTTTGCTGCGTTGTCCATAGTCCCTGCACCGTGTAGTGGAGTACATGAGCTCCCCAACCCTGGAGAGATGCGTCCGTCGTCAGGATAATTTGTGGCACAGGCTCCTGGAACGGTCAGCCCTTGCAAAGGTTGTGTGGATTCCACTAATGCAGAGAGTTGTATGCCCGACCGGTCACCAACACTAGGTTTTTTAACTGTCCGTGAGCCTGATTCCACTGACGTGCCAAGCACTCTTGAAGCGGACGCATATGTAGCCTCGCGTGCGGGACTATGAAGATGCAGGAGGCCATCATGCCTATCAACTGAATGAACACTCTTGCTGGAAGCGAGTGTTGCGGTCTGAACTTCCGGATGAGCGACTGAATGCTGTTGATCCTCACAGAATTCGGCTGAGCCGTGGCTGCCAGAGTATCTATCGTCGCGCCCAGATACTGCCGCACGTGGGCTGGCTGAAGGTGCGATTTGGGATAGTTTAGTGAGAATCCCAGACTGTGAAGAAGGTGAATGGTGTGGGACATGTTGCAGCTGGGCCAACTTTGCTTGGACAAGCCAGTCGCCCAGATAAGGGTAAACGTGAACGTTCTGCCTCCTGAGGTGCGCAGCCACTGTCGCCAGGCATTTTGTGAACACCCTGGGCGCCGTGGTCACTCCGAAAGGTAGGACCTTGAACTGATGATGCCGACCCTGAATGGTGAATCTGAGGTATTTTCGGTGTGATGTAGTGGAATGTGAAAATATGCATCCTTGAGATCCAAGGTTGCGAGGAAGTCTCCCTGGTTGAGCAACGGAAGAACTTCCTGCAGCGTCAGCATGTGAAAGTGTTCTGAGAGAATATACTGGTTTAGGGGTCTGAGGTCCAGTATGGGTCTGAGGGACCCGTCCTTCTTCGGGATTAAGAAGTACAGGGAATACACTCCTGTGCCTTCTTCCTCCACCGGCATGAGCTCGATTGCCCCTTTTTGCAGCATTACAAGTACCTCCTGCTGCAATAAGTGCAAATGCTCTGTGGACATAGGACGGTGTTTTGGTGGCATGTTGGGTGGAGTGGATGTTAACTCCAGACAATAACCGAACTGGATAAGTTTCCTGACCCACCTGTCTGTGGTGATGGATTTCCAGACTGGCAGGAACTGCTGGAGTCTCCCCCCGACAGGTGTGGTATGGTCAGGGGGCAGTGGCAGGGCGTCACTGTTTGTTGGTGGCAGAGGAACGGGAGTTATTTCCACGGCCTCTGCCCTTGGCACTGTTGCCCCGATAGCCGCCTCTACTCTGCTTGGTGTAAGAGGACTGCGCCCCACCTTTAGTGTATTGCGTTTGCTGGGACATCTGGCCTCTGGAAACACCTCTATTGCCTAAGCGACAAAAAGTACTGCCCCATAACTGTTGGGACTGGAGAGCTCCCATGGACTTTGCAGTCTCGGTATCCTTTTTTATTTTTTCCAGTGTGGTATCCACCTCAGGACCAAATAACCTATCAGGGTTTACTGGCTGATTGAGGATGGTGGTTTGTATCTCTGGCTTGAAACCGGAGATTCTGAGCCATGCCGGACGTCTCAACATCACACTGGTGTTAATGGCCCTGGCCGCGGTGTCCGCCACGTCCAGTGCACATTTAATAGAAGCGTTGGAGATGAGCTTCCCTTCCTGAATGAGCATCTCCGCCGCCTCTTTATACTGATCTGGTAGATGTTGTAACAGGGTCTCTAGTGTGTCATAGTGCGCCCTGTCATATCTGGCCAAGAGTGCCTGAGTGTTTGAGATACGCCAGATATTGGCTGCTTGAGCCGCCACCCTCTTCCCTGATGCCTCCAGCACTTTAGATTCCTTGTCAGGGGGAGGAGCATCACCAGTGGATTGCGAATTCGCCCTCTTCCGGGCATTAGAAACGACCAGAGAGTCCAATGGCAACTGGCCCTTGATGTAGGTAGGGTCGCCAGGTGCCGGCTTATATTTTTTTTCAATTCTAGGGTTGATCACCCTGGCACGTGTGGGTTCTTTAAAGATGTCTGCAGCATGTTTCAGAATCCCTTTCAACATTGGGAGAGTTTTGACAGTCTTTTCTGCCGTGAAAAAGGTATCAAAAAGGAAGTCCACGTCAACAGGGTCAGCGTGCAGCTGGACGTCGTGGTTTTTAGCCGCCCTCTCAATTAGAGCATTAAATGCCGCAGAATCCTCAGTAGGAGAGGTTTTGACATTGTACACCTGAGTGTCTGGGGCAGTTTGCGGATCCCCTGGGTCCCCTGCATCTGCCCAAGAGTCCTGGTGATCCTCAGGATCAGTGTTGACAGGAAAGTTATACTCCTCGTCATCACCGTCCCCAGCCTCCACATCTGAATAAGTGGGTGAGGGTGTAGCAACTCTTGGAGTCCGTGAAACAAGTGGCTCAACCAGAACCTGGGAATCCGTAGAAGGCTTCTTGCGCTTCAAAGGAATCGTGTAGGACTCCAAAGGCTGTGACGCCGTGATCTTTCTCTTGTAGAGGGTAAGTTTACCGGTGTCGGGGTCGATAAAGTGTTCCGACTGCTCCTCCATCAAGGGTTGTCGATGCTTCAAGCTCCCAAGCTGCTGAGAAGGCTTCGACCCTGCAGACCCTTGCACGGGCGCGTTGGCGACCGACCTTGGTGCGAAGGCCTTCGGTGCCACCTCCGGCGGCAACGTAAACAGGAGTGGCGTCGAAGAATTTGGCGTTTTGGCAGCCTGCTTCGGGGTGGAAACATCCTTCGGATCGACCGCGGAAGCCTTGTTCTTGATGCGTTGCTGTGAGTCCGACACCTGCTTCGTAAAGGAAGAGGACGGTTTCGTCGACCCAATAGACGTCCTCGGTCCACCAGCGTGTGAAGACTCGAGCGTCGATGTCTTGGTCTTCTCCGGCCGAGGTACAGGAGCAGCTTTCTTAGGTGCGCCGTGTCCTCTTTCCGCGTCGACTGCCTTCAGCGCAGACGACTCCGGGTCGGCGGCCTTGACTGCCGGGTTTGGGGCCCCAGTCTTCGGCTCGACGCCCTTGATCGATTTTGGATCGACGCCCTTGACCGACTTTGGCTCGACGCCTTTGGTCGACTTCACCGGGGCGACAGCCTTCTTCGGCTTCGGCTGCCCCGACATATCAGAAGACGAGGAGGCGGCCAGCAGGACAGACGTCTTCTGTTTCGACGGCGTCTCCATCACTTTCGTTTTTGTCGACACCGAAGGTTTCACTTTCGGTTTCGTTTTGACCAACGGCGGCTCCGCAGAAGTGTCCGTAGCCGGGCCCGTAGGCGAGGCCGTGGATCTGGGTGTAAGATCTTGGGTAAGGCCGTGTGGTGATCCCGTGACCTGAGCCTTAGTGATTGTTCGAATGGGGCATAGCTCTTCGCCTGAGCTATCTTCCATGGCCCCATAGGCCTCATTGTCGTCTCCTACCTCGTCGACGACTTCTTCTGCATCGAGTGCTTCGACGTCCGCGTCGTAGTCGTAGTCGATCTCCTCCGCTGGAGGTGAAATCAGCATATGAACTTCTTGTTCGTCTGCTTCTTCTCTCTTGAAGATGTCCACCGGTGCCGGGGCTGACTGCTGGGCCTCCAGGCGCGCCACGCGCCGAAGTCGAATTGTCTTCTTCGATCGAAACTGGGAACAAGCCATACAGTTGGCTTCATCGTGGTCTGGCGACAGGCACTTGTTGCACACTGGGTGGACGTCGATGGGGGGATACTTCGATCCACACACGGGACATTTCTTGAACGGGCTCCGTTCCATGATGTGTCGTCGAACGTCTTGTTGCGTTGACTGGGCCTCGAGCACCGAAGAGCCAGCGACTCCTCGGGATGTCCGACTCGGGAACTGAGCCGGAGCAGAGCTGGGCACCGAGCGCAAAACAATACCGACGGTATAGGAAAAGGCCTTCAGGCCTTAAGAAAAGTCTATATCGATTCCGAACTGGAGATAACGAATATACATCCGAACCCAATGGCGGAAAAAAACAATCTGGGGATGGAGTCGATGCCCATGCGCACTGTAGTCCAGGGGAGGAGCCACCCATCTCGTGATACTTCAGGGACTCTTCCAGGACAACAATGTGCAATCATCCGGACCCAAAACTAGGCGGCGATCTATGCTATAGATATTAATTCAGCAGTCCTACATGCCTCGAACCTGTACGCTAGGTTACACCTGTACAGGTGCAGCAAATAACATATGATGTCTTGCGTGGAAGCATCAAGTGGATTTATGTCATTATTGGAGCAATAGATGACAAAACGCTTCCATTTCGCAGCGTAGCAGGCCCTGGTGGTAGGACGCCTAGCCTCCTTTATGATGTCCATACAGTCAGGAGGCAGGTGTAGGTAGCCAAACTCTATGACCTCAGGAGCCATATTGCAAGGCTCAACTGCTGCGGATCTGGGTGCTGAATGTCTCCATGGCACTGAGTGAGGAGACTGGGTGTGAGTCTTAGGCGCTGGTGGGGCACCACGGAGAGTTCTAGGAACGTGGTGTACCATGCCTGCCGTGCCCACGTTGGAGCAACGAGGATGAGCGTCATGGAGTGTTGCCTTAGTTTGCGTGCCACCAGCGGTATGAGTGGTGCTGGAGGAAAGGCGTACGCAAATTTGTTCGACCAGTTCATCCATATCGCATTGCCCTGAGACTGCGGGTGTGGGAACCTGGCGGCGAAGGCGCGGCATTTTGCGTTTTCGTGTGTGGCGAAGAGGTCTATCTCTGGATGACCCCACTGCTGGAAATATGGCTGAGCACCGAGGGATGTATCTCCACTCGTGCATTTGATGGCTGTGTCTGCTGAGCAGATCCGCCATCTGGTTGTCTTTGCCTGGGAGGTGTTCCGCCATGAGGAACATGTTCCTCTGAATGGCCCACTTCCACATGCACTGCGCTAGGTGTGACAATTGTGGGGAGTGCGTCCCTCCCTGCTTCTGGATGTAATACATCGCAGTCATGTTGTCCGTCCGGATCAACACGACTTTGTTGCAGAGATGCAACTTGAATGCCTTCATTGCCATGAAGATTGCCATCAGTTCTAGTAGGTTGATGTGCATTTTCTGCTGTTGCGGTGTCCATAGTCCCTGCACTGTATAGTGGAGGACATGCGCTCCCCAGCCCTGGCGAGATGCGTCCATCGTCAGTACTGTCTGTGGCACAGGCTCTTGGAACGGTCGTCCCCTGCAAAGGTTTTGTGTGTTCCACCAATGCAGAGAGTTGTATGCACGACCGGTCACCAACACTAGGTCTCTCATCTGTCCTTGAGCCTGGTTCCACTGGCGTGCTAAGCATTCCTGAAGCAGACGCATGTGTAGCCTCGCGTGGGGGACTATAAAGATGCAGGAGGCCATCATGCCTATCAGTTGCATGAACACCTGCGCTGGGAGTGAGCGTTGTGGCTTGAATTTTTGAATTAGCACTCGCATGCTGTTGACTCTTGCTGAGTTTGGTTGCGCTGTGGCAGCGAGCGTGTTTATTTCCGCGCCTAGGTACTGCTGTACATGTGCGGGGTGAAGATGGGACTTTTGGTAATTGAGCGAAAATCCCAGACTGTGCAGGAGGTGAATTGTGCGTGACATGTGGTCGGCACACTGCTGGGCCGACTTTGCCTGTACAAGCCAGTCGTCCAGATACGGATAGACATGGATGTGTTGCCTCCGAAGATGCGCGGCTACTGTCGCTAAGCACTTCGTAAACACTCTGGGGGCTGTAGTGACCCCGAAAGGCAGGACTTTGAACTGGTAATGCTGGTTGTTGATGGTGAACCTGAGATATTTCCTGTGACTAGGGTGAATGGGAATGTGGAAGTAGGCATCCTTCAGATCTAATGTTGCTAGGAAATCTCCTTGACTGAGCAGCGGCAGAACTTGCTGTAACGTTAGCATGTGAAAGTGTTCTGACAGGATGTATTGGTTCAGAGGTCTGAGGTCTAGAATGGGCCGTAGAGACCCGTCTTTCTTTGGGATTAAGAAGTACAGTGAGTACACCCCTGTACCCTGCTGTTCTAAAGGCACGAGTTCTATGGCGCCTTTTTGCAGCATGGATAGGACTTCCTGCTGCAATAAGTGCATGTGCTCGGCGGACATAGGACGGTGCCTTGGGGGTATGTTGGGTGGAGTGGAGGTCAGTTCTAGACAATAACCGTGTTGTATAAGTTGTCTCACCCACCTGTCCGTGGTAATGCTTTCCCAGACTGGCAGGAACTGCTGGTAGGGGGGCAGTGACAAGACGTCACTGCTTGTTAGTGGCGGAGGATCTGGTACTATTGTTTCCACGTCCTCTGCCCTTGCTGCTGTTCCCACAGAATCCACCCCTATTGTTCTTGTTATAGGTGGTTTGTGTGCCCCCCTTGGTGTATTGGGCTTGTTGCGACGCTTGTCCTCTTGAGGCTCCCCTGTTACCGGAGCGACGAAAGGAACCGCCCCTGAACTGCTGAGACTGCAGAGCTCCCATGGATTTTGCAGTTTCAGTGTCCTTCTTAATCTTTTCAAGAGTGGTGTCCACCTCCGGACCAAACAGGAAGTCAGGGTTTACTGGCTGATTGAGCAGGGTAGTTTGGATCTCCGACTTAAATCCAGAGATGCGGGCCAGGCATGCCTTCTGAGCATAACGCTAGTGTTTATGGCCCTAGCTGCTGTGTCGGCTGCATCCAACGCGCACTTAATGGACGCGTTGGAGATTAACTTCCCCTCTTGTATAAGCATTTCTGCCCCTTCCTTATAAGCATCTGGCAGGTGTTGCAGTAACTGCTCTAACGTGTCATAGTGTGCCCTGTCATAGCGTGCCAACAGGGCCTGGGTATTGGTATTGGAGTATTGGAGATTCTCCAAATATTAGCAGCTTGAGCTGCCACACGTTTTCCAGAGGCCTCTAAGATCTTGGACTCTTTGTCCGGAGGAGGAGCATTACCCGTTGCCTGAGAGTTCGCTCTTTTGCGCGCATTAGCCACCACTAAGGAGTCCAGTGGGAGTTGGCCCTTGATGTAGGTAGGATCCACGGGCGCAGGCCGATACTTCCTCTCAATTCTTGGGTTAACTACCCTTGCTTTAGTGGGCTCTTTAAAAATGTCACTTGCATGTTTGAGCACACCCTTGAGCATAGGCAGAGTTTTTATAGACCTTTCTGATGTGGAGAACGTATCAAAAAGAAAGTCTTCCTCCACTGGGTCAGCGTGCATCTACGTCATGGTTATGTGCCGCCCTCTCAATCAGTGCGTTGAACGCAGCAGTATCTTCAGTAGGCGAAGGCTTGATAGCATATGAAAGAGTATCAGGGGTGGTGTGTGGCTCAGCAGGGTCCACAGTGTCAGCCCACGGCTGGGACTCATCTTGATCAGTATCCATGGGATAGTTAAACTGGTCCTCATTGTCCCCTTCCTCCATATCCTCAGTGACATTTGTGGGAGAGTAGGTATAGTCCTGAGCATATGATTGCATGGGCTCAAAAAGAACAGGAGAGGTGGTAGAGTCTCTCTTTTTCTTTAGTGGTATCCTATAATGTTCCATAGGCGCTTCAGGCCTGATCTTACGCTTGTAAATGGTGAGTCGACCCGATTCGGAGTCGATGTAGAGTTTCGACTGGTCGTCATGGGACGGTGGCTGGAACACAACGTCTTCCGACCGAGGCTGAGTTGGTGCGGCAACCGACGTTGACTTGTAGGAGTTGGCAGCCTGAGCATGTTGTATAGGCTTAGGCCGTGCTGTTGGGGGTAGTCCGAACTTTATCGGTGCCGTAAGCATCGGCGCCGGACCAACAGTCTTCGATGGAGTCGGTGTCTTTGATTCGACCGACGTCGACAGTTCAGTGCGTTTGAGGCCGTGCGACGATTCGAGCCGTTGCTGCGCAGCAGGAACGCCCTTGGGCTTCGACGCGGTAGTGTCTTCCGATCCAACTTTTGGCTTTGGGTCGAAGGCTTTGACCAACGGTGACTTTTTTGTTTTCGGATCGATGGACTTCTGGGCCTCGAGTCCTTGGGAAGAGCCGCCATCGGGAGCGTGACGTGTTTTACTGCAGACACAGTCGACCCGATCTTCGGTTCGACGCCCCCTTTCGATCCCGAGGGGTCGAGCGCACGTTTCGACTTGGAATGTTCCGAAGTCGTCGAGCCGATGGTTGGTTTAACCAGTGTCGGATTCGATTTGGTGTCTTTTGGTTTCGGTTTTGATTTCTCCACTGAGTGTGGTCGACCGACCGATGGCTCTTTGGAAATGTTCTTAGTCGGGCCTTGAAGCGGGACTAGAGAACGGTGTTGAAGATCTTGGCTAAGGCCCCGCTACTGCGGTTGGGCCTAGCTCCTCGCTTGAGTCATCATCGACGGCTCCGATAGGTGGTACGTCGTCTCCTACCTCGACGATGTCTTCATCAGAGTTCTTCCTCGTCCTCGTTGTAGGTGGAGTCTGGCTCCGACGCAGGATCCGAGTGCTCCGGATCCTCTTCTTGTACCTGTTCTTCGTCACCACCGAAGATGTTCTCCGGGTCTGGCGCCAATTCTCGCGCCGACTGTCTTGCCGCGTGTCGAAGACGGAGAGTTTTCTTTGACCTCAATTTCGAACAGGCCATGCAGCTGTCTTCGTCGTGGTCCGGTGAGAGACACTTATTGCACACCGGGTGCACGTCGATGTGTGGATATTTAGAGTTGCAGACGGGGCAGCGCTTGAACGGACTCCGTTCCATCGTCGATCGTCGAGGGGCCTTTGGTGTCGAAAGGCAAAAACAAAAAGTCTTCCGAAGTCTAGTTCAAAGAACTGGAAGGTTAAAGGCACCGAACGAAAGAGAATACAGACGCCCCTCGAGGCCTTTGGGCCTCGAGAATGAATAAATAGTATATATTCCGAACTGGAGTTAAGAAGTACATCCGAACCCGATGGCGGAAAAAAACAATCTGAGCATGGAGGGGATGTCCATGCGCACTGTAGCCCAGGGGAGGAGCCACCTATCTCGTGATACTTCGAAGACTCTTCCAGGACAACAATGTGCAATCATCCGGACCCAACACTAGGCGGCGATCTATGCATAGATATAAATTCAGCAGCCCACATGCCTCGAACACTTGTTTTCTTACTCGAGTATTGCAACTTTCATAGATTCCCATGCTTGTATCAGAGTAGCTAGCAGTCATCAGCACATTTTTTTGAACCATGACCAATATCAAACTAGGAACAAAGCCATATTATATACATCATAAAGATATTTCAATGGTCAATAACATACTTCGAGAACTCCGAACACAAACACATGAGGTTCACAAAATGTGCAAGAGCTAATAAAACAGTAACATGGAAGGAGGGATGAAAGGGAAAGCTCACCACTATTGGAAGAGGTTCCTAAGGACTGCTTGGCCGACCGATGTGTCCCTCTGCGTTGCAGAATTCAGGCAGTAATGCCTTGTAAACGTAAGGGTACTGTTCCAGGTCGCTGCATGGCAGATCTTCTGGATAGGAACTCCAGCAGAGAGGGTTGTAGAAGAAGAAATCACCCTCGTGGAATGAGCACAGACTCAACCTTCTACGGGTCTGCCCGCTGCCTTGTGACAATACTCTATAGCATTGGTGATACAACGAGCGATCCCTTGCTTGGAAAGACATTTGAGAAGACTTTAAGTCTTTAGTTCATTGAAGATAGAACTTTAAGCATCTCCGAATGTCCAGAGAGTGAATTGCTTTCTCTGCCGGAGTAGCTGGATGAGGGAAAAAAGTCTTGAGAATTATCGGCTCATTCAAATGAAAGTCCGAAGGAACTTTAGGTATGAATTTTGGGTTCGTACGTAGAATCACTGTTCCTTTTTTGAACTGGAGAAAGGGTTCCTGAATGGTGAGAGCCTGCAATTCTCCCACACGCCTAGCAGAAGTCAAAGCTAGAAGAAGCGCTACCTTCCAGGAGAGGAATTTCAACTCTGCCTTGTGAATAGGTTCGAAAGAAGGATTCATAAGCTGGTCGAGAACCAAGTTCAGATGCCAAAGAGGAGGAGGCTTGACTGGAGGGGAAAACTCTGAAAAGTCCATTGAGAAACTGTTTAATGATCCTTGCCGACCAGAGGGAAGGGCCTGAAGACGTGCGTCTGAAGTGAGAAATTACCGCCATATGCACCTTGATAGAAGATTGAGCCAGTCCCGCTTTTGCTAATGATAGAATATATGGAAGAACTTTATGCGGCTCAGACTTACAAGGATGGAGGCCGTTGTGCTGGCACCAAATACAGAAACGTTTCCACTTCAACCTTTAAGTCTTATCTGAACTTGGGGCTCTTGCCTGAGAAAGCACCTCTTTACATTCTGCTGAGAGAGTCAGACCAAGAAATTCTCGCTGCTCAGGAGCCATGCCAAGAGCTGTAGAAACTGAGGATCCGGATGCCAGACTTGGCCCTGGGACATCGTCAACAGCAAAGGAATCGGCTGCAAAGGAAGTGGAAGGTCCAGGGAGAGAAGGTTAAGGTCTGTGAACCAAAACTGTCTGGGCCACGCAGGAGATATCGGAATCATCCTGCATGGTTCTGCTTTGAGCTTCCTGAGAAGTCTGGGGATCAGAGGAATGGGGGGAAAAGCGTAAACCAATGCGCCTGACCAGGCCATCGAAAGCGCATTCCCCAACGATCCAGCCAGGATAGCTTGATTCCAGTGGCACAGTGAGCCCAGAACCCAAGTCTGGGCATACCTGGCGCACTTAGGGCGAGAAAGCAAAAGACACACAATTGATGGACGGAATGCAGAACAAAACAAAACATTCACACCCAGTCAAGAGATCTGGGTTAAATCCATCATTCCTTTGCTCACCGTGCCATCCCAGTTTAGACCTGGCCATATGCAAATCAGTCTTGACCCTGTGCCTCATGGGAACAGTCCAGCCCCGCAAACAATACAACAGTCTCCCTGGAGACAGGAAAAGCATATGAAAATCTGTGCAGCAGACGAAGAAGCCTGCAACCACAGTCCAGTAACAGTGAAAGACAGAAGAGCAACGACAATTCACCCCAAGACAACACCACTAAGGAGGGTCGCGTCCCCTGAAAGGAGCCAAGGCTGAGGCCCAGCCAAGAGACCCCAACTCAGAGGACTGCCCATGAGTCAGAAACTCCAAACAAGGAAAAAGGAAGGGGAAATAGGAAAAGGCCCCACACTGGAAGCACCAGAGTGTAGGGACGCAGGATCACACACAAACCTATCAGTTACGTACCAGAAAGGAGGAATGTATGCAAATCCACCAACAAGCATCCCACTAGGGCAGATTCCTTAACGTGGAATAGATACCCTAGCCATACCCACAGGGGAGGAGGGTCTGCGAGAGGACCCCACCAGCCTGGACACAACAGAGGGTCCCATAGGGGACTAGTCCAATGGGCAGGGCGAGGAGCCCTGTCCCCCCAGGCAAGGGGAACCCCTACAGTCAGAAACCACCAATCCCAAGGGGGATGTGGAAAGAAGAAAGGGAAAAGAAGCCCGTTCACACTCCGCAGAGGAAACAGGGGCAAGGCAAGAGGAGGCCGAAGCATGCCACTCCTACAACAGGCAACAAAAAACCTCCATCCAGGGCCAAGGCAAGGAAGAGGAAGAAGATCCACCTAGAGGCGCCAAGGAGACGAGGCAGAAAGAAGGCACGTCCCCCCCTCACCAGGAACACATCCTGCGAAGAGGGCAGCTGATCATACAACAGGTAGACATCAATAGACCAGACAGAACAGCGCCTACAGCAATAAAGCAGGCGGAAGCAGAAAGAGCAGCCCGGGGACACCCAGGAAGACCGGGCAGGGTGCGCCTGAAAGAAGGAGGAACAGAAATCCATCACAATCCCCCAAGACAGGGGGCCAGAAGGCGAAGAAGGCCCTGGACACACCTCAGGAAGGGGTCCGAACACACAACACAAAAAGACGTGGAACTGGAGCCATGACGCCAGGCCACAGACTGCAGGGCAGACCAGGCTAACAGCGCAATGGCCCTGGAGAAGGGTACCCGGGGGGCGCCGCCAAAAGCATACCGACCCCCTAGAAGGGAATTGCACCTGCAACGTACTTAAACGCCAGGGAGAGCACAGACCCAAAGGCTACCACAACTCCCAAGCACAGACCAAGCTATATAACAGCTACAGCCACCCCACCTGTGGTATGTTAGTCCCAAGACATGGGAACCCTCTTAGGAAAAAAGCCTGCAGAAGGCTTGTCAAGCAGCCAAGAGCAAACGACAGAAGGCCAGAGACGCTAGACAGGCCTCCGCCACATCACACAGCGTCGGAGACTGGGGTGGGGCTGGAGCCGAGGCGGCTAAGGAACGGCACCGGCTCGACCTCCAACGAGACAGCCGCCTGCGTGGAGGGACAGAGGGAACCCGGGGAGTGGGAAGGAGCCCCCCGCCAACCTCAACCCATGAGTAGGTGAGAGGGGTCCGCCGAGCCTCATGGTGGTGCCAAGGCTGACTCTACCTCCGGCGAGGCAGCCGCATGCGTGGAGAGACGAAAGGGACCCGGGGAACGACAAGGAGACCCCAGCCAGCCTCGACCCACAAGGGTACGAGAGAGGCAGGCTGACTCGACCTCCAACGAGGCATCCACCTGCGTGGCGGAACAAGAGGGGCCCGGGGAGGGACGAGGGGTCCCCCGCCAGCCTCGACCCATGATGGGACGAGAGGGGTCCGCCGACCCCTATGGCGCCGCCAGGGCCAGCAGCTGCTGGCACCGTCAGCTCGGCCTTAGACAGGAGCACCTTGTCAAAGGGCCAAGAGGGGCTCAGGGCCCCAATGGGACACCCGTAGGAGTTTGCGGCAAAGCCGAGGCGCCGTAGTCCGAAGGAGGGACCCCCGAAGGGCCGCAACCCAACGCCACCACATCCTCCAAGCCTGGATCCGAACCAGTCGGGCCTGAGCCGCCGCCGAAGGCCCCGCACCGCGCACGGGTTCCGCTGACGTCCCAGTAGGAGGTGCCAGCGAGGCCTGCAAAGCCGCCGCATATGCCTCCATCTGGGCTCTCGCGGAGAGCCCATGCCCCCAACAGGCCGGAAACCAGCCATCGGGGACAAACTGCGACACTTACCGACAGGGAGCAACGCTCTTGTGGCACAGGAGAGGGATGAGGACGACGACGATGGCGGCTGCTTCGAAAACCTTCAGCAGAAACTGATCGGGGTGACTAAGCCGACCTGGACATGCGAGCCGAGAGAAGTTTCATCCAGCGTTCCCGCCGTGACTTCGGCTTCAACCGTAGGTGTGCCTCGCAGTCAGTGGAGCCGTGATCCTCCCCCAAACACCACATGCAAATGAGGTGAGGGTCCGTTGTCGACATCAGGCGTCCACAAGACAAACACGTTTAAAAGCCCGAAGGGATCCGCACACTGTTCCTACAAGTCACTACGCAATAGCAAAGGGAAAGGCGCCTAAACAGGCCCAGAGTACAAACCAGAACCGTGTTGCACGCGGAGAAAGGCAAAAACTGATGTCAGCGCGCCAGGGTGGGGCTTATGTGATCTCGCTGACGTCACGCCCGTGGACGTCAGGGTGGCGCCACGCGGTGCCGCCCCCCTGCACGCAGAGATGCTGGGAAAAGAGAAAATTTCCATATCCAGTCTCACGCCTGGTGATAATTCTACGTTAAGGAATCTGCAGCTAGTAGTCTTTATCAGATAATATATATACTAACATAAATGTGAGACACCAGATACTCTGATTGACCAGCAATTCACAGAATTTCACTGGCCAATAACTACTGTCAGAGCGCAAGAACATACAAAGCTTATCTCCACAGACTGAACACAATGTTGAGCCCTGAATAAGCTCAAACACCAAGGCAAGCGAGAAAAGACATCAACCGCATCTTTGATTAAAACCTTTTTTTTTTTTTGGGACAATTGGGAAGAGTGTCCCCCCCCACTGCTTTTGTATGTAATATATAGCTGTTATGTTGTTGGTTGGACTAACACAGCTTTGTCAGACAGGCTTTGAGAGCTAGAAATCAGCTCTAAATGTATAATGTGGAGCAACTTTTGCTGGTGGCTACTCATCCCTTGCACTGTGTGTTGAAGATGAGCTCCCCAGCCAGTGAGGGACGCGTCCACAGTTAATACGGTCTGTGGAACCGGGTCTATAAACGGCCGTCCTTTTGACAGATTTTGGGTGTTCCACCACTGCAGAGAGCGAGGAGTACGGCTGCTTACCAACACTAGATTGGTTAATAGACCGTGCGACTGGTTCCAGTGACTGGCTAAGCATTTTTGAAGAAAGACGCATGTGTAATGTGGCATGGGGAACGATCTTGATGCAAGATGCCATTATTCCCAATAGTTGCATAAACACTTGAGCCGAAGTGATCGAGTGGCTTGAAATTTGAGAATTAGCACCTGAATGTTGCAGATTATGGCTGCATTGGGAAATGCTAGAGCCCTTTGAGTATCCAGAGTGGCTCCTAGGTAATTCTGAATTTCGTTTGGCTGAAGGTATGATTTTAACACATTAACTGAAAATCCTAGCTTGTGAAGCAGCTGAATGGTTACGGAAGTGTGCTTGCGGCATTGTTGGTAGGTGCTGGCTTTGATGAGCCAGTCATCCAGATAGGTTAAGACATGTATGCTTTGTCTTCTGAGATGTGCTGCTACTACCGCCAGACATTTTGTGTAGACTCTGGGGGCAGTGGTGACTCCGAATGGGAGGACTTTGAATTGGTAGTGTTGACCTGCTACCACAAACCAAAGCTGGATGGACTGGAATATGAAAGTAGACGTCCTTTAAATCTAGAGTCGAAAGAAAGTAGCCCTTTTGTAAAAGAGGTAGTACCTGTTGAAGTGTTACCATGTGGAAATGGTCTGACTGTATTTAAATATTTAGTTCTCTGAGATCTAATATGGGTCTGAGAGAGCCGTCCTTTTTGGGAATGAGGAAGTAGAGGGAGTAGACGCCCAACCCTTGATGTTGTGGTGGTACGGGCTCTATGGCTTGTTTTAGTAGTAGGGATTGTCCCTCTTGTCTGAAGGTATAGGTGATCCGGTGAAAGTTTGTGCGACTTTGAGGGAATGTTTGGAGGAGTGTTGATGAACTCCAGGCAGTAACCAGAGTAGATAATTTGGAGAACCCACTTGTCTGTTTTTGACTGCCACTTTGTTAAAAATTGTGAAAGTCGTCCCCAACAAGTGTTAAATGGTCGGGGAGAACTATGGGCAAGTCACTGCTTTGTATTGGAGGGAGAGGTACGTGTATTGGAACCTCTAACCCTTCACTTGCTGTTATTTCCTCTGTATTTGCCTCTAGAGAAGGTTTTGGAACCTGAGGGTTGGTTATTGCATTTGAAGGTGGACGCAGTGTCTGTGGAAGTGTTTTTGGACCCTGCTCGATAAAAGGAGCGCCGAAAGGAACAACGGCCTTGTGGAGACTGAAGGGCTCCCATGGGTTTATCCACTTCCGTATCCTTCTTCATTTTGTCAAATGAAGAGTCTACGACCGGCCCAAAGAGGTATTCCTTTATCAAAAGGTGTGTTTAATATTGAGGACTGAATCTCCGGTTTAAACCCGGTTATGCGCAGCCAGGCGTGTCTTGTTAAAAGAACACTAGTGTTCACCGCTCTGGCAGATGTATCAGCTGCAGCATTTAGGGAACAACTAATTTGATTATTAGAAATTAATTGTACCTCACATCCCAGGTCTTGCACTTTGGATATGTGTTCTTGGGGTAGAAATTGAATGAGTTGTTCTATTTCATCGCAGTGTGCATGGTCATATCTAGCTAACAACGCTTGAGTGTTACATATATGCCAAAAGTTAGCTGCTTGGGAGGCTATCCTTTTCCCTGAAGCATCAATGAGTTTTGATTCCTTATCTGGGGGTGGTGCATCTCCAGTAGTCTGGGAGTTTGCTCTGTTACGTGCATTAGAAACTACTAATGAGCCTCAGGGGCGGTGTCCTCTAGTGCAGACTGGATCCAATGGGGCAGGCTTGTATTTTTATCTACCCTAGGGGTAAGGATACGTACTTGAACAGGATCCTTAAAGATATCTACATGTCTGGTCATTCCTTTCAACATGGGCAACATGTGTGTAGATTTCTGTGTGCCATTTAAAGTCTCAAAAAGGAAGTCCTCTTCAAGGGATTCTTTATGTAGTTGGACCCCATGGTAATTAGCAGCCCTGCCTAGTAGTTCAATATAGCCTACACTGTCAACTGGTGGAGAGGGCCTGGTAGGATATAGGTCTGGATAGTTGTCAGTGGGCGAATCAGTGTTATAGTCATCCCAATTATCTATAGGTCCGGGCGGATTCAAATCATCATCCTCCCCATCACCCTGATTGTCAGGTGTATGTGGCGGTGAGTGCTCAGGTGAAGTTGGCACAGGCAGAGATGGGGTAAAGGTGGTGCAGGAAGAGGAGGAGGGGAAGGATTTGTCCCAACAGTACTCTTCTTTAATGGAATGTGGTATTCCTCTTCTGTAGTAGCCCCCTCTTTAAAGTGACTTAGGAGGTAATATGTCCAGTTTTTGGATGTATAACCAGAATTTTCTGTTTTGATTTTTCAAGTGGATCACCGAAAGCATGTTTTTTGGGTGATTTTGGAGTCTGTCTGTTTTGGTGCCGATGGTTTCCGTGCCGACGGTTTCTTGGTTGGACCGGATCAGAGGTTATTTTCGGTAGAGTGGGGATGTTCGGTGTCGGACTTTATTTTCGACCCCGAAGGCATTGGCTCGGTGACTGATTTAGTATGGGGCTTTTTGGAGACGGAAGGCTTTTTGGTAGGCTTCAGTGCCGAGCCTGGAGGTGGGGCGTCGGAAGCGTGATCTTGGTGCCGACTGGGGCCCGAGGGCGCGGGTTGGTCCAGAGCCTTCTTTTTCGATGGAACTGGAAGTTGGGGCGACGTAGGGACTATAATTACAGTACGTTGTCCATGCGGGAAGCCTTCATCCTGGTCGGAGCCATCGTCGGAAAGGGAGATTTCTTCCTGTTCCTCATCAGCTCCAATGGGGTTGCCAGCTTCTTCTTCCTCCGATTCAAGTCCGAAGAGGTCTGGAATAGAGCCTGTGTGTTGGCTCTGTATGTCGCGTCGTCGGGCCCGATGGTCGAGAAGAGTATTTTTGGAGCGGAAAGCTTGGCACTCGTTGCAGTGGTCTTCCCTGTGATCGGGTGACAAACACAAGTTGCACACTTCGTGTGAGTTGGTGCGAGGGTATTTCTCGTGGCACCGAGGGTAGAACTTAAAGGGAGTTCGTTCCATCGACTGCGAGTCGAACCAGGGGTTAATCCCGACTGCCTACAACAAGCTCTCCGATTGAAATTAGTTTTTATCAATAACACAATCCGTGAAGAAAGGGGAACGCAATTGGAAACAATACCTCGAGGGTGAATATTGTTAGTGCCGAGAGGAACCAAAGGATTAGCGTCGAACCGGAGCGTAGCGAGTCACATCCAAACCCGATGGTGGAAAAAAAACTATCTGAAGATTGAGTCGATGACCATGCGCACTATAACCGAAAGGAGGAGTCACCTACCTGGTGACTAGGAAGACTTCTTTGAAGAAAAAAAAAGTGCAAACATCTGGACCCAACACTAGATGGCGATCTATGCATTAGCATGTGATCTACAGCTCACATGCCTCGAATGAAGAGTTTTCATTTCCCTCGAGATCTGGTAGATGACGAAGTGGTACCTTCGGAGGAGGGGTAGATGGAAGATACTGTACAAACTCTAGGGCATGACCGTGACGGAAGACATCCAAACCCATTTATCAGACGAGATGGACATCCCTTTTTGTAAGACGTTTGAGCAGGTGGGTTCAACTTGTTGTGGGACTGTAGTTGCAGGGGCCTGGAGAAACTCACTGCATCTTGTTCCAATCCTGCGATCTTCCGGCAGATTGCTGCCTTTTACGACCAGTGAATAGGACGATGCAGTGCTGGACCTGAAAGGTTGATTGTACGCCTGATAGGTGCTTTGAGGGCAATGTTGAAACTGCTGTTGGAACTGCAGTCTGGGTGCATACTGCCCTCGAACTCTGCCACGAAAGGACTGGAAACAACGTTGTTGTAGCATTGCCAAGGATTTAGCAGTGTCTGTGTCGTCCTTTATAGACTGAAGGGCTTCATCTACATGACTGCCAAATAAATATTCGCCATCAAAAGGCATATCTAGCACCTTAGCCTGAACCTCAGGATGGAAACTAGTCACCTTCAGCCACCCCGGACGCCTCAGCACCGCTGCTCCTGCCATTTGATGAAATGAAGTAGAAGAGATATCCGTAGCAATCTCTATAATTTCAGTGGTATCCCTTTCTCTTTCTGATAAGATATTGTTTGCTTCCTTTTTCTTAACTTCAGGAAGATGTTCTAAAAACAAAATGATGTCCGACCTCATCCGTCAGTCATATCTTCCCAGAATGGCCATAGCGTTGGAGGCTCTTATAGAGGTAGCTGCCAGAGCGGAAAATCTTCTCTCGATGTTATCCAGCCAGCATCCTTCTTTATCCGGAGGTGCAGAACACAGATGTCGGGTTTTTAGCCCTTCTTTGTGCGGCCTGCATGATTACAGAATCCAGTCTAGGATGACCGATGAGGCATGTGGATGAATTAACAAAGCTTTGTATTTCTTGTCGAGTTCGGTAATTACCACTGGGATAGAAGCTGGTGTCCACATCAGTTATAGACCTTCTTGCCATAAGTAATCCACTATGGGGATTGCCCTAATGGATCGTTGAGTGCCTTGGCTTAAAGTCATACAAGACTCAGTTTGTTTAACAGGCATAGGTAGATCAAAGTGCTTCGAGGCACGTTCTAGTAGGTCATGAAAGCTCCCGTTATCAGCAGGGGGAGGGTCTGCAGGAGGAGGGATCGGAGAGGACTGTGTGGGAACTATGTAATCATCCTATTCGTCCTGGGTGTCAACATCAGTGTGCATCTCTCCTTCCTCTACTTGTTGGACCACATTTTGGGTATCGTCAGAAATAACTATAGGAAGAGGCAAAACCTTTTCCCTTATGGGCCTAGGTGTTACTTGTCCTGCGTGCTCTACAGGAGCACGTTAAGGAGGCGGAGGATGTTGCGGAGCATTCACCTCGGGAAAGAGTCTGTAGTAATCACTTAGCATGTGACCCAAGTCTGTTACTGACAATACTGCAGCGTTAATAGAGGATTCCCTAAAATGTCGAGGAACTTCTTCATCATAGAGATAATGCTCTTGAAAAGATTCTGGCTGTTGTACACTAGCAGTAGCAGTAAATTAATACTCTCCTGCAAGGTAAGAGGAAGGATTACTGTCCTCCAAGTCATCATCATCAAAGTCCTGACATTTAACTTTTAGCTGAGAAGGACTACACGCAGGGCCAAACATGCCATCATCTTCAGACTCTTTAAAGTCAAGCAAACGTGCTGGAGGCAATGGAGATATTTTTGAAAAATCCGTTATCTTTGAAGGTCCCAAATGGACTGTTTCTCCTGTTGACGGTGTTGACGCTGATACCACCACCGTCGGCGGAAAGGAGGACAGCGTCATCGACGGAGTGGTCGTAGACAGAGAAATACTTGTTGGCGGAGGAAGACTCGTCGATGAACGTCTCGTCGACGGAGATGGTCTCGTAGACGATGACGCAGTCGTCAAAGTCAACTGGGGCCCATCGACATTGTGACCGTTGACGTTGTGGCAGTCGCTGTAGAAGAAATCACCTCAGGTCTACCGACAGTGATAGCTCTTGTCGACGACACAGTCGACGGACAACAAGGAAGATCTTTGAGGAGTCAGAGAAGCAGAGATTTGAGTAGAAGATGATTTTAAAGTCCCTTCTACCTGTTTTCTGTGGCGTTTCTCCTCAGATTTTTCCTGCTCCAGTGATTTAGATCTCTTGGATTCCCCTTTGTGAGAAGAGGAGCTGCCTTCTTTTCTTTTCCTGGAGGAAGAATGGGGTTTTTCCCTCAGTGTCAGAGACAGATTCAAAAACAGCTTTTTTCTTCTGGAGCCAGAGGAGCAGTCTTCCTTTCCTATCCTTGAGGGTCTTGGCTGAGAAGGTTCTGCGTATTTGCATTCCCTGGGTTTATGGTCAGGGTAGAGGCAATAGAGAGACACTGCTTGTGGGGGTCTTCTGAGAAAAGTCTAGATTTCCCACAAGTTTTACCAGTCTTAAACAACCTTTTTTATCTAGCATTGTGAAAGTCACAGAAAGGAATACCTTGAGCTGGAAGCTAGAGGTCAAAAGTAAAAAAAATAAAAAATTGTCACCGAGCAGAGCTCAGAGAGACTCCCAATCACACAACGTGCGGTAAGAAATGTGAGGTGTGGTGGCTCTGTGGCGAGGGTTACTCTGAGGTCTCTGCTGTGATTGGCTGAACTTTGAAGGTTTTAAAATGAGGTTGATAGAGTGCTCAGTTAAATGTTCTCTCTATGGAGATCTATGTAATGTATTCAGTACTACTATTTCTACTGTTGCCGTGGGTATCCCACCATGACGGGGAAGATTCAAGCATGTGAATCTATGAAAGATGCAATACTGGAGAACCACGTATATCAAGAACATCGCAGGAAAAGAAAAGCCTATTATGAAATAGTCTCCAAGACTTTCATGGATAATTGCCAACCAAATAAACGTTGGTCTTGAACCAAATTGGACCAACCCTGGCATCACAAACCTGCGGCTGTCAATTTACTGCACCACAAAATAAAGCACGGATAGGGATTGCCTGCATTTGAGGAAATATTCATGTCTACACTGGACACTGTTCCTTTACCCTAAAAAAAGAACTCCCAAGCAAATAGCATTCAAAAGCATGCAAAGTGTATACTCTGAACTAGAGCAACACTCCAACGTGCTCAATATCTTCAAAGAATTGAAGAACTCATAATAATGATTATGTTAAGTACCCAGTTTGTGAAAATCTTTTGTTCCATCTATGTAGTACAATAAAGCTCTTTTAACGTCAAGAGTGTGAAGAGCGCGTTCTGCTACAGAATCAGGTTGAGGAAAAAAAAGACTGCTAACAACTTTATATGAAAAGCAGAAATCACTTTGGGGAGGAATTTAGGGTTGGTGCATAGAACTACCCTGTCTTTGTGTAGATGAAAGAAGGCTTCTTCTAAGGTTAATGCATGTAGCTCACCAACTCTCCTCAGTGATGTGATGGTATGAGGAAAGCAAACTGGGGCAGGAGGAATCCTTGGTGGTATTACTATTCAACCCCTCCATGAAAGCGTTGATTACAGGAACTCTGAATAGTGGCAGATGTTGCCTGTTCTGCAAATAAGCAGCCACTGCTGCAAGGTGGAAACAAATAGATGTATAAGCTAGTGCAGATTGCTGTAAGTGTAACAGGTAACAGATAATGTTTTGTATAGAAGATTCTATACAACAAATCTTTCACTTGGCTGCATTGCAAGCTCTGGTGGTAGGTCTTCTTACTTCTTTTAGAATATTCATACAGTCTGGTGGTAAATTTAAATAACCAAACTCTATGACTTCTGGAGCCAGATGAACAAGTTACTTACCTTCGGTGATGCTTTTTCTGGTAGATACTATATCTGCTTGTGGATTCCTCACCGTGTGAATATCCCCTTGCGTCAGCAACATTTGGAAATTCTTTTTGTAGCTTCGCGCCGACGTGGATCCGGATGTCACAGAGGCACGGCACCGCTCGCGACTCCGCTGACGTCACCGACGCCTATAATAGGCCCACGCCGGCGTGATGACATCAATTCCGCCCTTTTTTCCGTGCCTTCGAGGCACACGGACAGACCGATGACAGTAGACATATACACAGTATACGCAGTATAGAAATCAAGGTAACACACACAGTGTGAAGCAAATGCAATAAAACATTTGAAATAAACAACTCCTTGACAATAAAATAATACATTATAGAAACTCTGGCATAGAAGAGTGGACAACGGGGAGGCGGGTGGGTCAGTGAGGAATCCACAGGCAGATCTAGTATCTACCAGAAAAAGCGTTACCGAAGGTAAGTAACTTGTTCTTCTGATAGATACATCTGCCGTGTGGATTCCTCACCTTGTGAATAGAGTCCCACAGCAGTCCCCACTCCCGGAGGAGGGTGTCCACTCTTCTAGACCAGGAAATCCAGAAGGACAGAGCGTGCAAAATGACCTTCCCTCCTCACCTCGGAATCCAAGCAGTAATGCTTCGCGAATGTGTGGAGGGAAGACCAAGTTGCCGCTCTACAAATATCCTCAACAGGCACACCTCTAGCCAACGCTGAGGTTGATGATTTAGCTCTCGTAGAATGAGCCCTTATACCCTCTGGAGGTTCCTTACCGGCCAAAGAGTAGCAGATCTTAATACAGAGGACGATCCATCTTGACAAAGTCCTCTTATGGACCGCTCTTCCTTTCTTGCAGCCAGCAAAGCCAACGAAGAGCTGGTCATCCAAACGACAGTCTTTAGTCCTGTCCAGGTAAAAAGACACCGCCGTCTTGGGGTCAAGACGGTGTAACCTCTCCTCCTCCTTGGAAGGGTGTGGGGGAGGATAAAAGGTAGGAAGGGTAATGGATTGACCAAGGTGGAAAGAAGTCACCACCTTTGGCAGAAAAGCAGCCCTGGTCCTAAGAACCATTCGATCAGCATGAATGGACAAGAAAGGGGGCTTCTGACTAAGAGCTTGAAGCTCACTTACCCTCCTTGCCGAGGCTATTGCAACGAGGAAAACCGTTTTGAAAGTCAGAAACCTCATAGGACATTTGTGAAGAGGCTCAAAAGGAGCACCCATTAAAAATGTCAAAACAAGATTTAAATCCCACTGAGGCACAATAAAAGGAGTAGGAGGGAACTTATTCGTGAGGCCCTTCAAAAACCTTAAAACTATAGGAGATTTAAAAAGAGAAGGCTGGTCAGGCAAACAGATAAAAACCAACAGCGCAGAAAGATAACCCTTCACCGTGGCAACAGCAAGCCCTTGCTGTGCCAGAGAAAGGGCAAACTGGAGAACATCAGATAAATGGGCCCTCAAAGGGTCTATAGACTTCTCCCTGCACCAAGTAACGAATTTAGACCACCTAAAAGAATAGATGGACTTAGTGGAGTCACGCCTGGCTGACAAAATGACATCCACCACATCGTGAGGGAGAGAAAAAGAAATCAAGTTGCCCCGTTCAATCTCCAGGCATGAAGGTGTAAGGTCTGGAGGTGGGGGTGTAGAACCTGCCCCTCCATCTGAGAGAGGAGATCTGCCCTGTGAGGGAGACAGAGCGGCGGGTGAGAGGAGAGGTGGAGAAGGTCTGAATACCACACCCTTCTTGGCCAATCCGGGGCGATCAATATGACTTGGGCCCGGTCTTGGCGAATTTTCCTCAGAACCCGAGGAATCAAAGGTATGGGAGGAAACGCGTAAAGGAGTTGCGAGCTCCAACACAACTGAAACGCGTCCCCCAAGGCTCCTTGCATCGGATACTGGAGACTGCAGAATGACAGGCAGTGAGCATTCTCGCGAGTGGCGAACAGGTCCAACCGAGGAGTCCCCCACATCTGAAAGATGTTGTGAACTACCCCCGGATGGAGCCTCCACTCGTGATCGGCAGAGAACTACCGACAGACTGTCTGCACGAACGTTCTGAACTCCGGCCAGATGATTTGCCATCAGACAAATCCGATGGTCCTGAACCCAGGACCAGAGACGCAGAGCCTCTCTGCAGAGACACTGCGACCCTACTCCTCCCTGCTTGTTGATGTACCACATCGCGGTCGTGTTGTCCGTCAGGACCTGAACTGACTGACCGCGAAGGGAAAGGAGGAAGGCCTTGAGCGCCAGACGTATCCGCCCGCAATTCTAAAAGGTTGATGTGAAGCAACCTTTCCTCTGGAGACCAAAGACCCTTGACCTCCAGGTCCCCCAGATGAGCACCCCACCCGAAAGTGGACACATCCGATATCACTGTGGCAACCGATGGAGGAATCTGGAAAGGCTTCCCTTGAGACAGATTGCCTTCCACGCTCCACCAACACAGATCCGCTGCAGTTTCTCTGGAGATCCTCACTGACTCCCTGAGATCTCCGTTGTGCTGATACCACTGCCTGCGGAGGCACCACTGGAGTGCCCTCATGTGCCAGCGTGCATGGTTGACCAACAGAATGCAAGAGGCCATCAGACCGAGCAGGCGAAGAACCTTCAGAACTGGAACGACTGCTCCATTGCAGAACAAAGGAGTCATTTCCTGTAGGTCGCGAATCCTTTGAGGAGGAGGGAATGCACGACACACAGTAGTGTCCAGTAGCGCACCTATGAGCAGGTTGCGCTGTGAGGGCACCAGGTGAGACTTGGGTACATTTATCGAAAAGCCCAACCTGTGCAACAACCGAGTTGTCTCTTGCAGATGATGGAGCACCTTCTCCGGCGACTCCGCCTTGATCAGCCAGTCGTCTAGATACGGAAACACATGTATCCCCGTTCTCCTGAGATGAGCTGCCACCACTGCCATCACCTTGGTGAAAACTCGAGGTGCAGTAGTAAGACCAAACGGAAGGACCACAAACTGGTAGTGTTGTGACCCAACCGTAAAACGGAGATACTTTCTGTGCGACTTCAAGATGGGAATATGAAAATACGCATCCTGCAAGTCGATCAACACCATCCAGTCTTCTTCTAGCAGCGCTTGAAGAACCTGCGCAAGAGTGAGCATCTTGAACTTTTCCTGTTTCAGGTAAAGGTTCAAAATTCTGAGGTCCAGGAATGGCCGAAGCCTGCCATCTTTCTTGGGGATCAGGAAATACCGGGAGTAGCACCCCTGACCCCTTTCCTGCTCTGGAACCACCTCTATCGCACCTTTTCGGAACAAAGCCAGGACTTCTTCCTGCAGGAGAAGCAGGTGGTCCTCCGAACAATAACCCTGGCAAGGAGGGTAACTGGGAGGGAATTCCTGGAAAGGAAGTGCATACCCATTCTCTACAAGATTGAGAACCCAAAGATCCGATGTTATTAATTCCCAATCTTGTAGAAAATGTGTAAGCCGACCCCCCACTGGTCCCACATGATCCGGAATGGCGGATCTAGGGCTGCTTTGCTGCGTTGGCAGGGGGTTGGGAAGGGGAGGAGGAAGAGGAGGAGGAAGCTTGACGCCCTCTAGGGCGGGATCTTTGCCTGCCCCTGTACGACTTGTACAGCGTATTCTGCTGCTGTTGTGGCTGCTGCGGAGATGTTCTGTAAGAACGAAAGGAAGATCTGTCCAACCCTCTGAAGCGTCTTCCGGTAGTACCTCTGGACTGGAGACCCAAAGATTTTGCAGTGGCTCTACTGTCCTTAAAACGTTCCAAGGCATCAGCCTTCTTACCAAACAATCCTGAGCCATCAAAAGGCAAGTCCATCAAAACAGACTGAACGTCTGCAGAGAACTCCAATGATTTAAGCCAGGCAGCCCTCCTAGTGGCAACGGAAGAACCCATGACCCTCGCCACCGAATCAGCAGTGTCCAGTCCACTCTGAATCACTTGTCTCGCAGCTGCTTGAGTGTCTGATATCACCTCCTGAAAATCTTTCCTCTCTTCCTCAGGGATTTTCGGAACCAACTGCTTGACAGAATCCATCAATGCATGAATATACCTCCCCATCAGACAAGTTGCGTTAGTTGACTTAAGCGCCATACTGGCTGAGGAGAAGACTTTCTTAGCGGTTTGATCCTGCTTCCTGGATTCCTTATCCCCAGGAACCTGCGGAAAAGCCCCAGCAGACCTTTTCGAACAGGCAGCCTGTACAACTAAACTCTCAGGCAGGGGGTGTGTTGACAAGAATTCAGGGTCACCTGGAGCAACTCTGTAGCTCCTCGCTACGGTCCTAGAAACTGCAGGAGCAGACAAAGGCTTCTTCCAGACTTCATAGATGGGCTCAGATAAGGCATCATTGAAGGGTAACATAGGTTCAATAACAGATGAGGGTGAATGAAGAACCTCAGTTAAAATATTAGGCTTATAATGAGCAGTGGGCAGAGTAATGTTCAATAAACTCGCTGCTTTCTTAATAACAGTGTGATAAGGCACCACATCTTTCGATGGTACATTTGACACTGAAGTCAAGTCCCACTCAGGAGACAGTTCAAGTCCACTGGCTTCACCCAAGTCCTCAAAAGGATCTTCAGAATCCTGTAACTCCCCTTCTTCAGTATCTGAATATTGATATCTTTCTTCTTCCAGAAGTCTCTAAGCTTCTCTCCGAGATCTTTCCTTCACAATAGAAGCCAATGGATTCGGAATCGACTCCGACGGGGTCGGTGCCGGCGTCGAACCCGAAGTCGGATGAGGTCGTTTTATACGAGGTCGAGCAGAATCCTGCTTCGGAGTCGTAGGTATCGGCGTCGATGGAACCGGCGTCGACGGAGTCGGCTTCGTGCGCTTCGGCGACACCGGTGGTGTTGGAAAATGCCAATGCGGTGGTATAGCCGGCATAAAAGGCATGAAGGGCGCAGGGGCATAAGCTTGGGGAACACCCAAGTTAAAAGCCATAGGACCCGTGGGACCAACAGGTGCACCAGACGGGAACATTGCCCTAGAATAAACTCCAAACATGGCGTTCAGGAACTGAGATGGATCCTGACCTGGAGTCGGAAAATCCGGATATGGACCTCTTGGTTGTTCCTGAGGAGGCGGAGTCGAAACGACGTCGACCTCTTCATCGAGTCCAGGAACCGGGTCGACGAACCCGCAGGTACCGGAACCTCGACTTCACCAGCCCCCTGCTCCTCACCTTCATCCTCCTGACCAGAAGGATTGGATAGAACTGGAGAATGGACCTGCTTCTGAGACTCGGGCGAATTCGGATGCGAAGCCTCACCAACAGAGTCATGATCTTTCGATTCCGAAACTTCCACTTCCTTACTCAGAAGTTTGACCTGGGACTTCGGTCTTGAACTAGAGTCCTTTTCTGAGTGTTGACGTGACTCATGGCTTCTCTTCTTGTGCTTCTTCTTCGAAGATTTCGAAGCATGAGCCGAAGACGACTCCAAACGTGACCTCGAGCGAGACCTCGACCTCGAACGCCGAGATCGAGACTTCGAATACTTCTTAACTCTTATTCTTTAGTATTGCCACGAGGAGTTTCGTCTCCCTCTCTCGTAAAGCCTTCGGGGTCATCTTCTTGCAGCAAGGACAATCTTCGACGTCATGGTCGGAACTCAGGCACCAGACACAGCATTCATGCGGGTCGGTTATAGACATTGTCTTGCCACATTCCCCGCAAGCCTTAAAACCAGTCTTCTTCGACGACATCTCGAAGAAATTAAAGATAGATACAGTAATAGTATAATAGAAACAAAGTTACTGTGAAGCTACAGTACGATCAAAGAAAACCGTTAGCGTCGACGAGGCGGAAAAAAGGGAACTGATGTCATCACGCCGGCGTGGGCCTATTATAGGCGTCGGTGACGTCAGCGGAGTCGCGAGCGGTGCCGTGCCTCTGTGACGTCCGGATCCACGTCGGCGCGAAGCTACAAAAAGAATTTCCGAATGTTGCTGACGCAAGGGGATATTCACAAGATGAGGAATCCACACGGCAGATGTATCTATCAGAACACTAGGTTCAGTTCTTTGGGATCTGGAGGTCTGATTTCTCCATGGTTCTGTGTGAGGAGACTGGAGATGAGGTGTAGCTTTTGATGTGGAGCTAGCGACCGCTCCAACATGGTGGTGTACCATGGCTGACGGGCCCATGTGCGAGCTACTAGAATTAGTGTAAGGGATGTTGGACTGAGCTTCCGCACCCGACACAAAATGAGTGGGAGAGGTGGACAAGCATAGGCAAATATACCTGATCAGTTCATCCATAGGGCACTGACCTTTGAGAGTGAGTGTGAAAACCTGGAGCCGAAGCTTGGGCTTTTTACGTTTTCTGCTGTGGCGAACAAGTCTATTTGTGGGAATCCCAATTGTTGAAAGTAGGGAAGGAGAACTTGGGGATGAAGTTCCCACTCGTGAATTTGCTATCTCCTGCTGAGAAGGTCGGCAATTTGATGGTTTACTCCTGGGAGGTGTTCTGCCAGAAGATAAATCCTGTGATGGATTGCCTAATTCCAAAGGACGAGTCGACAGTTGGAGAGAGTGTGTCCTCCCTGCTTATGCACATAATACATTGCTGTCATGTTGTCTGTTCGGACTAGGACAGTTTTGCATATGAGGTGAGTTTGAAAAGCTTTGAGTGCTAGAAAAACTGCTAGAAGCTCTAGATAACTGATGTGGAGGCTTTTGTGTTTGTAGCTCCACAGGCCTTGTATTGTGTAATCTTGGAGAGGAGCACCCCAACCTATCAGAGATGCGTCTGCTGTAAGTACGATCTATGGTATAGGATCGATGAAAGGCAGTCCTTTTGATAAATTTTGTAGGTTCCACCACTGCAGAGAGCAATGGGTACAGCTGCCTACCAACACTAGATTGGTTAATTGACCCTGCAACTGATTCCACTAACGTGCTAAGCACTCTTGCAGTGGACGCATGTGAAGTCTTGCATGGTGTACAATTGCGATGCAAGATGCCATCATTCCCATCAGTTGCATGAACATTCTGGCTGGTAAGGCTTGGTTGGACTGAAATTGCAGTATGACAGCCTGAATTTGGGCTACATTGGGAGAGGCTAGAGCTTGGACTGTGTTTAAAGTGGTTCCTAGGTAAAACTGCACCTGTGACGGAGGGCAGGTGAGATTTTCGTGCATTGACCGTGAAGCCTAGTTGATGAAGTAGGTCTTTTGTGCTTTGTCTGTGTTGTAGACAGTTTTGGTAAGTGCTTGATTAGATGAGCTAGTCGTCTAGATAGGAGAAGACGTGAATATGTGGTCTTCTGAGATGAGCCGCAACTGCTGCCAGACATTTGGTCAATACTCGGGTCACTGTAGTTACTCCGAAGAGAAGTACTTTGAATTAGTAATGCTTGCCTTCTATCATAAATCTGAGGTACTTGCGGTGAGCTGGATGAATTGTAACATGAAAATGTGTCTTAAGTCTAGAGTAGACATAAAATCTGCCTTGTGTAAAAGTGGAAGTACCTGTTAAAGAGTCACCATGTGAAAGTGTTCTGACAGTATATAATGGTTTAACTCTGAGATCCAGAATTAGGTCTTAGGGAACCGTCCTTTTTGGGAAAGAGAAATACAGAGAGTAGACCTCTGAGCCCTGGTACTGTGTTGGAACCAGCTCTATAGCTCCTTTCAGTAAGAGAGATTGCACTTCCTGTTTAAGCAATTGTAGGTGTTCTGCAGACAATTAGTGAGGTCGAGGTGGAATGTTTAGAGGATTGCTGGTAAGCTCAAGGCAATAACCATGTTGGATAATTCCAATCACCCATTTGTCTGCTATAGAGTGCCAAATAGGGAAAAATTGTTGAAGTCCTCCCCTGACAGGTGGGGTATAGTCGGGGGTGGGGGTTAGATGCGTGTGCAAGTCACTGCTTATTAGGGAAAGGGGTGTTAGGCGGTGTGTTGCCCTTACCCCTACCTCTAAAGTTGTTCCCTCTATAATCTCCTCAAAAAAAGCCTCTTGAGGGAGAGGACTGGTTGTTCCATTTGTAGGTGTTGGTATTCTGGGCTGAGTATGTGGCTTTGGACTCTCCTCTGTAAAAGGAACGACAAAAGGAGTTTGTTTGAAGGAGACTGGAGCGCTCCCATGGACTGGGCCACTTCAGTGTCCTTTTTCATTTTTTTCCAATGCCTGATCTACTTCAGGACCCAAAATATGTTTCTTGTCAAATGGTGTGTTAAGAATGGATTGTTGGACCTCTGGTCCAGATATGGCTTGGCAGTTCGGGCTGGACTGTTCCCATGAGGCACAGGGTCAAGACTGATTTGCATATGGCCATGTCTGAACTGGGGTGGCTTGGTGAGCAAAAGAATGATGGATTAAACCCAGATCTGTGACTGGGGGTGAATGTTTTGCCACTGTGCAACATTCCGTCCATCATCTTGTGTGTTTTGCTGTTCACCCTATGTGGGAAGGGTATGCCCAGACGCGGGTCCCTTGCTCACTAAGCCACTGGAGTCAAGCTATCCTGGCTGAAGACGGTCGATAACCAGAAACCGTTCCTAGGATGCTTCATTCTGGTCCAGCGAAGATATGGCTTGGCAGTTCGGGCTGGACTTTTCCCATGAGGCACAGGGTCAAGACTGATTTGCCTATGGCCATGTCTGAACGGGGGGGCTTGGTGAGCAAAATAATGATGGATTAAACCCAGATCTGTGACTGGGGGTGAATGTTTTGCCATTGTGCAACATTTCGTCCATCATCTTGTGTGTTTTGCTGTTCACCCTCTGGTTTTAAACCCAGAGATCCTTAACCAAGCATGTCTCCGAAACAAAATGCTAGTGTTGACCTCTCTAGCTGCAGTATCAGCAGCATCTATAGCACACCTTATGGAGGAATTTGAAATGAGCTTACCCTCATTTACTAAATCCTGCGCTTTCGCTTTATTTTCGTCTGGAAGATATTGAAGCAATGGTTCCATTTCATCCCAGTGTGCCACGTCATACCTGGCTAGAAGGCCATGTGTATTTGCAATGCGCCATTGATTTGCAGCTTGAGCAGCAATGCGCTTGCCAGAAGCGTCCATCTTTGGGAATTAGCCAGCTTACGAGCATTGAACACGACCAGTAAATATAGTGGCAGCTGGCCCTTGATAAAGACTGAGTCTGTTGGGCAGGCTTTATACTTTTTGTCAACCCTAGGAGTCAAGATACATACTCGTACCGGGTCCTTAACATTTTTATCAGTGTGTCTTATTATGCCCTTAAGCATAGGAAGTGTTTGTGATGACCTGTGTGTGGATGCTAGGGTTTCAAACTGAGGAAAAGTGTCCTTCTTGTCGGCATTCATTTTGTGTCATGACTCCATTGTTTTTGCATTGCCATTTCGTGTCAAACACCTCTGCGCAACCCTCCTGGTAATTTCTGCTGATGTCTGTTGAAATTCTAGCTGTCACGACCAACCTGTCCTTCCTGCTCCTTGTGGTTGAGCCAATTTCGAAAAAGGGGAACCAAGAATTGGCCTCACCACCCTCGGACTGAACTCCTGCACACCTCCATCCTGTTTCGCAAGACTTGGTCACGCCACCGTCCCAGAACTAGTTTCTTTCACATATCCTGTTGTTCAAGATCTGTTCTCTCACGTACATATCCTGTTTTGCAAGACCTGTCCGTAATCTTTGTACCATCTGTTGCAGCCCCCGTCCTGCCTGAACAAAGAATGGTGTAACTGCATTTTTGACTCGGGGCGCCAGGCCCCCACCCAAACTGGTTTCTTAATGTGGGAAATGTGTATATAAGGCCTGTAAGCTGCACAGTGAAGCAGCAGCCTCCTCTGTCTTGTTTCTAACGTGCTTGGGACTCTGTTCCATAGCCCGGGCTATGCGAATAAAACTTTGTTCCTCCTGCAGACGAAGGCTCCTGTGTCTCCTTTTACTACATAAGGAGGGTATGGAAGACTTGGGCGGTTCCCCCGCCACCGAGACCGAGTAAGTGGGTATAAACAGTTCTTCAAATGGCCCCCGAATAGGGACGCCACGAGCACGAAGGTCAGGCCCGGTGGATGTGAGGAGATGCACGGAGAGACTCCAACGGAAGGTAACCTACCCGAGGGATTCTTGCAGTCCGGAAGCCGAACGACTCGCCCGCTGTTCCTCCCGACCTGGTCTGGGCCATGTGACTGCCTCCTCGCTGGAGTCCCCTAACAAAGTGATTTCTGGAGCAGGACACAGCCCTACGTCTGCAGAAGAGAACTACCCCTGTCAGGTAAGGGTGGGCTGATCACCCACAGAGTCTGTATGATTCTGCTGTTATTGACTTTTGCAAAAGCCAAGCCAGCGAGGTGAGTTTTTAAACCTGCTGTTGTCTGTTATCTGTTTACAAGCATGCCGGTCAGTAATAAGTTTAAGAAATTATGTTGTATGTGTGCGCAAAACTCCCAGCTGGAGGCAGCCTGTCTGCTTCCTCCAGAGGGGACCCTTGGTCAAACCATGTATACTAAACATGGTCCTTCTGCTATAATGTTTTCCCCTTTTTGGACCAAAAACACTAAACGAAGTGACTCAGAATTGCAATGGCCCCTTTATGGGTCTTTTGACCCGCAAGTTCTGGCAAATCTAGAGGAACAGCTATTAAAACGGAAGATTTGTCCCTTAATGTTTGAGTCTGTCAGGTTGTGGAGGAAGGAAATTGAGCAGAGAGCAAAGAGGGAAAAGGCACTAGAAAGGAAGTGGGAGCGGATGTCAATGGCTGACCATGCTAGGGAGCAATTACAGGACCAAATAGAAAAATCTGTAAAGATAGCGGATAGGGAACATAGGGCGCGGGTGCCGAAGTGCTACCCGGCCCGGGAAGAGAAAGGAAAAGGCTTTAGGGAAGGGGAGAAGAGGGCAATTCCCTGCTCGATACGTTGTTGGAAAGTCCCCCTGCTTATGCCCCCATGTACCCTGCACTGACACCCCCTGCCCCGCATGCAGCTGCACCAGCTGTGCTGCACACTCCCACCCCCACTGCCCCTCCTACTGTTCCCCCGTCACACCGATCCCCCTTATTTTGACGCCTATTACACTACCCCTGTCCTCGCCACAGGAATGACCACGAGTCCCCATCCGCCCAATCCCTGCAGCCTTACCCCTGCCCGCCCCTTCGCTTCTTCCCTGTGGTCTATGGTTAGGCAGGATTTATATAGATTATTGAATTCCCCTGACTGGCTTCCTTGCGCTCTGCAGTCAGCTTTTTGTCCCTACGAGAAGATGACCTGCAAAAGCAACAGTGTGAATGTTGGATAAATAGCGGGAATATTTATCCATTTAAAGAAATATGGTCCACCTTTTCCCAGTGGACGATTATGGAACAGACCACCTGGGCTGAATGCATGCGTACCTTGGTTATGCAGAGATTCAAGAACTCATTTATGCAGATACCCGCCGGATTAGTGGACCTCAGGTCACAAATAAAAAGAGGCGATGCGCAGGGAGAGGGGATGTTTGGCGCTATGTCTGCTTTGATAGCTTACCAGGATATGATCGCCTTCCCCAAACCCCCGTAGAGACAGCTATGCCAATGAGAGAGGCGGCCCCTGTCTTTGTTAATGCACTCACTGATGCCCAAAATAATGGCCGAGGGGCTGTCGAAGCACACTGGCGCAGGCTTTGGGTTTATGTCCCATGGAAAAGGTCGGAGGTAATACAGTTGAAAGGGCAGTTACCAGATACTCGAAAAAATCCGGCTGCCTTTTACAAAGAATTAGGCCAGATAATATCTGCTGGTACACTTAATCTTGAAGACATCGACTTGCTCTTTGGTACGGTCGTTCCTACTGAAATTTGGGATAAAATTCGACATACTGACCATGAAGTAGAGCTGGGAGGTAAATGGGCTAATCTGGAAGCTATGGAAGACGCAAGGGCAGGAGGGACTAAACCAGATGCTGCCATCCTGACTTTGCCCGGTAAAATAATAACGCTTATGAAAACATTTTGCCAGAAACAGTCATTAACTGGGATAAGATAAATGCCTGTAGGCAGTGAAAAGATGAAAGTGTGGCTGACTTCTTTACTCGTTTTGAAACAGAATACAAGGGACATAGTGGATTGGACCCCCGGATCCCAGGCTCTAGCCAGTATTTGTCGATAAGTTTGTGAGGAACCTGCTTCCTGAGATTTCCGCCAGGCTCAAGAAAGTTGAGAGCACATGGTCCGCCCAGACTATGACTGGTATCTTGGCTATGGCACAGTATCACGAGAATAGGGAGAATGAAGATAGAGAAAAGGAAAGTAAGAAGGCTAGGGAACTTAAGACTAAGGTACTTCTGCAGCAGGCTTACCCTCCCCGATGTCCCGATGTCCATGGAAATTTCAGACCACAGCCCCAACCCCCTCCGAGGGTTCGCCAGTCTACCCCCTCCGGCCCTCAACACACGGGAGCCCTCCAAACAGATCAGTGTACTTATTGTAAAGGGTACGGCCATTGGATAGATGAGTGTCCTGTCTTAGCTGAAAACATCAGAACAGGAAAGACTCGGCCTCGCGCTCCTGGGGAGGAGAGGCCGACTAGGGACCATGGCCCGCCCCCGCAGGACAAAGAACGTAGGTCCAGGGATGACGCTCCTGTTGGGCAACGCCCGGCCAATAGGTTTGATGGATATGAAGCAACATGCACTTATTACAATGATGATTATGACGAAGTTGATGAGACAGGGTTCTATCAAGCATAGGACAGCCAGGAAAGGGGTATTACTAGAGTGCAAATTCCAGTGGATCAAAGGGGCCCATATGTTCAAATGTCAGTTGTGGGGAACAATCAGAATTTTCTTTTGGATAGTGGGGCCACCAGGTCTTCTATTGCACATCTGTCAGTCCCAGAGGCACCCCTTTCTGGCAACATGAATGTCTCCGTGGGTTTTGCAGGAACACCAGTGACCAGCCCTGTCTCTGAACCCCTCCCTCTCGATATTGGCCCCGCACATGTTGACGCTCCCTTGTTCCTCACTACAGGTTGCAGTGAAAACTTATTAGGCCTGGATTTACTGAAAGCTCTGTATGCGACCATATCATGTGGTCCCCAAGGTGTATTTCTAACAATTTCCCCCACCACAGCCTCCTATATGTATCTGTCTGGTCCCCTCCCACCAGAGTTGCCGTCTTTACCTTCCTCCCTCTGGGCATCATCAGACACGGATGTTGGCTGCCTCAATATACCCCCTCATGTGGTATGTGGTACGTATTCAACCCGGCACCATCCTTCCCCACCTTCGACAGTATTGACTGCCCGCAGAAGGAGAAGCGGCCCTTTTAACAATAATATCTGAATTGATGGACAAGGGAGTAGTGGAGGAGATACGTGGTAATATCTATAACAGTCCAATTATTCTGGTTCTTAAATTGACCATTGGAGATGCTCTCTGCCCTAAAATATACAGATTCGTGATTGACCTGAGAGCCCTTAACAAAATAACGATCTCCCAATACCCTGTTGTCCCCGACATTACAACCCTTTTGACGATGGTCCCTTCTGACGCCACGCACTTTTCTGTCATAGACCTGAAGAATGCCTTTTTCTGCATTCCTATACATTCTTTGAGCAGACAATTTTTTGGTTTCTCCCTTGGTGGGCGGAGCTTTAGATTTTGCCGCCCCCCTCAAGGCTTCACCGAGAGCCTCAGTATTTATAGTCAAGCTCTAAAAAGTAAACTAGATTCTTTGGAACTCCCTGATAATTCCACACTGCTGCAGTATGTTGATGACCTCCTTATTACTGCAAATTCCGCCCCGACATGTAAAGAGGCTACTCTCTGTTTGTTACGCCACTTTGCCCTCCATAACCACAAGGTCTCTTTAAAAAAGCTTCAGTTTTGTCAAGAGAAGATGACCTATTTAGGTCATCTCCTCTCGAAGGAGGGAAGGCAGCTCACCGCTGATCGTGTATCCGTTATCAATGCTATGGTGGCTCCACGGACACAAAAGCAGGTGCGAGCCTTCATAGGTCTAACCTCCTACTGCAGACAGTGGATTTCCAATTTTTCGCCCATGGTCAAACCTCTTCTTGCCCTCACCACCAAAGACGTATCAGACAGTTCCTTTCCATGAACTAGAGAGCATACGCAGGCCTTCCAGGATTTAAAAAGAGCTCTGTGTACTGCTCCAGTCCTCGGTACTCCCGATTATAACAAACATTTTTTTCTTTTTGTACATGAGACAGACGGCTGTGCATGTGCTGTCTTGACCCAGATATTTGGAGGTCACCATCGGCCATGTGCCTATTTTTCAGCTACCTTAGATCCTGTTGCGAGGGCTCTCCCAGGATGCCTACGGGCGACAGCTGCGGCCGCACTCATGGTCCGTCAGAGTGCGGGGATCGTCATGAACTCCCCCTTGACTCTGCTGGTTCCCCATTCTGTGGATACCCTCCTTAACAACACCAAGACACAGTACCTCACTAGCGCACGACTCACAGGATATGAATTGACACTCTTTTCCAGCCACATTAACATTAAGAGATGCACTGTACTGAATCCCGCCCCATTACTCCCACTGGATACTCAGGATGCCTGTTTAGATCTACATTACTGTATATTGAGGACAGAAGAGGAGACAAAGGGACGGGTTGACTTACAGGATACCCCAATAAGAGACCCAGAAGGTACACTGTATGTGGACGGATCATGTCTCAGAGGGCCAGATGGTAACACATCAGCTGCCTACGCCCTCACGACATAAGAGCAAGTAGTAGAAACAGCTCAGATTCCGCAGTGCTCTGCTCAGGCTGCAGAATTAGTGGCCCTCACTAGAGCCTGTGAGTTAAACAAAGGAATAATGGTTAATATCTACACTGACAGCCAGCACGCCTTTGGGGTGGCTCACAACTTTGGGAGACTCTGGAAGGAAAGGAATTTCCTTACTTTACATGGGACAAAAATTCAACATGGCCCCCTAATTCACCGATTATTAGACTCCCTGACATTACCCAGCAAGGTAGTTATTATAAAATGTAAAGCGCATAAGAAAGTGACGGATGATGTTGGAAAGGGCAATGCCCTGGCTGACCAGCCAGACAGCTCTTAAGAAAAAGGAAGGAATGTATGTGGGAGGTGCCGCCAGGTGGGTGGCAGAAGGGGGAATGGTTGAAGATACTGTGTAGTAGTAGTAGTAGTACAAGCTTTATTCGAGATAACTTCTCATAAAAGCACAACATATAATCAAATACAATACAGATAAAAACAGTTAATTCATTCATCATTATACATATACATATTCTAAAAAACAGTTGTGCAAGCTCATACAATACTAGACAATAAGAATTGCACACAAAAATAAGACCAAATTACATTAGAACTACATTAAAAATGACATAAGATTAAATAAGCCTACCTATCAACCTCCGCCTGATTGACCAAGCCCACCCCAGATATTTGGCCACTCCAAGAACAATCGACTCTTGAGTGGATGTGCATAGGATTCTCATAGCCACTACACTATGTCGTGTCCCAAGATTTTTACAGACTGGAGTTAGCCATACCCTCCTTGGTAACAAATAAGCATCGCAGACAAATAAAAAATGGCCTAGACTTTCTGTAGCAGCTTTACACGCTGGGCAACACAGAGGTCGAACTCTGCCATCCTGCAGTTAATATTTTTAGCGGAAGGCATCCAGACCTTAACTGGAAGACTAACTTCCTGTCCAATGGGGCAGTAATACTGTCCCAATAGTTTTCTAAAATAGGACAGATTTTGACTTCCAGAAAGCGACCAGCCATAGAATCAGAACCCGTGCCCCTCAGAAGGCTGCTATCTACCCAATCCCAATAGTGAGACTTGAGGGCTTCTTTACTTGGAAAAACTTCCCCCTGTGGATTGGTCCAAAGATTAAAAAGGCCCAGTTTAATTAACATGGCTCTTAAATGTTTTAGCCAGTTGATCTTATGAAAATTATCTTCCTTAATTATCGCCAGGAATCCATCTGCATAATGCTTAATCTCTGGAGTTGTTCAAAGACATCTCCAGTAAAGAATGGGGCGCAATCGCGCTCTATCACCAATTGATCGTCTACCTAGATCAAGAAGCAGTGGAATTAGGGGGGTGCTCTGGGGGACGCCTGTAATTCCTCTAAGGAACTTATTCTCTGATATCTGTAGGGTCGATAACTTTTCCCAGTCCCACAACTCTGCACCATATAGGGCCGCACCTATAACCTTTGCATCATACACTATGAGGACAGGCTTGATGGGTTTGGTTTTAGATTTTCTATGTTCCCCCCGCAAAGCCCCTGAAATTTGCTGGTGTTTTAATACCGTATTTTCCAGATGATGTGACCAACCCAGGCCATCTGCTATTTGGACCCCTAGATATGTGAACTCCCTAACCACCTCTAGCATAGTATTGTTCAAGAGTACCCTAGGGTGGGCTTTATGGCGCGGGGAAAAGACCATTAACTTCGTCTTACCCACATTTACTCCAAGGCCATACTGTTTACAAAAATCATCAAATATGTTTAGGGCACGCTGTAAACCTGCAGGAGTCTTTGACATAATTAGGGTATCGTCAGCGAACATCAGGATCGGGACCCTGACGCCCGCTAACGAAGGTGCATCTACACCAACATTTAACATCCTCCCCACAATCCCATTAATAAATAGTGAGAAGAGTAGGGGTGCCATTGCACAGCCTTGGCGGACCCCCCTTTCTACCGGGAAATCCGATGATGACTCGCCATTCCCACCCCACTGGACTCTGGCAAAATTACATTCATGCAATCGCATGATTAGGGTAAGGAGTTCAGCTGGAATGCATAGTTTATGTAAGACCATCCATAGCTTACACCTTGGGACCAAATCAAAGGCTGCCCGCAAGTCGACAAATGCAACATACAGGCAGCCTTTGCCAAGCAATACCGTCCTCCACCGCAAAATGGTGAAGCGAAAGACTTGGTTGATTGTGCTGGTGGCCCGCCTAAATCCTGCTTGGTAGGGGGAAAGAGCATTGTTATCGTCCACCCAGTCCATAAGCTGATTTACAACCATTTTCCCCATAACTTTTTGTATGGTAGCAATCAAGCTTATTGGCCTGTAGTTAGCTGGGAGAGACCGGTCTCCTTTTTTGTAGATCGGTATGATAACGGCACCTTGCCACAGCTCAGGGACCACCCCTCCCTTGGCAATGGAGTTACCCAATAAAAAAACATACCTCGCCCACCTCTTCATGTCTTGTTTAAAGACATCTGAGGGTATCCCGTCTAACCCTGGTGCCCTCCCCCCTTGGACTGAGCAAATTGCTATTTCAACTTCCTTAAGGGAAAACAGGTTATCAGTAGCAAAGACTGGCGATATCACCTCCCCTATCCCAACCTTCTTTACTTCTGCATATTGTGGTCTAAAGTACTCAACCCAGGCTTCTTCAGCTACATTATTATCAGGCCTATCAGGGGTACCACCTCTACCCCACTTTATAATCTTCCAAAAAAGCCTGGAGTCCTTACTACTGGAAGCCTCCTTCAACTCTGCCCAGTGCTCTTCATCCCATTTTCTCTTTGCTTGGGAAATGCTTATATTATACAATTTCCTGGCTGCACTAATTGCAGCCCTATCTCTTTCTCTGATAGCATGGCCCAGTGCCAATCGTGCTGACCTACACTGGCGATTAAACCACCTGGCCGCTTTAGGAGGTTTTTTACCTTTGGTGCTTTGTAGTTGCATAAAGTGTGGTTTTAGGAGACAGAAAAACTTGTTGTGAATATCTGTAATATCCCTGGAACCAGGGATTGTAGGTTTTGCCACTTCCATAGAAGTAAGAGCCTTATCCACCTCAACACTAATAAAGGTAATTGTTTCTTCATTTGCTAGTACCCTTGGCCATTTCAACCTTCGCATATTGTTGGCCATTACTGGGATTTGGTCATTTCTTATATGCATGTTTTGGGGCCCAACATTCCACCATTTGTGGGTCACTCAAAGGGGATTGTGATCGCTTTCCAATCTACCCTTGATGACCATATCAAGAACCCCCTGCCAGAGTGAAAGACTACATATTACATAATCTATTCTACTCCTTTTGTGTCATGACTCCATTGTTTTTGCATTGCCATTTCGTGTCAAACACCTCTGCACGACACTCCTGTTAATTTCTGCTGATGTCTGTTGAAATTCTAGCTGTCACAACCACCCTGTCCTTCCTGCTCCTTGTGGTTGAGCCAATTTCGAACAAGGGGAACCAAGAATTGGCCTCACCACCCTCGGACTGAACTCCTGCACACATCCATCCTGTTTCGCAAAACTTGGTCACGCCACTGTCCCAGAACTTGTTTCTTTCACATATCCTGTTGTTCAAGATCTCTCTGTTCTCTCACGTACATATCCTGTTTTGCAAGACCTGTCGTTATCTTTGTACTATCTGTTGCAGCCCCCGTCCTACCTAAACAAAGAATGGTGTAACTGCACTTTTGACTCTGGGGTGCCGTACCCCACCCAAACTGGTTTATTAATGTGGGAAATGTGTATATAAGGCCTGTAAGCTGCAGAGTGAAGCAGCAGCCTCCTCGGTCATGTTTCTAACGAGCTTGGGACTCTGTTCCATAGCCCAGGCTATTCGAATAAAACTTGGTTTCTCCTGCAGACGAAGGCTCCTGTGTCTCCTTTTACTAAATAAGGAGAGTATGGAAGACTTGGGCGATTCCCCCGCCACCGAGACCCAGTAAGTGGGTATAAACGGTTCTTCAAAACAAAAAAATCTTCTGATTCTTTGTGCAGTGCCAGCCCATGATATTGTGCAGCCCTGGCAATGAGTTCCTGGTGGGATACATTGTCTGGAGGAGATGGCTTGGCTGGGTAAATGTCTGGGTCATTATCTGCTGGAGGATCAATTGCATAATCTAGCCAGGGATCTAATGGTAAATGTGTCCCCCCCCCATCATCGCCCTCATGGTGAGATTGTGGAGAATCCAGAGGTGTAATTTGTAAAGGATTTGAAGGTGGAGAATAAGGTAGTGGGGGGGTATGATGGAGGTGGATGGATAGGACTGGTAGCAACTGACTTTCTTTAAATGGATCTTGTAAGGAGTGTCATCATCAGTGAGCTTGTGTTTCTGAGGTAGTTTGGTATGAATATGACCAGTTTCAGGGTGAATATATTCTCTTTTGCTTTGGATCAGTTTTCGGTGGAACAAGGTCTAAATTCAGATCGAAAGTAACATCTTTCGGGTTCAGTGCCGACGTTTTCGGCACCGGCGTTTTTGGTGCAAACGTGTGTAGGCCTGTGGGTAATGACTATTTCGGCACCGAAAACTGTTTGACTTTCGGCATGGAGGATTTCGGGTCAGAGCCGGATTTGTGTTTGGAACCGGAGGGTTCGGTTCCAAAGAGGATTTTTGAAGAAAATGCCAAAGCCATACCATCTACGGAGGAGTGACTGCAAACTGTAACCATGAAAAGTCTCTTACTAAAACCAACCTGGTCCACAACAGAAAATACCTGAAATTTATAAAGTAGGTGTGCAGAAACATAACCTACCATATAAAGTCCCCTTTAAGGGACCATAGGTAATTAAAGTCGCAAGACATATAAACCATGGGAATAATATACCCATGACAGTAAAACAAAACTACTTTAGAATTTCTAATCTCACAACAAATGTGCACAGAGCGAGAGCTTACGGTCGTTCAGAAAGGAGCTCAAAACGTGGCTGTTTGGCCAATAAGTCTCCTCCATTTCGCCAGGGCTCTGTTGTTATGGGTCTGATAGCGCCGGGACACTCCGCTTGAGTAGCTGAGCGCTCAATAAAACACCAGCTAACATAACAACATAACATAACATAACACAGAACCACAGGAAGATATTGCACATGACAATAAGACCTTATCCATAACCATTTGGTTATATACACAAGTCCCAACAGCATGTTCAAACCTGTAAAACGCAGAAGAGCTGGCCATGCCACTGACCAACACTTGTAAACCATATAAGGTGAGTACTGATCTGTAAACTACACAGAGAAAATCCATCCCCCATGGGGAAAACAAATGTTCATATAAAAAAAAAAAAGAAGTCAAAAACATTAGACCCTAACGACAAAGAAGCAGTCCTTCCATAGGAAAAAAAGAATTAGATATGTACAAGTACCTCTAAAATGTCCCATATAAGCAAAAATGGAGTAGTTTCTGTCCTGTAACTCCAGTTCTGTAGTAGGGGTATCTCTGTTCTAGTCATAATCTAGTGAATAGTCCCGCCCATGTGCGTGGACCCCGGAGCAATCAAAAATAATCTCTTAAGGTGTCGAAAAATGCAGACCTGCACAGACACTTAAGAGAGAATTAAAGACAGATAATGCAGCCTATATCCACAGGCTACACTGTCTAGTACTTCAACTAGAAATTCCACCAAAAATCCACAAACAGCAAAGCATGTCCAGATTTCCCTTGCTTTAACAGCAAAACCCCCTCTGGAATGATAGAGAGGAAGACATGGACAGACAAGCCCCATAGGCTGCCATTATGTGGCTCAGAACAGGATACTGTGCCTTTAAGAGAACTTTCCAGAACTTCACAGTATCCCAGAATGCACTACAGGTCCCTTTTACTTTCAGTTCTTTTTGAAGGCGTAACACGCCAGACCTGTAGCATTCCTGACATGAATACCTCTCTACACCGGGGAGGAGGGCGGGCGCTTATGACTATAACAGAGATACCCCTACTACAGAACTGGAGTTACAGGACAGAAACTACTTCTTCTGTAGTAGGGGATCTCTGTGTATAGTCATAATCTAGTGAATAGAATGGCAGGCCCATCCCCCCACCAAAGCGGCGGTGGAGAACAGAGAAATAATACCACTATTGTGCGAACAGATTTCGCAGCGAAGCCTGCCCAACCTGTGCGTTTGCCCTGGCATCAGTGTCCAGGCAGTAATGCTTAGCAAAGGTATGAACCGACTTCCAAGTGGCCGCCTTGCAGATTTCTGCAATTGGAACATTACGGAGCAAAGCAGTCATAGCAGCTTTTCCCCTGGTGGAATGAGCCTTAGGCTTACCCCCTAAGGTCTTATTAGCTTTTTGGTAACACAATTGTATACAGGACACAATCCACCTCGAGATGGACTGTTTAGAGGTAGCAAGACCCGTCCTGACTGATCCATAATTGATAAACAATTGGTCTGACCTACGAATATCCTTGGTTTTATCCAGATAAAATTTCAACACCCTCCTGGCATCCAGGGAATGCAGGGACCTTTCCGCTGGAGAGGAAGGATTATGAAAAAACGTAGGCAAAGTTATGGTCTGGTTAACATGAAAATCAGATATAACTTTTGGAAGAAATTTAGGGTGAGTATGCATAACAACCTTAGCAGCATGAAATACAGTATAAGGTTCTTGGCAACACAACGCCTGACTTTCACTCACCCTGCGGGCCGATATAATGGCCACGAGGAACGCCGCCTTCCAGGACAGGTGCAGCAACGAAGCCTTATGAATAGGTTCAAAAGGCTCCTTCATCAATCTGGACAGCACCACATTCAATTCCCACGAAGGCGAAGGAAGCCGGACAGGAGGGAACACTTTCTTCAAGCCTTCCAAAAAATGTTTGATCACAGGGATCTGAAAGAAGGAAGTCTGTGAAGGGCATTTCCTGTAGGCAGTCAATGCAGCCAGATGAACCTTAATGTGATGGACATTAAGGCCAGACTGCGCCAGATGTAGAAGATATGGAAGGATGACATCTTCCTTACATGTTGTCGGGTCATAGTTCTTGGACTTGCACCAGATGCAAAACCTCTTCCACTTGTAAGCATAAGAAGTCCTAGTGGAAGGTCGCTTAGCCTCCTTCAGTATGTCCATGCAATCTTCTGGTAGATTCAGATGGCCATATTGCACTATCTCAGGAGCCATGCCGCCAAACTCAAGGACGAGAGGTTGGGGTGCAACATCCGCCCCCCGAACTTCATGAGAAGGTCCGGTCTGTACGGCAGCCGTATGTGAGGAAGGAGAGACCGGTGAAGCAGGTCCGTGAACCACCACTGTCTGGGCCATTCTGGGGCAATCAGGATCATCTGCGCCCTGGACTGGGACAGTTTGATAAGCACCGCCGGAATCAGGGGAATGGGTGGAAAAGCGTACAGAAAGCTGTTCGACCAGTTGATCCATAACGCATTCCCCAGCGTCCCCGGCTGGTAGTACCTGGAGGCGAAGTCTCGGCATTTGCTGTTTTCGGCGGTGGCGAACAGATCTACGTCTGGAGTCACCCACCTTGCGAAGTCTTCTCCTAGTACTTATTCGTTTATGACCCATTCGTGGTTTTCCTGAATCAGTCTGCTCAGTGCGTCTGCCTGAACATTCTGCACACCTGGTAGATGGGTAGCCGTTATCGTCAGTCCTCTGGCTAGCAGCCAGTGCCAGATCGCCTGCGCCTCCTGCGACAGAGTGCGCGATCTCGACCCCCCCCTGCTTGTTGAGGTAATACATCGTGGTCGTATTGTCCGTCTGAACAAGCAAAGAGTTGGTCGGGAAGGACGGATGAAAGGCCTTCAGTGCCAAGTGAACAGCTCTGAGTTCCAGGAAATTGATGTGGTACGTGGACTCAGTCGGGGACCACGTCCCTTGAATCTGTAGGTCTCCGGAGTACGCCCCCCAGCCGCGGAGCGACGCATCCGCCACTATAGTCTGCGTGGGAATGTCCTTGTGGAAGGGAACCCCCCTGAGGAGATTCTCTACTGAACACCACCACTTCAGTGACTGAAGAGCATGCAGAGACAGTCGTATCTTGTCGTCCCAAGATCCTTTCCTCTGATCCCACTGATCCTCCAAGCACTCCTGCAATGGTCTCATGTGCAGTCATGCGTGTGGCGTGAGGACGATACAAGAGGCCATCGACCCCAGTAGAGAAGACACCGTCCTCACTGTTGTAGATGGAGCCGTCTTAAGAGCCTTAGCCTTCCGAAGGAGTGATAATCGTCTCTCCTCCGAAGGAGACACGCTTGCGGACAGCGTATTGATGGAGGCTCCCAAGTACTGTATGCACTGGACCAGAGTCGGGACAGACTTGGACATGTTGATGTGCAACCCCAGCTTGTTCAAGAGAACGCACGTCTTCCGGAAGTGCGCTTGAGCTTCCGAGGAGGCCTTGATCAACCAATCGTCCAGGTACGGGTAGACAAACACCTTGTTCTTCCTTAGGTGTGCGGCTACCACTGCCATGCACTTCGAGAATGTTCTGGGCGCAGACTTCAGCCCGAATGGCAGTACTGTGTACTGATAATGATTGGCGCCGACTTGGAATCGCAGGAACTTCTTGTGTTTGTGTGCAATGGGCACATGGAAGTACGCATCCTGTAGGTCTATAGCACACAGCCAGTCTCCCTGCTGCAGCTGAGGATAAATCTGATGCAACGACAGAATGCAAAGCTTCTCTCTGCAAATCCACTTGTTTGCTTGTCGCAAATCCAGAATGGGCCTGAACTCGTTCTTGTCCTTCTTGCGAAGCAGGAAGAACCGGGAGCACAGACCTCTTCCTCTTTTAGACAGAGGTACATCTTCTATCGCCCTTTTCCTTAACAGGATATCGGCCTCCGCCTGGAGCTCTCGCAGCTGAAACTGCAAGCTGACCGGTGGAATGGATGGAGGCGGGCTGGTGAACCGAAGACTGTATCCATTGCAAACAATATTCAGCACCCACTTGTCCTGAGTAATTTTTCTCCACTCTGCCAGAAAAAATTGAACGCTTCCCCCCACCGGAGCGGGTAACGGATGTAGGGGAAGTAACCGCTCAGGGTCGAGACCCGGCCGCGCCCTTGTTCGCTGTAGAGGACTGCTGACCTCCTCTACCCTTCTGGCGCTTCTGGAAGGGCCTCCGGAACTGCTGCTGCTGTCCCGAAGCCTGCCCTCGCCCTCTGCCCTGTGCCCCGTGCCCCGAACCGTTTCTGGAACATGCGATAGGCCTTCTTGTCCTTGGGCTTCTCCAAGTCCACAGCCGTCAGAGTCTCGGCCTCCACTTTCATGCGGGCCATCTCATCGTCCGCATGCTTGCCGAACAGGGTTTCCCCCGAGAAGGGCAGATTGGCCACTCGCTGCTGGGCCTCCGGCTTGAGTGATGTGAGGCTGAGCCAAGAATGGCGCCGCTGGTTGATCCCATGGCAGTACCCGTGGGCCGCCAAAAGCGAGACAACAGCAGCCGCGCTGATGACCTGGTTCGAAATCAGCATCCCTTGCTTCTGGATCTCCAGGAAATCTTCCTTCTTATCTCGTGGCAGAAGGTCCGTGAACTGCTGGAGGGATTCCCACAGGGCACGATCATACCGCCCCAGCAAGGCCGCATCGCTAGAGGCCTTCATGGTCGTAGATGCCGTCCCACAGGCCTTCCTGCCAGCTGAGTCGATCCATCGGCTCTCCTTATCCGGAGGCACGGTAGAAGACGGAGAGGTAGAGTGTTGTTTCCTGGCTGCCGTCACTATAACGGAGTCCGGAATAGGGTCAATCCGCAGAAAAGCTGGGTCGGAATCCGGGGCCCTGGACTTCTAAAGACAGGATGGAGCGGCTTTCGTTACTGCAGGCGTGAGGAACAGCTCCTCCGCCGGCTCTACCAATCCTGGCACGAGCGGTAGTAGAGGGCGAGACAAATGCTTCTTGTGAAGTGTCTCAAAAATCACGGACGTCGTAGGTGTTGGAGCCGTCACCGTGATTCCCAATTTTGCTGAAAAAACCAAACGGTTACAAGCAAGTTATATTTAGCAAATAGAATTTTAAAAAATCTTAGAAAAATCACACAAAAAACAAGGGTTACAGGGACGTTATGGTTAGGGTAAAATGTCACACCCCGGGACATTCCCGGGGCCGGCCCTGGGGGGTGGCAGTCCCCAGCACCATGAAGGGATCCTGGAGAGTGGCCACATGGCCCCCCTCCCATCTACTTTGTAGCCCCGGGGAGGTGGTGGTCCCTGGGGCCGGGAGTCCGCAATGGACCCTCGTCTTTACTTAATTTGTGCCCTGGAGAGGTGACAGTCCCCGGGGCTGTGGGGGCTTGGCCCCCCACATTTCAATTCATCAGCCCCGCAGAGGTGGCAGTCTCCAAGTCCAAGCGGGGGCGCTGGAGCCCCCCCACGCATTATGTTGTAATGTAGCCTTGGGGATGTGGCGGTCCCAGAGGCGCGGGGCGCATGGCCCCCACAATAAGGGCATTGACCATGCGCCCAGGACCACCTCACCCCCTTTGTGGACCAAGGTGTAATGGTAGCAAGACCCTTGTCGACAGCATCGCATTTGCAGCATCCTTTGAGCATCTTCAGCATCCTTCATCCCATGCATTAGGACGACTTCCATAGGAAAGCCCTGCCAAGGATAAAAGTGCCCAGAGCTGACTGAAGACTGCTTCACTTGATGATGTAACGATTTCTGAGGACCTTGCTGGTCCCCTTGAATGGCTCCACACTGGAGTTGGTCGCCTAAAGTGACTCCAAGAGTCTGCATTCCAACTAGCCCAAGCTTTTTGGTGAAAAGGTTTTGAAGTGTCAAATTTGTTGAATTTGCCATTGCTTGTTTGCGGTCAAATGAAATAACCTGATTTACTACACCTTGTATATTCTATTTTGCCAGAACTCTCCGCTGGATCTTTTTCATTGTAGTCTAAAAATGAAGGCTATTTTTGGGTTTCGCCTGCCGAAGGCTGCGTTCTGCGCAGCTCTTCAGCGCAGGTGAAATCCTATGTCGTCAATAAGGACTCCTGGAACGTCCCCCGGCTCTCATTGGTTAGCTCCATAAATGGAGGCTAGCCATTGAGTGCCGGATCTGTCCATCAAGGCTGGACCAGATTCGGGGGCGTTCCGGAGATTTTTTCCCAGGGCGGAGTTACGTTTTTTCCCGTTCCCTCCCCTTTCACTGAAAGTGAATTCAGATGCGCTGTCCATTCCCGCCCCCTCCGTGTGCCTTTCCGCCGCCCTTGCTGTCCTGTGCACGTTTCCCGCCGTCCGTGTCCTCTCCCGCCCCCTCCCGCCGTCCGTGTCCTCTCCCGCCCCCCTCCCGCCGTTCGTGTCCTCTCCCGCCCCCCTCCCGCCGTTCGTGTCCTCTCCCGCCCCCTCCTGCCGTCCGTGTCCTCTCACGCCACCAGCGAGTGCCCACCTCGCGATTTCTGCCCGCCTGCCTGCCTAGCGAGGGCCGCCGCGCTGCCCGCGGCGACCCGGAAGTACCTGGCCGGCCGGCCAATCCCTTCGCGGCCGGCCGGAAGTCCCGCACCCGCAGCCCGGGGGAGGGAAAGGGAAGCCTTGCTGTTTGCCGCTTCCCCCTGCCTGGGGGAAGCCTTTGTCGGTGTTGCCGGTCTCCCATGCCTGGAGGGAGACCGGAGAGGAGCCTGACGAGGGTGGAGCGGAGGGGGCGCGGGGCACATTGTGGTGCCCGCCCCCACCGCAAATCCGTACCGGCAGCAAGGAGGAGGGCAGCAGCGATCAGGTAAGGATCAGCCTGGGCCTGCCTTTAGTCACGGCGCTTCCTCGAGCACTCCGCTGCCCCTGGCCACGAGCACAGCGTGGAGTTGCTGTGGCGTGGCGCGCCGCTGACTGACTGCCTGCCAGAGCGGGGCGTGTGAGTCCGGGAGGGATTTGAACCCTGCGGTGCAGAGCGGAGACAGCATGGCTGGAGTCTGAGGTGCCTTGTGTGGAAGAGGGTCCCCTACCCCAGCATCAGATAACGTCAGGAGGGCTTCTCGCCGCTGCAGGGCTGTCGTAGGGAGCATAACCTGGTTGGGGAATCCGGAGAGCAAGGGATAGTTCCGGCCGACAGGCGGCGTCCTGTCCAGCGCGGGAGGGTGCGCCACCATGGCACCCTGGCGCCCACCGCCGCAGCGTGCCCTGCTCTGGCTCACCTTTGGGATCCTGTGCTGCGCGCCCAGACCGGTAAGGGGGCAGCTGATGGCGGGTGGCGGCTCGGGGCACTACTGTCAGGAGGTGCTTGTTTGGCGACTCTGAACTGCCTCTCCAGTGGCATCCGGGATGTACAATGTGTTGTGGGTGACTTTGAGCAAGATGTAAGGGGGGCAGAGTGGCATGTCGTGATCGTGCCCTCAGAGGTTGTCATTAAGACAGGCTCGCATCATGTGCAGAATGTAACCCTGGGTTTGGCATCATGGCCACCTGGCAGAGTTCAGAGGTGTTTAAAGGAGAGGATGGAATGTACCAAGTGCTTTCATGAGTTGTCATTAAGTTAAGATGGCATGCCCAAAGTAGGCATGGGTGTGAATGAGGGCACCATGGCATGTCCTGGGTATTCCTCTGAGGTAGGCATTACGTGCTGAATGTGTCTTTCCAGTTGCCATAAGGTAGGAAGCCACATGCTGAGTGTTACTCTGAGGTTGGCATTAACGAGGAATGGCATACGAAGAGTGTTTTCTGGGTTTGACATGAGAGTAGGCTGGCATGGGCTGAATGTCTGCGTGGCTGGCATAAGGGGCATGTGCTGATGGTGTCTTTGCGGTTGGTGTTAAGATTGTGTCACTTGGAATAGCCACAGGACCGGCTGGTATGTGATGAAGGTGACTCTGGGGCTGGCATCATGACACCGTGGCATTTGTTTAGCGTGACTTGGCATCAAAACAGGATGAAGTGAACTTTTGGAGTTGGCATAAGGGAAACCAGGCCTCTGCTGAGGATCCTTAAGGAGTTGGAATGGGCTGAGCATGTCATTGTGGTTGGCAGCTCCATGGAACAGTGTGCATTAAAATGCGTACATGGTACCTAGCATGGCATTAGAACAAAATGTCACCAAATGTTATGGTTCTGATGCTCACATCGCTGTGTTTGGCATGGAACAGACTTGGGTGTGCAACATGTTGCCCTGAGTTTCACGTCATGACATCATGTGGCGCATTATGGACTTTTAGGGAGCATTTTAACTAGGCAAGGAGGAAATGTGCCAGGTGTGTCACAGGTGTGAGCTACGTATTAAAGGTAATGTCGAGTCCTTCTCTGACGCTGGTACAAAGGTGGGATGACGAACTGAGTCAATCAGTCAAATAACTTTATTCGCATTTAGTAAATGCATAAAAGTACAAGTAGTTATCACAGTACGAATTGATCAAGGAATAATTCAAAACAGTTAAAAATTAATTGTATACATTTTTCCTTTTAAAAGATATCAACATTTATATGCATCCACATTACTGGAGCTAGCAGCTATACATTTATGAGAGGAATATTTGCAGTAATCAATTTATGATGGTAACACCCTCACGTGTGGTTTGTTCAGAATAGCCATGCACTGGAAACATGGCTGTGCTTGCTTCCCTGCCCCCTGGCTGTGCTTTCTTCCCTGCCCCCTGGCTGTGCTTTCTTCCCTGCCCCCTGGCTGTGCTTTCTTCCCTGCCCCCTGGCTGTGCTTTCTTCCCTGCCCCCTGGCTGTGCTTTCTTCCCTGCCCCCTGGCTGTGCTTTCTTCCCTGCCCCCTGGCTGTGCTTTCTTCCCTGCCCCCTGGCTGTGCTTTCTCCCCTGCCCCCTGGCTGTGCTTGCTGCCCCGCCCCCTGGCTGTGCTTGCTGCCCCGCCCCCTGGCTGTGCTTGCTTCCCCGCCCCCTGGCTCTGCTTGCTCTCCTGAGTGTGTGTGTGTGACTCTGGGTGGGTGTGTGTGGCTCTCGGTGGGTGTGTGTGGCTCTCGGTGGGTTGCTCCCCCGCCCCCTGGTTCCCCTTACCCTGGTTCCCATTCCCCTGGTTCCCCTTCCCCTGGTTCCCCTTCCCCTGGTTGTGCTTGCTTCCCTTCCCCTGGTTGTGCTTGCTTCCCTGCCACCTGGTTGTGCTTGCTTCCCTGCCACCTGGCTGTGCTTGCTTCCCTGCCACCTGGCTGTGCTTGCTTCCCTGCCCCCTCGCTGTGCTTGCTTCCCTGCCCCCTCGCTGTGCTTGCTCTCCTGAGTGTGGGTGAGTGTGGCTCTGGGTGGGTGTGGGTGTGTGTGGCTCTGGGTGGGTGTGGGTGTGTGTGTGTGTGGCTCTGGGTGTGTGTGTGTGTGTGGCTGGCTCTGGGTGTGTGTGTGTGTGGCTGGCTCTGGGTGTGTGTGTGTGGCTCTGGGTGTGTGTGTCTGGCTGTCTCTGGGTGTGTGTGGCTCTGGGTGTGTGTGTGTGGTAGTAATTGCTGTCTGCTGAGCTCGTCCGTAGGGTACAATAGGTCTCACATTTGCGAGAGATTAAGCTAATGGCAATGTAAATGACAATGCCATTTATTTATTTGTTTTCAAAACCAACACATAAATAAAAATTTTGTCATTTACAATGCCAAAAGCTCTAACTTTTCCAAAGGCGAAACCATTGCATTGTAAATGCTTGTTATAAACTGGTGTTGGATTTCTATGGTGTGGTCAATTTTGTTTTCAATTGTTCTGGTGGTGTTTAAATGATTTATACTTGTTCCTTTGTGTACGCCTTGCTGCACAGAGCCACAGCTACCCAGGATTGAGCTTAAAGTATGACAAACTAAACCTACTGGCCCTAAAGGGGTTGGTAAGTGCATTAAATAGTGCAGTGGCACAACAACACCATATAATGCACCCCATTTCCTCACAATTACATTTATGTATTTGAAGTTTGTTTTCTGCTCCAGACAAAACCGTTCCCCAGTCCTTGAAATGGAAATATTTGCACCATCTGGCCACCCAAGCATGTCTTTAAATCGATTATTTCAACAATCAAGATTTGAAGGTGCCTAATTAACTTTAATAAAGTGTCTGTTACAGCGTTGCACCGTGTGGGTGGCAATGCTGGTCAATTTGACCTAGAAAACAAGTCTACAAATGATGCAGTAGATTGTGGAGTATGCTGCTAGAGCACCAAATTTGTTTATGTTCACCAAGAAAACACTGCAGCTGTACAAATGTGTTTTCACCTGTCTTTTGTATAGGTTTCCCAAAGCATACAAAGGTAAAACTACCTCTCGCAAACAAAGTAAATGGCAAAGAGGAATAACGCATGGAGTTATAAGGCGTTTCAGGGACTGCATCAAAGTAATTGTTATAATTGGAGAAAAAGTAGCAGCAAAGATAAACACTGCCTTTTGAAACACACAAGTGACAGAAAGGCACTGAAAATATAGAATTTGCATGTTTGAAGAAAAGATTGATAAAACAATTAAGATTCAACAAGATAGGGTGGATCATGTATTTGAACTTCATACAAAGGACATACCACAAGATCTTCCTGGTCCTCTCGATTCCCAGCTAGACCATATGTAGGTATCTCTCCCAGTGTCCTGCAGAATTCTGAGGTTGCATTGAAGACAATAGCTCCTTTCTTTTCTGGGTCATCATCATCTTCTCTACCCTTCGAGGCTTCCAGCTTCTTCACCATATCAACAACCTGCCACACAAACAGATCATTTCAACAGCAGAGTAAAGCGTAACATCTCTATTCTATTGGCCAAAGTCTGCAATACAAACCTGTGTCTTAACCTTTGGTGGCAATACCGTCATAAAATGGCATCCATGTAGGCCATAAATGTTGTTGTTGTTGGAAGATGAGCTTAGAGAACTCCACTATACTTCAGATCATGCACCATCCTGCAAAGGGCACTTAATTTCTAAAACCTGGCTCTCCCGAAAGTAGGACTTCATCTATCAATAACTAAATCTATTATAGTGACCATAGTACGCATTTAGCGAGTCCTTAGTCTCTTCAACATTAAACTGCAATGAGACGCTCCTCAAAATATTATGGTGTTACAGACCCTAATTTAGAGGACTTTGACAAACTTGAAACAATTATTTCCAATCTGGAACAGCAAATCCTTGAATATCAGGACTGAGGTGAAATACCAGGTTTGTATGATTCTAGTACTTAGATAGTTTGAGACTGTAGTTCAGGGACATGCAGCATAGGCTTCAATACGTCCTCTGGTCTGGTCTGCTGGAGGTGCTGTCTAAGATTCATTTGGAAAGGCTTAGAAATACTGTAGGCTTGGACTGAGGTGTATATGCAGAGCTCATTGCTGTACCATGACTGCAATTGATACCGGCAACCCACGTGGGCTAACTCACCTTCTCACCACTGTCCTTCAGCTGCTGCAGTTGCTTCAGTTTCCTGCCTTTCTCCAGCTGTTTCTGAAGTTCCAGCTCAGCCTCATCCTCTTCAATGTGCACAGGAGAGTCTGGTGATTTCCCTTCCTCTATAAAAAAATCAAAACAAGAAGCTTCATGAACAATGCCTAGAATCCCACAGATTACCAGATCTTAAATAATCCCACAGATTACCAGATTTTAAATACATCGAGACTGCTAAAAAGTATCACATGCAAGCATTTGTTTTAAATACTCAGCCACTTGTAGCATGTATGCTCCAATAACTTCCTATTCTGGACTTTAAAGTCCTGCATTTAGACTTGAAAGGGGAGGAGACAGAAGGACTAGCATAAAACCAAAGTATAACAGGAAGGGAGATAAATAGACAAGGACTTGGTGAACAGTTCCAAAATTGAAAGTAATCAGCAAGAGATCAATTTCAAACTAAAACGTATTAAAAACCAATCCAAATAACTCTTTTTTAGCTTACTAAGGCCTACACATTTAGATATGCTCCACAAGTGTAATAGTTTGGTTTTGTTGATGTACAATAGCAGCATTTCATCTATTTCTAACTACCCACCTTTTTGCCAACACAGAACATGAGGCACAAGTAAATACAGTGATTAAAATTGGCAAATCAGTATCTCCGAAATTAGTGAAGCGTTTGGTTGAGATTACATCTCAGATATTTTGGCCCTAGTCTACAACTAAGACACTTTGAGGATCTAGAGGTATGGCTCACTGTGTATTTAAGACATATGTATCCAGGCAAGGTACAGGAGGAGTGAAGGAGGTTAAGGGAGAGCGGAAAAGTGCAGCTCTCAGAAGCTGTGCTATGGGCGTATTTCAATCAAGCCATTAATCAGTAGTTTTATAGAGCGCTTCTGGTCACCCGTGAGAGTACAGAGGCACTGGCAGGGTCTAGTTGATTAGCTGAATAGCCAGGACTTCAGGGACTTTCGGAACTCTGGACCAGTTGGGGAGGTCCGTATTTGAAAGGATAGCTAGTTCCAAGTCACTGCTGCTAGGTAGGTAGGAGTGACCCCTCTGCATCTGCTACGTCTGATGCGGGGTGAGGGTTAGAGAAAGGGACGCAGAGGTGTCTAGTGGGCTGAAGGAAGTTCAGGCGTTAGTTCAGGTAGCGGGTCGACAGCTACCACTTTAAGAGCTTTCTATGGTTATCAAAGACCACTAAAATCATGAGGTTGCCTCGATTAGCACAAAGTGCATCACCTAAATAAGGATGCATCATATACTAAGCCAGCCTCTAAAGTGTGTATTTGCAAATGTCTTGCATTCCTCTGTGTTAAGCCTAAGGCTGTTCGAACACACTTGACCCTAACAGAGCACTTTGGGATTGCATAGCAAGGTCTGTCCGCTCATAAGGGAACCCCTGGACTCTTTCCATGGTATATCAGATTTTTGATACATCACATAAGGAGCCATCTTCTTACAGCCCCTGTTCACTAATAAGGGATACCTGGACACTCTGCACAGTGCACCTCATTTTAATACCCTATATAGAGAGCTAGCTTCCTACAGTGCCCATGACGGTCAAAGGGCAAACTAAAGAGTTTTGGAGCCTTTGGCTGCCGACGGAGTGGTGGACTGGCCCTACCTCTGGCTTCCCGACCCACAGAGGCTGAGGGTACTGTATCCTCGGCCAGCCTGTGGCTGGGAAACTTGCAGGTCATAGTAGCTGCGCTACTAAAGATGTGGCTGAAAGCCCCTTCCATGGCAACGAAAGGCAAACTGGGGTTGGTGAGGGCCATGCACAGGCCCAAGGACCTGGCTGTAGCTCTACTGTCCTTAAAGCACTCCAGCGCTGAGTCTGCTTTGTCTTCAAAGAGACAGGAGCCATCAAAGGACACCCATAAGCTAAGGTTGGACATTGAGTAGCCTGGTGGGGCTCTGGAAGGTCACCGACAAAGAAGCTGCTCTACCCAGTGAGTCGGTTGTGTCCAGCACACATTGAATCGTCAACTTCGCTGCATCTCTCCCGTCAGACACAGCCTTGAAGAGTATGGTCCAGGCCTCCACTGGAACCATGGGCAGAACCTGCGCAACTGAATCCCCCCGGGCCCGGAAGTAACAGTTTAAACGGCACGTGGTGTTCACGGAGGGCAGAGTCAGGCGGGTGAACGGGAGAATGAGGCTCGGACCACCAAGCTCTCCAGGGTAGGGTGTTGTGTGAGAAAGTTGGGGTCCCCTGGGGCCGGGCAGGAACAGCGATAGGCAATTGTGAGACCCTGTGCAGGGTGTGGACCAAGTCCCTAGCAGGACGTCCGTGAGAGCCTTATTAAATGGCAAAAGAATTTCTGAAGGGGTCACGCCCGGCTAAAGCACCTCCGTCAAGACGCAAGTCTTGACTACCACTGAGGGTAGCCTAAGTTCCAGTACCTTGGCTGCCCTTCTCACCACTATAGCAAATGTCCCCTTCTCCGTAGTCACAGTAGGAGAGCATGCCAGTACCTGGAGAGATGTCCAGTCTACTAGCATCTGCCAATTCCTCACACCAGTTCATGCTGGGGTCTAGGGGCTGGTATTCTTCGGGTCCCGTGACTCCTCCTAATCCTCCCAGCCCATAAGAATAGGGAGACCGGAACCTGAAAGGCATTGCTTCAGTTGGCCTCGGGTGACGCCCCTCCGGCTCCGTGCCGGAGTCAGGGATGAAAATGGGGACCGAGCCAGGAGCATCTGGATCAGGACCAGTGCAGGCTGCGGAGACATGACCAGCACCTGTCCTGGTTCATACGTGGACCCCAGGGGCCCAACTTGAGCTGAGGCCAAACCACCAGTGGAAAAGCAGTGGGGGTCCCTCCCGAACCCACGGGGCCCAAACACACGCCAGCGGGAACAGGCCACCTAAGTATGAGGTGCATGGCTTCCGAACTCGAAGTTGGGTGGGGGTCGCTCCGGCTCCCAGAAACTCGGGGAGGCACGGAGCCGGCCGGGGCACAGCCTCAATGGAAGAGCGAGACCGCAAATGACTGTTCCCTCTTCTCATCAGATGACTTTGATGGACAGGGTTAAGTCTTCGACCTCTTCGACTTTTTAGCCTTCTTGCACTTGTGGGACTTACCCGCAGGCAATTTCGAGTGCGACAAGGATCTTGGGTTCTGCGACCAATCCTCAGACCTTCCTCTTGAACGGGATCTAGACAGTCAAGGCATTGGTCATCGGGCAGCAAGGAGCTTGAGGCAGCTCTCCTTCGAATCCTTGGGGTAGACTGCACAGCAGTCAACACAGGTCCTTGCGCTGTGGTCGCGCTCAAGGTACCAGAGGCAAACAAAGTACAGGCCTGTCACAACATCTGCCGGAGACAGGCACCGCAGGGCTTGAAGCTATCCTTCCTAGTGGACATCCTGTCACACAAGGAGAAAAATTTCAGAAACAGACAAAAAGTCTAAAAAGATCAGTCGAAAACTGACTGGGGGTAGCAACCTCCATATCTACGCTGACTGACAGAGAGAAAAGAACTGAAGTCAGCGCGCTGGGTTGGCACCAATAAAGGTACAGCACATGTTACTTCTGGCGTGAACCACGCCATGCAGAGTGAAACACCACCACAAACCGGCGTGCAGAGGTACTGCTCCCAAACATTTCCGGATCCAGTCTGACGTCTGGGGATAATTCAAAGGTAAGGAGTCTGCGACTAGAAGTCTCTATATGATTGCTGCAATTATCTGTATTGATTGTTATTAATTATGCAAACAATAATATGTTCAATATTTAATTCACAATGCCTATTGCCCACCAGCCTTGAAGGAGTATTTCTATTTTGCAGTATCTGAAAATAGATATTTTAAAAATATATAACTGAGCTGGGATAAGAGTGCATTAGTTTACCACTAGTTGTAGGAAGAGATCAGTTTACCCTGATTGGGTTTCAGTCCAACTGAAATCATTATATTATGGAATCACTATCCAAAACTTAAACACAGCGTTGATTAGACTGTTGACCTACGTAAAGTTTTGGTAAGTAAAATTTCCAAAGCCATGTGCAATAATGAAGAGTGGTTGCATTAAGAACGGAGAATAATTCCAACTGACGAAAAAATGAATTACTTCTTGAAAAAACTTTAAATAAAATAAATTATTTAGCTGTAAAAGACTTTAGAGTCCAGTCATCTGTTTGGAAATGTTCATGCATGCTGGCGATTTTAATGTTATATGAACTCAAAGTGAAATATTTACCAGAGGTGAGACGACTATTGTTTATTGTTATATGACCAGTAAACGACTACAGTTCTTCCACACTCCTGATGGTCTATCCAAAGAACAGGGTGCTAGAATGTGAGCCTGTGATAAAAAGAAGTCTAGTGATTGAAAAAATCCAGAAATCCCCGCGGGGACAGAGGCCAAAAATGTTCATCCCCATTACAAATAATTTCTAAGAACACGGGCAAAAGACAACCCAATACAGGTGAAATGTACTTAGGGTGGGCTGGTCCCAAACACTGCAAGTTAAGGCAATGAAGGTCGGCTGCAGCACAAGTATCTGCTAAAACAGACAGCTCCCTGAAAACCCAGTAAAGAAATATCAACCAAGTGTGTAGTTGGTAATCCACATTGAAAGGCATGGAGGTGTCCTAGAAATGAACAATTATGGCATCTGGTATTAGAAAAAAAAAGTCCTAGCCGTAAACCAGCAGCCTGTGGCCAGGTGCAAGAAGCTTCCAAATGGTTTTCTTTTCAGCAATGGGCAAAATGTGTACACGTCACCGGCACTGCCGCTGTGGTCAATCAAATGACATTAAAGTACTTTTAAGCCTAATAAACATACCATTTAGAATCTTGGCTGTCAAGTATAGGTGGAAGAATTGAGGTATCAGGAATACTTACCATCGTCACTGATATCCATTTTTTCTACCCGCCGGTCATCAGATTGAGGAAATAAATCTGGGTATTCAGCCCCAATTTCATAGTACTCGCCCTCTTCCAACTCTTCTTCAGGCTCGGAGCGCCATAAGCCTCTGCCACGTATTCTGTCAAGAAAAGATACTCATTTTTATGAACTTTCTCACTCCTAGACTGTGAATATAAGGACACAAAATATTGAAGAATATTGATCTATTATTTATACATGGAAAACATCTTCCACGCCTACCCCTTCACAAATATGAGAAAGTCTGGAAAGCAATTTAAGGAAAATCAGGGCTCGACAAATCAAAAAAATCTTACTTGACCTGCAGGTTGAGTAAGTACACTTTTCTACTCGACCTAACCTCAATTGCACTCGACCCACAAATTGGCACCCGGCACTGAAGTGGCAGATATCACTCGCCAGCCCGGTCAAGTAGGCCTCAAAACTGGCTCGCCCTTGAAGAAATATACTTGCATTTGCGAGCGGTCGAGTACATTTGTCGAGCCCTGAAAATTTTACTTACCCAGTAAGCATCTGTTAGTGGCTTGTGGTGCTGTAGATTCACATGCTATGCATAATACTGCTATCTAGTGTTGGGCCACCACAAGTGCAAGTTGTTTTTCTTCTAAGAAAGTCTTTTGAGTCACGAGGTACTGTGACTCCTCCTCTTGCTGGTAATGTGCATGGTCATCGACTCCATTGTTAGACTGTTCTTCCTCACGGCAGGTGAGGATGGAATGCGAAGCGAAGCATTGAATAGAGAGATGTCCGTGCAAAGAAAGAGGAAAGTGAAGTCGAAAGGTGACAGCAGCAACTACAGGTGCCCAAGGAGAAGGGTGGCCGCATGTGAATCTACAGCACCACATGCCACTAAAAGATACTAACAGGGCAAGTAACATTTCATGTGTGGCTGTAGGTAAACATGCTGTGCATGGACTGTAAAGCAGTCCTCCCAGAAAAAGTGGTGGCTAGACTGTGCAAATTGTAGAGGTTTGAAAAAAGTGTACGGAGAACTGCCTAGCCAACACTGGCTTGTTTGCGGGCTAGTACTCCTACACAATAATTCTTTGTAAAAGTATATGGTGTCGACCATGTAGCTGCTTTATAGATGTCAGCTATAGGAATGTTCCACAGGAAGGCCAAAATGGCTCCTTTTTCCGAGATGAGTGTGCTCTAGGAGGAATAGGCAGGGTCGCTTTAGCATAGCATGTCTGGATGCATTTAACCATCCATCTTGCCTTGCCCGATGTGGACAGGAGCCTTCCCTTTGTAGGGTTTGGAGAAAGCAACAAAAAGCTGTTGTGTTTTCCTAAAGGATTTAGCTCGGTCAGTATAGTACATGAGGGCCGGTTTAACATCTAAGGTATGGAGAGCCCGTTCTGCAACTGAGTCAAGTTGAGGACAAAAACAGGAAGTTCAATGGACTGAGCGAGGTGGAACTATGAGACCACCTTTGGTCGTAATTTGGGGTTGGTGGGGAAGAGAACCCTATCTCTGTGTATCTAGAAGAAAAGTTAGGGTTAGTGCCTGAAGCTCACTGGCATGCCAGAGGAAGTGATGATGACCAGAAATGCTACCTTTCAAGAGAGAAACTGATGGGGGCAGGAGTGGAGAGGTTCGAACGTAGGGCTCATTAGTCTTGTTAATACAGTGTTAAGGTTTTATGTTGAGGCTGCCAGGACCAGAGGAGGAACGACTCTTCAGACTCTCCTTAAAGGCTTTAATGACAACTCAGAAGAGGGAAACGTGTTGCCTGTTTTGAAGGTAGGCGGCTACAGCAGCCAGGGTAGTTGTATGGATGTGAAAGCTAAACCACAAGTTTGTAAGTGAAGCAGATAGACAAGGGACTAAAGTGTTTGGAACAACAATACTAGAAAAATCTCTTCCACTTGGCAGCATAACAGGCACGCTAGGCTACAGCGCCTCAATAAGAATGTTCATGCATTTGGGTCAAAGATCAAGGTACCCAAATTCTAAAATTTCAGGAGCCAGATTCAAGATTGAGAGACCTGGGGTCCCGGTGCCCGATTTCTCCTTGGTTCTGCTTGAGAAGGTTTGGCCTGTTGGGAAGTCTCTCTTGCGGAACCACTGAGAGTTCGAGGAGGGGGATGAACCATGGCTGGCATGCCTAGGTGGGAGCCAACAGGATGAGGGTGAGAGATGTCTGCTGAAGCCTCCAAACAATAAACAGAAGTAATAGGAGAGGGAGAAAAGCGTAAGTAAATATCCCTGACCAAATCATCCATAGCGCATTGCCTCTGGACTGTGGGTGTAGGAACATGGAGACGAAGCTTGGGCAGGTGACGTTTTCTGCTGTGGTGAAGAGGTCCATCTCTGGTATCCCCCAAGGATTGAAGTACTCGAGGAAGACTTGCGGGTGGATTTCCCACTTGTGGATCTGTTGCTGAATCAGGCTGAGGAGGTCAGCAAAGTCGTTGTCCACTCCCAGCAAGTATTCTGCGAACAGATGGATCTTGTGTCAGAGGGCCTACCTCCAGATACTCTGAAGTAGGTGAGATTAGCTGTAGGGATCTGCTGCCCCCTTGCTTCTGAAGATAAAAAATGGCTGTCATGTTGTCTGTCCTGAGGAGGTCTACTTGGTCAATAAAGTGGGGGAAGCAAAGCTTTCAATGCATGCTAACAGCGAGTAGTTCCAGTGCGCACCCCAACCCGTAACGGAGGAGTCCATTTTTATGGTCCTCTGCGGAACTGGGATGAGTAAAAGCGACCCCTGCAACAGGTTGTTGGTGTTCCACAATTGCAGAGAACGATATGTAGGGTGGCTGATCAACACTAGAGTGTCCTAATGACCCTCCGCTTGGAACCGCTTGAGCACCAAGCACTACTGCAACAGGCGTATGTGCAATCTGAAATCTACTCGCCCACTCGCTATGGCAAGTCAGACTATTAGGTTGAGCTAGATTTAGGACCTTCTCGCCCATTCCAGCGAGTTAACAAAGAACGAATGTATGACGTTACAACGCATACTATTACAACGCATGCTTTTACAACGCATTTTTTACAACGCATTGTCTTTTACCACAAATGATTTCACAACACAAACCAATACAACACAAATATATAAAATATATTAAAATACTCATTACAACGCAAGATATACTACGCATGCCATTACAACGCAAAAAATCGTTAATTTTTTTTTTGTAAAATACCTCCTGGCACGGATGCAGGGAAAATAGGTGTTTTGGGTGCGGAAGTGTATTAAAATGTGGATAGAAACTGAGCACACATACGTTAAAAAGTACTCGGTAAAGAAATTAATACTCTGGTATTAATTTTAATACTCTAGTATTGGTAGAGTATTCAAAATTACTAGAAAACAACAATTTTCACAAATACAAAAGGGATTTAAAAGAAGAAATTCACATAATATAGAAAAAATTATGAAATGTACCCAAAAAAAAAAGTCGATAACACAGAGCTGAAAAGAAAACGACGAGACCACCATTTTTTACCCTGAAGTCTTACAACAGTTTCAATGACAAAATATTGACCCGATGGCACACAAAATGGAGGTGAAAACAGACATATTTCACACTAACTGGCAAAATCGTAAACACAAATTAAATTATATGTTTTCACATTAAATAAATGAGAAAAAAACATGAAGTACATATTTTTGTGAAAAAAATGGTAGTACATCAAAAGGGATATAAAAGGAGCCGTCCACCATTTTGAAAGCAGTGGTCAACTGAATACCAACGAGAGCACACGCTTATTTAGCTGCCACTCACTATCCGAGAAACTGACACTGTGACAAAGCAAAACAGACTCTCAGATATATCATGATTAAGTAACTAAAATTACAAATCAATTACTTGCTAGTATTTTAAAATAAGCAAATCAATATTTTGTGAAATGTACATTTAAAAAAAGAATTATGATAACTTTTAACAAAGTTTGTAGAGGAGTGAAAAATGCTAGGGTGCTTACAATGAATTTACAAATCGGAAGAGAGTGTGGGGTTAATAAAAACTTTTCAACAGTGACAATGAGCCTTGTTTTGCTAAAAAGAAGCATATTGTTGTGGAAAAACACATTTAAAATCATTGTTTTACCAGTATACGTGGTAGTTGTTTAAGCAAAATGATGTCTTGTGGGGTACTGAATAATATTTAAATAAGTGCAAGGTGTACCTAGAAAAGAGAAAACAAAGTAGTACTATATGAATAAGTGAAGGTAGAAATGACGATGACAAAATGTCACAAAACAGAATTTAAAGATACTACTGAATCACAGTGAAGTCACTTATGTTTGAAAAGGTGAATTGTGGAGAAGTAACAAAAATTATTTTTAAAAATGGGTGCTTTGATCATTGCAAAAGCTAATAACTTTAATTTTAGAAAAATTGGTAAAAGTATAAATTAATTTAAATTAAAAGCAAACTAATTGTATTCATATAGATACCAGCACCCAGACAATTGAGAACACAACTTCATAACTGATCCACCTTCAAAAAGGCATCCAAAATTCATTATCAGCACCTTCAATCTTCTAAACAACTTTTAAACGAGTACATTTGATAAAAATTATGCCCCCAAAAATTAAAATGTATTTCTCCAAAGCAACTAACACATATTTAAACAATAGAACTGTTTCTAATCTAATTTTTTTACTCTTCCAGATCTAAAGAAGATTCAACACATGAAAAATAACCTGAGAACAAAAATCCAGAAATCAAAAGACAAGAAGGAAGTCAAAACATTTTAAAAGGTAATTTGTACTAAAAAACAATGCAAATTGAAATATTTTTTTCCACAGTATATTATCGTCCACAACAAAGGTGAAACTGGTTCCATCCAAAAATTTAAAGACAATGGTGGGATAATAACTAATTAAACATAGGTAGTACTTTAATGTGCCAAATATAAGTTGCAGGAAACGGAAAGCGGTACCACTTAGTAATATAAAGAATACACAACCGATGCAAAGGACTACAACAGTATATTAGAGGTGAAAAAAGTAATTAAAGAAGTGCTTTCCGTAAAAATAAATACTTGACAGTGTGTGGATGAGGGAGGCTCGTGAATTTCATGAGGCTACATGCAACATTCCAAAATGAAAAAATTAGAATGATTCAACTTTCATATTGTTTTAGAGGTACTACTTACATGATGACCTATTCTAAGCATTGTATTTTTAAAAAAAACAAGAAATGCAAATAACACATTTTTAAAACAATATCACCATATGTTTGTAATTACATAAGCCATATTTTTATCTTGTCGACAGATAACAGTCAGACAATAAAGAACACTAATTCAATCCAAAAATACAGAAACACCTGCTTCAACAGTCAACATTAAATTGAAAGGGGAGTTAATTTCCTAAATAATACTAAAGATTAACTAAAACTTTTTTCCCCAAAACGTGCAACACACCTAAAAATCTATACAAATAATTCTGACCTATCTACTTTTCACTTTCAGAAAAAATTATTCTCCATTGAAAACATATTTAAGGATCACAGCTCAACGTGAAGCAAAGCCAACCAATTCAAAAGGTATTTGCAACTAAAAAAACGAATAAAACATTTTTTCAACAGGCAGATAAAATGTTTTATAATGTATTTATAATGCAACAAATAAAAGTGACATAATATAACAGATATACTTTTCCCAATAAAAACTGACAATCAAAAATGTTCTTTAACCGCATGCGCGCTAGCGGTTTTCCCGCTGCGCGCTGAGTTTTAAAAAAAAGACGCGTTACATGACGAGCTCAGCTCGTCATGAGCATACGAGTGTCGTCGCTCATGACGAGCTCAGCTCGTCATGAGCGCGGAAGTGGTTAAAAAGTCTTTAAAATTGGACGATAATGCTCATCTAAACTGATAATATATTTAATAACTTACATTTTTTTTCTTTTTCTTTACATTTCAGATAATGTCTTCAAATAAGAAAGCAAATTATATAACCTCAAACAAGGGAAACTGGCTCCTCAAGAATGCAGGGTACATTGATTGCAAGGAGAGACTAACAGAACCAATGTGTCATTGGAGGTGTGTGCAATACTACTCAAACCATTGCACAGGCAGAGCGGTTACACTGGGTGACTCTGTTTTAAAAACCACAGACCATAACCACTCTGCCTCTGCAATGGTGATTGAGGTTAGAAAAACAATTAATGAAATGAAGGAAATTGCAAGCACCTCCAATGACTCCTGTGGTTCTATTTTGAGGGAGGTTGCACAACACGTCCCAACTCATGTTGCCAGCAGTATGCTCATTATACCCAATCTGAGACGTATTATACAACGCAAAAAACAGGCAAGTAACCCACAAAGAGTTACACCACAAACCTTCTCTGACATACTTATTCCTCCTGAACTCTCTCTTTCTATTTCTAATGAAACTTTTTTACTGCATGACAACCAAAACCCTCTGAAAAGAATCCTCATTTTTAGCACACCACGTAATCTAGTTAAGTTGGAGAATAGTGATGTTTGGATGATGGATGGGACGTTTAAAAGCACGCCCCATCCATTCACCCAAATATACACCATTCATGCTAAAATGAACAATACAGTAGTTCCCTTGGTATACAGTTTGCTACCTGATAAACAAACCACAACTTACACTGAACTTTTAACAGTGATAAAATCCAAAACACCCAACAAAAGTCCTAGGAAAATTATTGACTTTGAATTTGCAATGATTAATGTTACTTCCAAAACGTACGTGGATACCCTAATTCAAGGATGTTTTTTCCACTTTTCCCAGGCATTTTGGCATAAGATACAAAAAACATCCTTAGTTGTGGATTACGTATCAGATAGCAAACTGCAATTCGAACTAGAAAAACTAACTGCACTTTGCTTTGTTCTTCCTGATAGTGTAGACAAGTACTACACTGCAATTACAGAATCTGACTATTTTTCAACAAACTAAGAAAAATTGGCACCCTTACTAAATTATTTTGAAGACGCATGGATTGGGCATCTAAGCAGGTCGGGTCGCAGGAGGAAGCCACGTTTCCATGTGGAGTGGTGGAACTGCTACTCGAGCTGCTTAGAAGGAGGAGCAAAGACAAACAATGCCATAGAGGGATGGCACAACTTCTTCAACCATACAATTGGCAAAGCTGACCCTAACTTTTATAATTTTTTGGAAACTTTGAGGAAGCAGCAAAGTTTCCAAGAAATGAGAATGTCACAAGCATTAACAGGTAGTCTAAAGCCACGTATTAGCAAAAAATCTAAAATGTCAGAAAGACTATTGGCAACTTTACAACAATTTCCGTTGCGTCTGGCTTCAGACTACCTGGATAATGTTGCATACATTCTACATTACTAATACACACTCACTTTTACTTTCCTGTTTTGCCCTAAAATGTACATCTTGTTAAAATTGGCATTTTTTAAACATATATAAAATTTGTAAGTCGGGTCACCTTACCTTAGATGTGTTTAACTTTCCAATCCAAATAATGGAATCCAGGATTTACTTTTTTTCCCCCCAAAAAAAGTACACATGCGCAAATCCCCCCAAAAAATGTTGTTTTAAACAACCCATTTTCCATAAGGATGTTTTTTTGCAAAAAGTAAGTATTCTATAATGTCCTTTTTTTTTCTCGATACAACGAAGACATTTCCAAAAATTCATGGTCCGTTCAAGACATTGTATGAACAAAATTAAAGCATACAAAAAAATCCAACAAAAAGAAAAATGTTGATTTCAAAAGAGCCAATCCATAAGTAATTCTTCTCCTGCTCCCACGTTTTTAATCCGAAACTTCCCAGATAATTAACCTTCTCCAATTTTTATTCAAAAATCCAAACCTTCCGATTCCGCAATCCAAAAAAACAAAATAAAATTCCCAAAAAGCATTGAAGTCTTCCTTGAAAAATCCTCAATGTCCATCCTGAAACCCAAAATAAATCCATATGACGAAAATCGAACATTTCTTTCAGCGCATTTATAAATTAAAGTACTTTTTGCATTTTTTTTAAACAAATAACATTATTTACAATTAGATATCCTTTCTAGATCCTAATATTTAAACTCAAACATTTTTAAAAGATAAACACGTGACCCGACCTGGGCATACACTATCAACATGGTTGGTAACATCTTACGATAAATCAAATTAAACACATTAATGAGATGTAAAAACCTACCTCATCTCTCCTTGCAATAAAAGTCACTCAAGCACTATTGTATTTAAGTTTATAACGTTTCTTACCTGAGAGCAGGTCTCCCAAGCTTGTGCTCTGTCCGGCGACGCTCCTCAAAATGGCTGCCTTCAAGTATCACGTTTACGTGTAAACGTCATCTGGAGCAACAAAATATGAAAACGGACAATTTCTTTCTTTCTAATGTTTAACATACTATTAAAGTGTATTTTCATCAAATTAACGCATTTTGTACATTTTGAATACATTATAAAGATATAAAAAATACATATTTTTTTATAAAAATATTATTAACCCCTACTATGCTGGTGACGGAACCACTCCGTCACCAGCCACGGGTGGGCTGTGCTAATGACGGAGTGGTTCCGTCACGGCCGACCGCCGCGCCTGCGCTGATTTCGCACCTGCGCGGTGCGTTCTATTATGCGGGCGGGGCCATGACGGAACCACTCCGTCATTAGCACAGCCCACCAGGGGCTGGTGACGGAGTGGTTCCGTCACCAGCATGCCGGCGCCTAGCGTGCCCCCCTCCCCCCCAGCGCTGCGGCGGTAATTCCAAGGAGTTAAAAAAAAAAGAAACACTCGCATTTTTATTAATCTTTTTTTAGTAATATATTAAAATATAACTACTACTTTAAATACTGTGTAATTTGGATTAATAAAATGTTCTTACCTTTTAGCTGCTCCATCAGGCTTGTATTCACTCCTGCGATCCTCTCCAAATGATTTTGAATATCATAGACGCGGCAATCTCCTTAAGAACTATAGAAATAAAAGAAGGACTTTGTTTCCCCATTCACATCAATGTAAAAGCGTGGGGAAAAGTATCCTCATCCTTTTTTTAAATAATTAACTTAAAAGTATAATTTATTAAAAAAAAAATCTGTGTTAAAATTACTATAACAAATTGTAATGAAAATTTGTTTAAAAAAGCATGCTAATTTTAATTAATATTTCAAATTTTTTAAATAAATGTTATATTTTTAAAATTATATTTTAAAATGCTTTAATGCCTCAAACAATTTTTTTTATTTATAAAAAAAGATATTTTTTGTAAATAAATTAAAATGTATTTTATTAGAATATTTTAAATTAATTAAAATTTTAAGGGTAAGTCCTGGATAGTGTGGGTTTCTTACTCCAGGGAGGGTGCATCTGTAGGGTTAGTGCTGGATAGTGCATGGGTAATAAAATAATTACTATTCTAACTCCATGGGGGTGCATCTGTAGTGAAAGCGCTGGATAGTGTAGTGGTAATAATTACTATTATCACTCCAGGGGGGTGCATCTGTAGTCTAAGTGCTGGTTAGTGTAGGGGTAATAATTACTATTTTAATTCCAGTGGGGAGCATCTGTAGGGTAAGTGCTGGATAGTGTAGGGTTAATAATTACTATTCTAACTCCATGGAGGTGCATCTGTAGGGTAAGTGCTGGATAGTGTAGGGTTAATAATTACTATTCTAACTCCATGGAGGTGCATCTGTAGGGTAAGTGCTTGTTAGTGTAGGAGTAATATTTACTATTCTAACTCCAGGGGGATGCATCTGTAGGGTAAGTGCTGGATACTGTAGGAATAATAATTACTATTCTAACTCCAGTTTGATGCATCTGTAGTGTAAATGATGAATAGTGTAGGGGTACTAATTACTTTTCTAACTCCAATCAATCAATCAGTACATTTGTAAAGCGCGCTACTTACCCGTGAGGGTCTCAAGGTGCTGGGGGGGGGCTGCTACTGATCGAAGAGCCAGGTCTTGAGAAGTCTTCTGAAAGCCAGCAGGTCTTGGGTCTGTCGTAGATTGCTAGGGCGGGTGTTCCAGGTTTTGGCGGCGAGGTAAGAGAAGGATCTGCCGCCGCCGGTTGTTTTCCGGATACGAGGAACTGTGGCGAGGGCAAGGCTGGCAGAGCGGGGGCTGCGGGTGGGGGTGTGGACGCTGAATCGGTCGTTGAGGTATGCTGGTCCGGCGTTGAGTAGGGCTTTGTGTGCGTAGATGAGGAGTTTGAAGGTGATCCTCTTGTTGACGGGAGTCAGTGCAGGCCTCTCAGGTGGGATGTGATGTGGCTGTGTCGGGGGACGTCGAGGATCAGTCGTGCCGAGGCGTTCTAGATGCGTTGCAGCCTTCTCAGGAGCTTGGTTGTTCCTGCGTAGAGGGCGTTCCCGTAGTCCAGTCTGCTGGTGACAAGGGCCTGGGTGAGGGTTTTCCTCGTGTCGGAGGGGATCCATTTGAAGATTCTGCGGAGCATTCGGAGGGTGTTGAAGCAGGACGCGGAGACGGCGTTGACTTGTTTGGTCATGGAGAGGGCAGAGTCGAGGATGATCCCCAGGTTGCGTGCGTGGTCGGTGGGTTCTGGGGCTGTTCCTAGCGCTGTTGGCCACCAGGAGTCGTCCCAGGCTGATGGAGTGGGGCCGAGGATGAGGACCTCCGTCTTGTCTGAGTTCAGCTTCAGCCTGCTGTCCTTCATCCATTCTGCGACGGCCTTCATTCCTCTGTAGAGGTTGGTTTTGGCGGTGTGGGGGTCTTCGGTGAGGGATATGATCAGCTGGGTGGCTCGGCGTAGGAGATGATGTTGAGGATATGTTGTCGTGCGACGAGGGCAAGTGGTGCCATGTAGATATTGAATAGCGTCGGGCTGAGGGAAGATCCTTGTGGGACGCTGCAGATGATCTCGGTGGTCTTGGAGCAGAAGGGTGGGAGGCGGACGCTCTGGGTTCTGCCGGAGAGGAAGGATGGGGTCCAGGCCAGGGCCTTCACTTGGATTCCGGCGTTATGGAGGCGTGCTGTTAGCGTGTGGTGACAGACCGTGTCGAAGGCTGCTGATAGGTCCAGAAGGATGAGGGTGACTTTCTCCTTTGTCCATCAGGATCCTGATTTCATCAGTGGCGGCGATGCGGGCGGTCACGGTGCTGTGGTTGTTGCGGAAGCCGGACTAGGATGGGTCCAGGAAGTTGTAGTCTTCGAGGTAGCGGGTCAGCTGTCTGTTGACAATCTTCTCCGTGATTTTTGCCGGGAAAGGGAGCAGGGAGATGGGCCGGAAGTTCTTGAGGCCTTGGGGTCCGCCTTGGGTTTCTTCAGTAGGGCATTGATCTTGGCGTGCTTCCAGCTCTCCAGGAAGGTTTCTGTCTCGAAGGAGCTGTTGATTCTTTTCCGGAGATGGGGTGCGATGGCTGTGCTGGCTTTGTTGAAGACGTGGTGGGGGCATGGGTCAGATGGGGATCCGGAGTGGATGGAGTTCATGGTCTTGATGGTGTCTTCGTCGCGGACGTTGGACCATGCAGTCAACCGACCTGTGTGGGTGGAGGTCGCAGGGGTGGTGGCCTCGGCAGTGGGTGTGGGGGAGTCAGAGTTGAAGCTGTCGTGGATGTCGGTGATCTTGTGGTGAAAGAAGGTGGCCAGTGAGTCGCACAGGTCTTGCGATGGGGGAATGTCGTTGGTGTTGGAGCTGGGGTTGGAGAGTTCTTTCACGATGCTGAAGAGCTCTTTGGTGTTGTGTGCGTTGTTGTCTAGGCGGTCCTTGAAGGCGGTCCTCTTGGCGGTCCTGATAAGATGGGGGTGTCTGCGGGTGGCGTTCTTGTGGGCTGTGTAGCTGTCTGGAGTTCGGTTGTGGAGCCATCTCTTCTCCAGCTTCCGACAGGAGCGCTTGGAGGTCCGAAGGTCTTCGGTGAACCATGCGGCTTTCTCGTTGGTGTGGTTGGTAGCGGAGGTCTTGAGTGGGGCGAGGGTGTCGGTGCAGTCGCTGATCCACTGTTTGAGGTTGATGGCGGCGGTGTCGGGGTCAGTGGGTGGTCTCAGGGCGAGGGTGGTGATCAGTTGGTCCTTGGTGACCTTGCCCCAGCAGCGGCGTGGCAGCTGTTGGGTGTGGTGGTGTGTGGTGGGTTTCTTGAAGGTGAAGTGAACGCATCTGTGGTCGGTCCAGTGGGTTTCGGTGGTGTGGTTGAAGGCGACGTGGGGGCTTGCGGAGAAGATGGGGTCCAGTGTGTGTCTAGCGGCGTGGGTGGGTGCCGTCCCAAGCTGTTTGAGTCCGAGGTTGGCGAGGTTGTTGTTCTCAAGGTGGAAGTTCAGGTCCCCAAGGAGGATGTAGTCCGTGGAGGTGGGGGCGTGGGTGCTGATGAGGTCGTTGGGGGCGTCGCTGAACTGTGGTCGAGGTCCGGGTGGTCTGTAGACGAGTGTTCCTCTGAGGGTGGTGTAAGGGTCGGTGTGGATCTGGAAGTGCATGTGCTCGGCGGCGGTGAGGGTGTCGTCAATGTTGGTTGAGACTCTCAGGTGTCGTTGTGGACGATGGCGATTCCCCCTCCCACTCCGTTGGTGCGGTCTCTGCGGGAGATCTTGTAGCCCTCGGGGATGGCTATGGCGATGTCTGGTGCCGAGGTGGCGTTCAGGAAGGCGACGTCAGGGGTGGTTGAGTCTAGGAGGTCACAGAGTTCGATGGCGTGTTTGCGAGCGGAGCGGGTGTTGAGGAGGATGCACCCGAGGTGGTTGGGTTCTCTGGTTGATGGTTTGGCGGGCCGGATGCTGGTGAAGCTGCAGTTCCGGCAGGTGAAGGGCCCTTGGGTGTGCTTAGGGGTGGCCCGGTAGCAGGAGTGGTCTTGTCCGGTGTTGAGTGTGTGGAGGGTGCTGGGGTCGTAGTGCAGTCTGGTGTTGTGGCGGCTTCGGGGTCCAGGGGTTCTGGCGCTGGGCGCGGTCCAGGCGCGGATGGGCGCAGACGGGCTTGCCTTTGGCGTGCCTTCGGCGCACAATCGGCGCGTCCGGGCGGCGGAGGCCATTTAAGCGGTGGGAGGAGGCGCGGCTGGGAGGCGGGAGCGGGGCGGCGAGGGGAGTGGCCACGAGGAAGCGGCGGGAAGCGAGTGGCACAGAAGGCAAGATGGGGGGGTGGAGGGGGGTGGCGGAGGGCTGTGGCGGTAAATTTAACAGAAACACGAAAATGGCAAAAGTAACAACAGTTGTAGAACAGGCAATGAGAAATAATCAAACCCACAAGCAGAGCGCTGGCGAGGCTCAGGGGGCTCGAATCGAGCGCGATCAGAAGGAGCAGCTGGTGGCAATGGGAGTGACTCGGCCCTTGAACAAGGTCGAGGTCATCTTTTGGGTAAGTGCTGGATAGATAATGGGTAATAATTACCATTCTAACTCCAGGGGGGTGCATCTGTATTGTAAGTGCTGGATAGGGTAGGAGTAATAATTACTATTCTAACTCCAAGGGGGTGCATCTGTAGGGTAAGTGCTGGATACTGTAGGAGTAATATTTACTATTCTAACTCCAGGGGGGTGCATCTGTAGGGTAAGTGCTGGATAGTGTAGGGGTAATAATTACTATTCTAACTCCATGGGGGTGCTTCTTTTGGGTAAGTGCTGGTTAGTGTAGGAGTAATAATTACTATTCTAACTCCAGGGGGGTGCATCTGTAGGGTAAGTGCTGGATACTGTAGGAGTAATAATTACTATTCTAACTCCAGTTTGATGCATCTGTAGTGTAAGTGCTGGATAGTGTATGGGGTACTAATTACTATTCTAACTCAAGTAGGGTGCCTCTGTAGAATAAGGAAATTGCTACTTACCAGTATGCATCTGTTCTTGGCATGTAGAGCTGCAGAGTTGCACACTGTGCATAGATCGCCACCTAGTGTTGGGCCCGGATGTTTGCAGTTTGTTGTTGTCCTGAAAAGTTATTTGGAAGTCACGCGATAGGAGACTTCTCTTTAGGACCATATTGCGCATGAGCATCGGCTCCATCCCCAGAATTTCTTTCGCCATTAGGGAAATGATGGAGCTTTGCAAGAAAAGGAAGGATGCCCATGTAATTTGTATTTAATTAAGAGAATACTGGAACAGACAAGGGTAGCCGGGAAGGCGGGTGTGCGTGTGCAACTCTGCAGTTCTACATTCCAAGAACAGATGCATACTGGTAATTAGCATTTTCCGTTCGAGGCATATGAGCTGCAGATTGCACACTGTGCATAGATTGTATAGCAGTACCCACTCTTAGTGGCAACCACCCCTATCTGTTGCAGTAGTTTGGAATAATGTTTTGAGAACAGCCTGGCCCACATTACTTGTTGTTTTGTTTGCACATCTACACAATAGTGTTTTGTGAATGTGTGCGGTGTAGACCATGTAGCTGCTCTGCAGGTGTCATCTAGGGGAATGTTCCCTAAAAATGCCATTGAAGCCCCTATTTTTCTTGTAGAGTGGGCTTTAGGAGGAACAGATAACATACGTTTAGCTTTGTGGTAACAAATCTGTATGCATTTGACAATCCATCTAGCTATCCCAGATTTTGAAATGGGATTACCCTTGTGTGGTGGTGAGAAAGACACAAAAAGTTGTCTTGTCTTACAAAAAGGTTGTGTCCTTTCTATGTAGTATAGCAGTGTTCTTTTGACATCTAATGTGTGAAGAGCTCTTTCTGCTACTGACTGTGGTTGCGAGAAGAAAACAGGCAGTTCCACACATTGATTGAGATGGAATGGAGAAATGACTTTGGGCAGGAATTTTGGATTAGTACGTAGAACTACCTTATTTTGATGCATTTGCAAGAAGGGTTCTTGGATGGTTAGTGGTTGTAGTTCACTAACTCTCAGCAGAGAAGTAATAGCTACTAGGAAAGCAACTTTCCATGTAAAAAAGTGTAAATCACATCTGTGTAAAGGTTCAAAGGGAGGTCCCATTAACCGTGTGAGAACAACGTTTAAATTCCACACAGGCGAAGGTGGTTGTGAGGAGGAGCCTATCTTTACCCCAGTAATCAGCCCCCGTCGGAGTTTTACAAAGGAACTGCCGTCCCTTGGCCCGGACCATATAGGGTAAACTAACCCGGAATCCTTTTCCCTGCAGGGACGTCCAGGGGAAAGCAACAACCAATGGGACACGACCTGGGCCGGTAGAAGGGCCAGTAGAAAGGCCGGTAGAAAGGCGGACCTGGCCCACGAAGAAAAAAACCCAGAAGACGCCAGCAATCAGGAGGACGACGCCAGAGACACGAGGAGGACCAGCGGTAACGAAGACCAACCCGAGGACAACGACCTCACCGAAGCAGAGGAAGACGAGGCTGCCGACGGCGAGGCCGAGACCTGGTCTGAGGATTGGTGGGCACCCCCGGAGGACGCCCAAGTGCCGCCGTAACTCTGGTGCGTGAATCGGGCGATGGGGTTGGAGGGAGGGAGGTAGGTAACGTTACGGGAAAGACTGGGGCACAGGGAATTTGTGTGGTTCGTGGGGTTTTGTTTTCTATCCCTTTTCTGTTCTCCGTATCAGAGAGGGAGCGGGCGCACCTGATTTCCATTGTTCTGACCATTTGCCTATGTACGGTGGTCTCGACTAGTGTCGAGACCACCGTACATTGGCATAGGTACATAGGATGTCGAGAAAGGGTTGGGGGTCGACGGTCTTACTTACGACCCGTTGAGCTGGAGTGATGTCCTAGACTTCTTCGGCATCGGAGGATCCGATACTCTCTTCGGCGTGCTGGTGTTCTGGCACGTCGACGCCCTCTTCGAAGATGTCGTCGGGGATCGAAGCGGACGAGCGAGCCATAGTTCTCCGGGCTCGTCGGTCCCGAATGGTTTTCTTGGAGCGGAATGAGGCACATGCCGAACAGTCTTTGGCCTTGTGCTCCTGTGAAAGGCAAAGGTTGCACACCTCATGTAGGTCAGTGTGGGGAAACTTCCACCCACATTGAGGACACTTCTTGAATGGCGTTGTTTCCATGAGCCAGAAAGCAAGGCCTAGGTAGGCCGGAAGGCCTTCGGCGACGACTGGAATCGAAGCCTTCGAAGTGGTAGAGAATTGCGTCGATGTAGCGCGAACGAAACAATACAGTCGAACTGGGTGAGGATTGCGCGTCGAAGGAAAATCGGTTCCAAACTGGAGCGCAGGAAACACATCCGAGCCTGATGGTGGAAAAAAACATTCTGTGGATGGAGCCGATGCCGATGCGCAATATGATCCTAAAGAGGAGTCACCTATCTCGTGACTTCCAAAGAACTTTTCATGACAACAACAAACTGCAAACATCCGGGCCCAAAACTAGGTGGCGATCTATGCACAGTGTGCAATCTGCAGCTCATATGCCTCGAACGTGCTGGTTAGTGTAGGCGTAATAATTACTATTCTCACTCCAGGGGGGTGCATCTGTAGGGTAAGTGCTGGATACTGTAGGAGTAATAATTACTATTCTAACTCCAGGGGGGGTGCATCACTAGGGTAAGTGCTGGATAGTGTAGGGATAATAATTACTATTCTAAGTCAAGTGGGGTGCATCTGTATGGTAAGTACTGGGTGCATCTGTAGAGTAATTGCTGGATAATGTAGGGGTAACAATTTTAAAAATTCAAATTCAAATTAATAAAAAAAATAATTCAATTAAATAAATTAAATAGAATACTTACCCATACTTATGTTGTAATGGCATGCGTTGTAATAGCATCTGCGTTGTAATGGCATGCGTTGTAAAGGATCTTGCGTTGTAAAAGTTTCATTGTAATGGTATTGCGTTGTTATTCCTGCATTGTGATGGTTGTTTCCCCAAAGAACATATGTTCTGTTCAGTCAGAAAGTGAAGGCGCAATAAAGATGCCTTAAAATCTGGTTTTTATCTTGCCACATTTGCTCTGTTTGTTATTCTTTGGCGAAACCGGCGCTGAGCGATACAGCTCCACTGTTCCAGAGGACTGGACTCAGAACAGGGTATAGCCATGAGCTAACCCTGCAAATACTGGAATGAGGCCATCACCTCCAGAAGTATAATTAAGCAAGATAAATTTGAAGTATCCTTATTCAAATGCCTAAAGCTAATCTTCTATCTCTTATCAATGAACAACATTGGAATTCCTACAACGTAAAGTAGGCGATTTCTCAACTGCAGGACTGGAATTATGATAACCTCTAAGACTCCGTTTTTTACTACATGGTTCTCGAGAGGAAGGCTTTTTCAGCCAAAACGCGCGTAGAGACAAGGAGATCAATGGAGTACCTCTCACACATAGAACATATTAGATAAATGAAGAAAACTGGAGGATCTACTATACTCTGACCATTGGAGAGTATTAAAGAATTAAAGAAATAAGACCTGTATTTATGATTGACTGTTTATATTGTTACCTGCAATGTATGTATCAAAACCGTTAAAGTCGTATGCAATCAGACTTTTGCTTTCTGGATATCATATGTATCAAAAAGATTGGAATGAACAAATAGAGATGTCTCACAGTTGCAACACATTATGAATAGTATGGGTTATGAGTGGTATGACTGAATGACAAAAGGTATCTTTTGTATACGTATAGTGAGATGATATATTGTGGAGTCCATTAATAAACGTTTTGATAATTGTATATATAAAAAATTACGTGCATTGAGCCTTTTTGCGATATATATTGTATTTTAATAAATATAAGGATAGGTGCCTGAGAATTGACACGATTATCACATTTGCTCAGTGTTCAGAAGACAGAGGTCAGAAGTAAGTTTACAATTACTTTTCCTTCACCAGAGTTTCAGGATTTTGTAAAGTGAACTGTCTGACCTGCTGTACAAAGTGTGAAATGAAAGGATGTAGGTGTCAGGTTTTTCCTAACACATTTAAATAGCTAATAAGTCAACTAAACAAACATTTCATAATATATTTCAGTAGTTGTGAAAGCCTATTTTTTGTACTTCACTGTGATGAAAAATATATTTTACTGGGATGAAAAGCAAATCAGAACACTTTACTTGGTAATGTGCAAAATGATAAATATATTTTCTGAAACCCAAATTTCACAGATTGTTGATACACTAAGTATTTATATCAATAAAGCTGTCCAGTAGTGCGATGATATTTGGCCATTTCTTGGAAATGTACTGTCTGTAAATGACAGTGCACCACCGCATCACGCTTTAGTAATATATTAAATAAAAGTGTGTGCTTAAACATGAACTGAGAAACACTCCTGCACCTGCCCTGAAGGCAATGCTATTCGTAAACTGAGAGACAAGTCAGGGATCCTGTATACCCTATACTTAGGCCAGATTCTTATTAGACATGGAGCCAAAGTTTATCTATTTAATCAAACAAAGTTTTTGGTGTTTTTTGGCACATCAGAAGTACGGAACTCAGATATTTGAAGGTGTACTCATATGTGAGAATGAATCAAAAGGTGACACAGTAAAATAAAATATTTGCCAATGATCACACAAACTGAGACGAGTTAAAGGGGTAAGTACATAACAGTTAGGTCAAGTAGATTATTAAAGTTATTTCACCTGCATGTCTAGTAACATTTGCATGATTTATCGAGGCCTGCATGGGGTTCTATGGCAATACAAGAGGCTATTATGCTGAGGAGGAGCAGAACTGTTCTAACCGTGACTTGGTGGCCTGGTTGAAAAAGAGGGATTAGTGCCTGAAAGGACTGTACCCTGGCAGCATTTGGATAACCCATTCCAATGTCTGAGGTGAGGATTGCCCCTAGATAGGGCTCTATCTGGAGAAGTAGGAGGTGGGAATCTGTAGCATTGATGGTAAACCCCAGTTGGTGAAGGATCGATTGTGAGCAGAGTGTGTGCGCAACAAGTTTAACCAGTGGCACTTTTGAGCAGCCAGATGTCCAGATAGGGAAAAACATGAATGCCCTGTCTGTGCAGATGAGCAGCTACCACCGCAAGGTACTTCGTGAATACCCTTGGGACAATGGTGACCCTGAAAGGGAGCACTTTAAACTGAAGTGTTTTCCACGGACTATGAACCTGCGATACTACCTTTCTGTTCGGAAGTGCTCTGAAAGGATGTATTTGTTTAGGAGCCAGAGGTTCAGAATGGGAGACAATTGTTGCCTGTGCAGGACCATCCAAAATAGACTCTGGAGTGAACTGTTGGGTGTGTGGCGGTTTGCACAAGGGGGAGGCCTGGGGGGGGATGAGGTCTTTGAGCCTCCGCAGTAGGAGGTGCAGCAAAAGGAGCTGGAAGGGGTGTTTGAAGGGCACCCATGGCTTTTGCCGTTTTTGTACCTCCTTCATCTTTCCCAACCTATGTTGAGAACACATGTTGCTCACTGAAGTGCAGGTTGAGCAAATTTTGATGGACTTTCAACTTAAACCTGGAGACTTGGAACCAGGCATGTCTGCACATTAGGAAGCTGGAGCTGCCCCCCCCCCCTCTTGCAGCAGTGTCCGCAGCCTCTAGTGCACAGCAAATGATGGATCTGCTTTCCCTCAGAGATGATCTCATAATCCCCTTTCCTTTGCTCCAATTGGCACGGTCTTACCTAGAAAGTAGCCCAATCGAATTGGCTATCTGTCAATGGTTGACTGACTGTGCAGCTACCCTCTTACCTGCAGGATCGAATAGTTTTCTTACCTGTCGGTGTAGTTTTGCAGCTTGAAGATCTTTCTGGATTCACTATGCTGTGCATTATTCCGCGGTCTTGTGGTTGGGTCCGGATTCGTAGTCTTTTCTTTGTTTTTTTTTTTTTTTTTCTCTTTGCCCAGGTGGGCGTCGGCGTCACACCCCCTTTGGGTGTATTTCCGGTGACGTCGGCATGCTTCCTGCGGAAGCTCCCACTCTTGGGCGCCATCTTCGGGTTCTTTTTTTCCGTGTTTCTTTCGTTTCCGAAGTAATGGCAATGTTCTTCTTAGTTTGTATTTACCGCTTTGTATTTTCAAAGTCTATTCTTTAGTTAACCACCTCTTCTCTCTCCAGCCTCATCTTTCTGGCGGAGGTGGGTGGGTTCGCTAGTGAATCCAGAAAGATCTTCAAGCTGCAAAACTACACCGACAGGTAAGAAAACTATTCGTTTTGCAGCGTGAATCTTTCTGGATTCACTATGCTGTGCATAGATTTTGTAGCGGTTTCTCATCTCTGTGGCGGCTGGGTGGAAGATGAGCGTTGGGTGTTGAATATGTGCTGTAGCACCTTCTGTCCCACTTGAGCTTCCTTGTTCATTTGTATGTCCACACAGTAGTGCTTCGTGAACGTGTGCACCGAAGCCCATGTTGCCGCCAGGCATATGTCCTCTATGGGTGTGTTAGCCAGGAAGGCTATTGTAGCGCCCTTCTTCCTGGTGGAGTGGGCACGTGTCCCCTCAGCCAGTTCCTGTCCTGCCCGTTTGTGGCAGAGTTGGATTGTTTGTGCGATCCATCGTGCAATGGTCCTTTTGGTTACTGCTTTGCCCATGAAGCTGTTTGCGAAGGACACAAAAAACTGTTTCGTTTTCCTGTGCCCCTTTGTCCTTTCAATGTAGTGCATGACTGCCCTTCTGGCGTCCAGGGTGTGCAGAGCTCTCTCTGCGCTGGTTGTGGGTTTTTGGAAAAAACTCGGTATCTGTATAGACTGGTTCATGTGAAAATTGGATACCACCTTCGGCATGAAGTGTGGGTCAGTCCTCATCACAACTCTATCGTTGTGTATTTGTATGTATGGTTCTTGTAGCGTCAGCGCTTGAAGCTCGCTTACTCTGCGTAAGGACGTTATCGCAACCAGGAAGGCTGTTTTCATAGTTAGCATCTTTAGGGAGGCCTTGTGAAGTGGTTCAAAGGGCTCTTTCATGAGTTCCGTTAGGACTGTGTTCAAGTTCCATGCAGGTGGCGGCACCCGCTTGGGTGGTGCGATCCTTTTCGCTCCTTCTAGGAATCTCTTCACCACCTGTGATGTGAAGAAGCTCCTGCACGTTTCTCCCCTTGTGTAGGCTACTATCGCTGCCAAGTGAACTCTTAACGAGGATGAGCTAAGGTTCTTCTCCAGTAAGTGCGTCAGGTACCTTAGCACTGTGGAGTCCCTCTTCATCTTATTGTGGAGTCTTTCCTGTCTGCACCATATTGTGAATCTTTTCCATTTCGCAACGTAGCACTTTCGAGTGCTGGGCCTTCGTGCCTCCCGAAGTACCCTCAGGGTGCTTTCTGGTAGTCTCAAATGTGCGAACTCTATGTCCTCAGGAGCCACGCTACTAGGCTCATGCTCTCTGGCTCTGGATGCAGTACCTCTCCGTTCTGCATGGACAGTAGATCTTTCCTCCTGCTGAATCTGTGGGGTGCACACTGTGTCATCTCCATGATCTGCGAGTACCAGGTCTGCCTCGCCCACTGCGGTGCGACCAGTATCAGTGTCATGTTGCTCGCTCTGCACTTGCTCAGTACTCTGTGCATCAGTGGTATCGGGGGAAAGGCGTAGGCAAATGTCCTTGACCAATCTATCCATAGGGCATTCCCCAGTGTCCCCTCCTCGGGCTGCCTGGATGCGAAGTTTTGGCATTTTGCATTCTGGCGTGTGGCAAACAGGTCCACCGATGGTGTCCCCCACCTGTCGAACAGGTATCTTGTCTCCTGAGCATTGAGCTCCCACTCGTGGGATGCCGATGTCTGCCTGCTGAGCCAATCGGCTTGTATGTTGTCCTTCCCTGGTAGGTGTATGGCTAGCAGGTCTATCTTGAGAGGGATGGCCCATCTCCATATCTCCTGCGCCAGCGTTGAAAGCGGTGCGGACTGTGTGCCCCCCTGCTTGTTGATGTAGAACATCGCAGTGGTGTTGTCTGTTTGTATCAATACCTTGTGCTTGTACAGTCTTGTTTGAAAGGCCTTCAGTGCAAGGAAGATTGTCTTCAATTCTAAGTAATTGATGTGCTTTGTGGCATCCGTCGGTGTCCACAGTCCCCTCACCTTGAGCTCCTCCATGTGAGCGCCCCATCCCTTCAGGGATGCGTCTGTGGTGATGGTCACTGTTGGCGTTGGGGGCGTTAGAGGCTTTCCCCTTGCTATGTTCTCCATGGTCCACCATGTCATCTCCTTCTGCACTGCGTGCGTTACAACCACTAGATCCTCCCAACTGCCTGTAGCTTGTGACCATTGCTCCTGTAGCCATTCTTGAATGGGTCTCATGTGGAGTCGTACATTCGGTACCAGGTGGATGCATGATGCCATCATCCCCATGATCTTGCTCGCCGTCCTCACTGTCCGAGCTTGTCCCTTCCGGTAGAGGCGAGTTTCCTTCACCAGCGCCCTCGCCCTCTTCTCGCTGGGGAACACCTTGCCCTGTAAGGTGTTGATCTGTGCTCCCAGGAAGATCTTCACTTGTTCCGGCTCCATTGATGATTTCTTCCAATGGATGGAGAACCCCAGGTTTATGAGCGTGCTGGTCACTGTATGTGCGTGCAGCTTGCATTTCTGGTATGAGTTTGCTTTCACCAGCCAGTCGTCCAGGTAAGGGTATACATGTATTCCCTGCCTTCTTAGGTGCGCTGCGACTGCTGCGAGGCACTTTGTGAAAACTCTTGGTGCCGATTTTAGACCGAAGGCCAGTGTCGTGAACTGGTAGTGGCTTTCTCCGACGGTGAACCTGAGCATGTGCTTGTGCTTCCTGTTCATTGGGATGTGCAGGTATGCGTCTTTGAGGTCTATAGTGACCATGAAGTCCCCGGTCTGCAACTGTGGGAGCACCTCTTGCAGGGAGGTCATTTTGAATTTTTGCGTTCTTATGAATTTGTTCACGAACCGTAAATCGAGAATGGGCCTCATTGTCTCGTCTACTTTTGGTACCAGGAAGTATGTTGAGTATACTCCTGTGTTTCTTTCCTTGAAGGGTACCCTTTCTATGGCCTGCTTCTGCAGGAGTTCTTTTGCTTCTTCCTGAAGGCACTGCAGCTGCTTGCTTGCTAGCGGCTTTCTTCTTGGTTTTCTGCTTGTTGGCCTCGCCTCCAACTCTATGCAGTATCCGAATTGGATAATGTTGAGGATCCATTTGTCTGATGTGATTCCTCTCCACTCCTGGAGGTGGAATCTTAATCTTCCTCCCACTGGTGTCCTGTGGTCGTAGGTGTCTAGTTTGTCTTGACCCATCTGTACGTGCTGCCCCCTGGGATCTTTTTTGTGGGTGGGCACACGGATTTTTTTGAAGTCACTTGGAGGTGGGCTGCTGGCCCCCTCTTCTATTTTGTCCCCGTCCATTTCTCCCTCGAAAGGACTGGCCTCTTTGTTGGTACTGCCAGGGCTGTTTCTGATGGCCCTGCTGACCCTGCGAGTCTGCCTGGTGCGTTTGCTGGAAAGCCTGGTGTGATGTACCTGGCTGGTTTCCGCCTCTTCCGCCGGGCCTCCGTGACGGGGTGCCCCTCTTGTTCCCTCTGAACTGCAATGCTCCCATGGATCTTGCTGTTTCGTTATCCTTCTTAAGTTGGCTGAGTTGCTCATCAACTGTTTGTCCGAAAAGCGTACTGCCGTTGAATGGTGTGTTCAGGATGCTGTGTTGCACCTCCGGTTTGAAACCGGATATCCTGAGCCAGGCGTGTCTCCTTTCCGTGACGCCCATCATCATGAGCCTGCTGGCGGTGTCTGCCCCATCCAGGGCCGTCTTAAGGCAAGAATTTGCAGCATTCTTCCCCTCTTCAATTAGCTTTTCGGCTTTCTGCTTGGCATCCTGGGGCAAGTCCTTCACCAACTGCCCCAGTCCCTCCATGATTTGGTACATGTGTCTGTTTACCAGGGCGTTGGAATTAGCCATGCGCCAGTGGGTCGCGGCATTCCGTTCGATCCTTCTGCCCACCAGATCCATCCTTTTGCTCTCTTTATCCGGTGGCGGGCCCGAGGTAGTGGGTACGTTAGCCCTCCTCCTTGCTGTGGCCGTGATAATGGAGTCTGCGGAGACCGTGCCCTGAATGTAGGCCGGGTCCTTTGCGGCATGCTTGTACTTCTTCTCAGTTCTGGGAGTTACTGCCTTGCATGTTGCGGGCTCCCTGAAAGCTTCCTTCCCCTGAGCCAAGACGCTCTCGAGCATCGGGAGGAACTGGCTCCTCGTTTGTGTTGGGAGCAATGTTTCCAGAAGGAAGTCTGCTTTCTGCTTCTCTTCGTCGAGCTTGAGCTTGAAAGCTGCTGCGGCAGATTGTATCACCGCGTTGTAGGCCCCGATGTCGTCCGGCGGCGAGGGCCTCGAGGGGTAGGTGTCGACCACCTCCTCCGGGCTGTCGGTGTCGACATCGATGTAATCTACCTCCTGAAGGTCATAGGGCGCCGACTCTGTGTCTGTCCTGCCCTCATCTTCCTCCCCATAGCTGTAGCTCTCGTGGGGATTCTCGTACTCCTCCTGGTCGTCGAACACCTCGACGTCCTGGTCTTGCTCGGTGACTTCGGCGACCTCTTCTTCTTCCTCCTCGACCGCCTCCAGCACTGGTGGCTTGGTCTTGTGAGGGATCGTGAAGGCCTTCATCCTTGCGTCGAAATCTTTTTTCCGCTGCATGAAGTTCTCCATTTCTGCCTCGAGGCGCCTTCTTTTCTTTTCCATCTCGGCCGCGTGTTCCGCGTCGGATGGTTCCGCCGCTCTCTTCGACGGATGGCTCGTCGCCGTGCCTCTCGGAGTCGAAGTTTTCGACGTCGAACCGGATATCGGGTCTCTGGTCGTCGTCGACAGTTTCGGGTCTTTCTCCCTCGTCGATCGATCCTTTTCGGGGACGATTTTCGACGTCTTCTGCTGATCAGCAGCTCTCGGCGCCGGGGACTCCTTCTCTGAGGATCCGCTGGGCCTGGGAGTAGTCGCGGACGCCGCCTTTTTTGGCGTCGGCGCTTTCGGGGTCTTGCCCTCGATTTTTCGAGACTCAGAGTCTCTCGGGTTCTTGGGGGCCGAAGAGTCTCCTACCTTGTCAGAAGTCTTCGTGTAATCGGTCTCTACGACCGTGTAGCTGTCGTCTTCGGCGGCAGCGTTGTCTTCTTCCTCGGAGGACATCCCCAGCTCGTAGAGCGACGGGGTCGGGGCCTTCCCCTGCAGGGCGGCGTGTGCTACCCTCTGCCTCTCTCTCACACGAAGGGTCTTCGGGGTGAAGGCGGAACAGGCGTTGCAGTCTCCGCTTTCGTGGTCCACCGGTAGGCAAAGGTTGCATACCGGGTGCTGGTCCTTCTGCGCGTACTTGTGGTGGCAGTTACGGCAGAACTTGAACGGCGTGTTGTCCATCCTCGAGCGTCCAGGGCCTCTCTGGTCGCGTGTTCGTCGACGGTCGTCGAAGATCTGGATGGAAAACGCCTTATCTTTGCTTGTCTTTCGTCGGTGAAGTCCCCTGGAGTCTTCAGATGACTTCTCCTCGTCTTTTCTGTATTTTCTTTCTTCTTTCTCCAAAAATGTCTGGAGCCCAAACGGGAACGATCCAGACCCGACCGCGGAAAAAAAGAATCTGAAGATGGCGCCCAAGAGTGGGAGCTTCCGCAGGAAGCATGCCGACGTCACCGGAAATACACCCAAAGGGGGTGTGACGCCGACGCCCACCTGGGCAAAGAGAAAAAAAAAAAAAAAAACAAAGAAAAGACTACGAATCCGGACCCAACCACAAGACCGCGGAATAATGCACAGCATAGTGAATCCAGAAAGATTCACGCTGCAAAACTATTAGTTTGCTCTTGATCTGGTGGACGGGCATCACCAGTAGTCAGAGTTATCCCTTTTGCAAGCAGTAGTGACCGGGTGGAAGCTGGCCATGGTAGAAAAATGGGGAACCCTAGGTGTAACCACTTTGGCACAGACGGTGTCTTGAAAGATGTCTAGGGTGTAACGGAGCATGCCTTTAAGCATGGGGAGGTACAGAAGGGATCGGTGGGTGGAGGTCAGGGACTCGAAAAGGAAGTCCTTCACTAAAGACACAGTGTGGAGATCTACCATCAGGAAGGAGGCAGCCCTACCAATATGTTCATGGTACGAGGTGGATTTGTCAGAAGCGGAGAGACAGGCCTGGTGGGTCAGTGTCATAAGTGTCCCAGGGATACCCTGCGGAGGAGTGATGAATATATCCCCGCTCCCTGTCCCTCCAGGTCTGAATGAGGTCATCCCGCAGGTGCATAGGGAACAGACTCACCTGAAGAAGTGGGTGCGAATGGTCAGTGCTGTGGAGCAGGATGAGGTGGATGTAGAAAAGTGACAGACAATGAGTTTGTAGCCTTGTCCACTTTCTTGCTCTGTTTCGGTGGAGGTGGCATGTCCAAGGCTTCCTCCAAGGACAGCTGCCATTTGGACAGTTGAGCTGCAGACATCGGAAGGTGGGCGAGCATCTAGCCTGTGTAGGGAGGATGTCAATCTCTTCCTGACGCTTATGATGAATCGACTGGACTGTTCCTGAGCCATGTCCAGACTTTGATTGGCATAGATGGTTTCAGCTCCAGTGACAGTTTCAATGCCGAAGCTGTTGGCTCAACTCCGAGGCAGGAGCATCCGGTGCCGAAGCAGTCTGTCTCAATGATTTCTTCGGTGCCGAGCTAGGTGCTGCATTCGAAGACGGTGGTCAGTGCCAGCCCTGCAGTCAGTCTCTGGTGCTCCACAGTAGCTGAATGACCCTTTTGAGGGGGTTGCTCAGCATGGGACCGGTGTGGGGAGTATTGTATTTACACATTTGACAGCGCTGGTGGAGAATCTTGAAGCTTTAGATCGGTGCCAGAGCTATTGTCAGGGGAGAAAGCCTATTGATCAACAGCAGAAAGTTGTGGATGGTGTTCCCCTTTATAATAATAGTTTATTGGTATTTCTCAGTAGAAATTGCTTTTAAATATCTCTCGATGTCAAGATGAGAAGTGATCAGCTTCAGGTCAACGAGTAGCCGCATGCATGTGACTATCAAGGAAGGACTATGCACCATTAAGAGAATCATTCATTAACTGTCGCAATAGTGGAACTACTATTTTGGGATTATGAATCACAACATATTTTACTTTTTGCTTTTCATTTCTGTTGAGAGCCTGTTGATGGAGTTCGCATTTTGAGTGATCAAGCACATACGTGAAGCATTGATTATTCTTTGATGAGAAAAGGCTATTATCCCATTTTCAATCGGGCTTAGAAAAGTTTCCTATTAGCCCCAAAAATATATATCTCTTGTTGTTTGATTTTCCAGACGATAAAACTCTGATGAAAAGGGTGCCAATGCCTGGTCCTATAGTAGGGAGTGATTTGCCTGCTCAGTTGTCAACTTCAGTGTGAAAGACAGATGATAGCCACAGCACTTCAAGGACAATGAAAGCAAAAGACCTAAAAATAGGTATGTCTCATCATTCAAACTACAGAATCACACACCAGGGGAGTATTCTGTACTCAAATTGGAGAAGCTTTCCATATAAGCATCCCCACAAGAAAAACAGGACAGTAAACATATATTTAGATGATGGACTCGAGGCCTGGGCCAATGAAACATTGCCTAATTCACAACACACAGTGGTACTCTCAACCACCAAATGACCGATGAGAATGCATAAACATCACTGAGCAGATACACCTTGCACCAAAGATGCCTTTCCAAAGGTGGCTTGTAGATCCCACAAACACAGCCAAACATTTTCCATTCAGAGACACTTCTGCCTTCTATAGGCACTCTTACCAACACAGCAAACACAAGGAGATGATGGACGGAGCGCTGAAACCTTTCAGACACTCACCCCCAGTCACAGATCTGGGTTAAATCCATCATCGTTCTTTTGCTCACTTCGCCACCTCAGTTCAGACCCAGACTCTTACCAACACGCCATTCATAATACTACCTTGATTTATGCGCCAATCATTACAGTAGAAGCCAGTCATCGGCTCTTATACGACTCAATCAGCAAAAATAGATACGACTCAATCAGCAAAAATCCAGTATAAGATTCCTGTGACAGTCTTAAATTCCACCCTTCTACTGTCACCTTTAACTAAATAACTATCTTCCACCCTTCACCACACTTCAGTGCAGCAACACCTTGCCTGTCTCAGCCAAAGGCCCTCCTACCACCATTATGAGCAAACTGTCGATTTGTCATTCTTGCAGGACTGTTCTCAAACCCTCTCCTTTAAAATTGTTGAGCAAATCTGGCTGTTCTTTCTCCAGCATTATTTGACAGACATTAAATCTCTACCCATTCACTAGATTCTTTCCTTTGTAACAATATCTTACACAAACTGGACTGACCTCTACAAGGGATTAAATCCTGGAAAGCTTGTGTGCTCCCACTGCTGCAGTTCAAACATACTGGCCCTATAATTGGTAACGTGGTAGGAGGAAGCTAGTATATAGTCCACCATTACATACACTTAAGAACTAGAGCAGCAGTCCAGAACGAACCATTCCGCTACAAACACAAAAGAACTTAAATGAGACTTGAAAACTAGGAGAAGATATTGCATCATCATCCAAAACACACCAGTAACTCATTTGTGTTCTCTGAAAGGTCCATTAAAAAAAATAGAAAAAGTATATAAATCTTGCAGAAACACGGTTTCAACACCACCAAGCTCTGCAAACCCCACCGTCATAAAATATCTTAGCCAAGCACCATGAGACACAGAAGTGCATATGCTCTACGAGTGTCATTCCTATGTTCATTAATGATGCCTTTCCTTACCGAGATCCATAATCCTCCTCTGCGATTTCAAACCCAAATAGCAGATCCTCCGCTCGTAGAGCCTTATCCTTCTTGCGAATTCGCTTCACTCTCCGCTTCGTTTTCTTGAATTTCACGTCCTACGGGGGACAAAATAAACAATGATACAGTGACTGGACATAACGTCGTCACCTAATTCAAACCCATCAAATTCAGCAGTGACAAGAAAGCAAATGCTACTATCAAAAGTGAAGTAAAGTAGAAAATATTGTTCAGTAAAGTTATTTCTCTGAACACACAATCTTCCAACAGAATACTCACCCTCTAACTACCCTTTCAGGTATCAAAATAGGTCTGAGAACGTTTCCCAGGAAAGGTCTACAGCTGTGTTGAATAGTGCCATGAAGCACTAAGTGGCATGCTGTTATCAATTCCTTGTACTTTTTCCCCACTCTAAGGAAGCATACAAGAGGAACCGAGACAGCTTCACTAAAAACAAATCAAAGCAACTTCTCTTTGGTAATAAACTTTCTGATAGATACTCCGTCTACCTTAAGATTCCTCCCCTTTTGGACATCCTAGACTCAGACCGAATCCAGAATCTTTCCAATAGTTCTCCACAGCGGTATGGGGCACAGGAAGTTACTCAGTTGTGCCGTCACGGGAGTCATAAAGCACCCCCACTGGCCCCTTCACACCAGTTTCCCTTCTCAGGGGTGTAACATTAGCCCCCGTGGTGCGGGCCCGAGCTCCAGATGCCCCTCATCATAATTGCAGCATTAGTCAGTCATCCAGTTTGAAAGCTGCTTAGCTCAAGTCAACTCAAGCGTGGAAGCAGCAAGGTGGAGCAATACGGTATCAACTCTGAGATGGGTTAAGGTGGCTGATTGAGCAGAAGGCTAGAATGGAGGCAACAGAAAAGTACAGTAGGCAGACGTCATCGTGTGCAACAAGGAGGAGCTATAATGAAAGAAGGTGAGACATGGCCCTGGGCTGGGTTCTGTGGTTCACGAACAGGCCCCCCTTGCATTCTGGTGTGAACCCTCAACAGGTGCACTGCAATAAACGGAGCGCTGAATACTCTGCTTCCGCCAGTATTTCAAAGGGCGACACCTCACTTATCAATATATGTGTACAATTTAGTTATGGAATCCGGACTTATTTGCATCATTGCAGTTTTAGGTGTATATGTGCAGTTTTAGATGTATATGTGTCACTTACGATGTGAAAACAACTTGAATATAAAAAGCAATTTTGTCAACATATGAGTAATCATTTACACACCATGCCGGGAACAATAATGAGATTTAGGCCGGAATGTTTCTGGTTGGTGTTAGAGTTGACAAGAGGGCTGGAGACAAGGGACCCTCTAAAAACAAAAGTGTGGCGCTGACAGTAAAGACTGACCGCAATGTTCAGTATAGGGTCAGCCAGTATCTGGTGATTTCAATCTCACGTTGTTGGAGCGGAGTGGCAAAAACAGCTTCAAGTACACAGACCTCGTATAATAATGAGGTTTTTGCTCAAGCTTTAAGGTGTCCTTTGCAACCCTTTGTGCAATATTAGGGCCACACTGGTTTCAATAGTAGCATAACATGGCTGTAGGTTGATGCACCAACTTACAGACAGAGCTCAATACATTCAAAATAGGTGAGGATGGCAAACAGAGCATGTCATGAACACGGACCAAACTGGAATTTATATAATGGTTTAATGTAAATTATTTCTGTGGCTTTTTAATTCTCACTTGCCAGCCTAAAACGAAAGCTTCTTGTAATTGCTAGTTCCTATTAATCTCAATGGACGGTTTGATGTAAACACTATACAGTATTCCAACCTAGAGAAGTAGCGACATTTGCTAATGATTTATCATGACCTGTGTGCTTGTTGTTTGCATTTGATTTTCATCCAGTGAAAGGACTTTCTAAAGGAGTATGAAATTAATAATTACATCAGATACACTGTTTTTCTTAACATAGTTCAACCAACACCAAATCGTTTTACAGAGACTAATCAACTTCTGGGTCCATGCTACTGTGCTTGGTTGGACGTCATTCCGTTTGAAGCAATAACACTCAAGAGATTCCCAACTAGGCCACACTATGATCCCACACTCTCCCAACTAGACCCAGCAAATGAGGGCTGCTTCTCATCCAAACAGCTATGAAAAAGCTTCAACTGTGCCTCTAGAGCATTAGGAAAAGATAGTAAAATGCTGCAATAAAATACAATACATCTTTAATTGTCGGGTAATGCAGTAGAGAAACTGCTATAGGTCCTCTATTCACTGTACATCAAAGAGGAGTAGACCCAGAAGTGGTGTGGAATAAAGTTATACATCTCACACTTACCATTTCTTCTGGAGTGTAATACTCAGATGCAATCTTCATAGCAGGCAGGTCCAGAGACTGCGCCTGGTTTCGTAGGTTTTCTCTGATGTGCTGTAGCTCTTTCTCCCAAGAGCAATCAGCATTACCTCCGGACTCCAACCGGAAAGATTTCTTCTTCTCCCCATCAATCTCTTCATCATACTTGGAAAGCACAGTCTTATGTTTCAGCTGGAAAACAGAGAGGAAATGAAAGCATGAGTCACAATATTTTCTATAAATTAACATTCACGTGACATGGGATGGAACCCGGGTTCTACTATTAATAAAGAGCTGTTTTTCCAACCAATGAGAAAATCATAATGAGGTTTATGAGTCCATTTAAATCGAGATCCCTCCAAATGTCAAGAGGACCTACTGGATATAATCTAAGATGGCTATAATAAGAGGAAATTAAGTTAAACATTAGACTGCTGTTTGAAATAAAATAGCTGGATCAGCTAGACTCACACTCTTGATGAGATCCATGTAACCTCACAGGCCAAACATAGCTCTCTCACCTGCAACCACTGGAAACAAATGGAAAGTAAGCAAAAAAATCTTACCATCAAACTATCTTTTTCCTTTGAGAGGCCGTCCTACATAGGATTGGCCTAAAGTGCCAGAAAGATCTTATAATCGGTCAGTCTAACGCATAACTCTTTATCAAAGAAATCAACAAAGACAATATTTTGAAAGCCAATTCATCTACACCAACAGATTCTGCATTTGCATGAAATACCATCCCCACGCCATCAGGGTTCCTGCCTTTCCTTACAGGGGTTTGCTGTTGTCACTGGACCGGCCCGAAGTGCTGCCTGACTTCGCGCTACTCTAGAGTTCCGCACGATGACCAGACTCCGAGGGCTCGCTCCCTTGCAACATGGTGGCACCCGTATGACTGGTCCCCAAAGTGCTGCAGAGCTTTCGTAAGGCGATCACCCCGGGTGCAATGGCTACACGCCACCTGGTAACGCCACATTCAGTTCCTCACGGCGGAGGACTGCAGCGACCCTCTGTCCTGCATTGCAATAGGTTGGGGTTGCTCAGCCCCGCTTGCGCTCTCGCCCTGTGTTGGTGCGCGCTGGGTGGGTGATCCGACTGCTCACTGGATCTGCCCATTACGGCAGCCATCAGATCGCCTTAAACGCTGCCTTATGTACCATGCCTAGTCTTGGGCTTTTGCAGCCTTCGCACGGCCCGCTGTTCTTGGGCCGCCTACCCTTTGTCCCTGCTCTTGAGGGGCCCATCTACCGGAGGATTGAAGGGGATGAGTGCCTGCCTCCTTAGATGATATTCTGGGGGCAATCCTCTTGGCACCGACTTCCCTGGTTGTGGGGCGGGCCTCCTTCCATTGCTGCCACCAATGGACCTGATTGGTAGGCTGGTGGGGGGGGGGGGGGGAAGAGGGCGGCGGGGCTTCTGTTGGTACAGAAGCTTTAGGTGGGTTCTCATTGCCCCCTCTCCCCATGACGTGGTAGCGAGGAACCATCGGGACCGATGGCTGGGTGCCTGGCGGCTTCGGATTGGTGGCCAGTTCCATCTTTTGACTGATTATGGGGACCCCCTGTATATGTGAACTGTATGGTGGGCCTGCATTTTCACTGCACTGTGCCCTCTCTGCTGGTGTGGGGTGTGGACCTGCCTCTCCTTGCCTGCAACTGGGGGTGCACTCCTTCGAACAGAAGACCTGATCCACCTGGCCGGAGTCTGGCACACTGTACTTCGGCCCTGCAACCCCTTAGTGAGACATGCGGCACGATCCTAGAGGGTGAGCCTCGTTGAGGAGCGGACTGACTTAGTGCTCCTGCTGACCTGCCTCGTCCTGCTTAACCACTCCACTGTGCACTCCTGACACCTTAACTATACAGCCTGCTGACCTCCCTTCTGGCCGGTGTGCGGCCTCCATTGGAGTCCCTGGGGTACGCATACCCCTGGGGCCCAGCTTCTTATGCTGCCACTGCTTTACGCCCTATAGGCTAGGCTCCCTTCTTTGAAGGTGCAACGTGTCACAGAACCCCTTTGTTGGGATAGGCAAAGATAATCTTCCTCGTCCTGCGGCCTCCCAGACCTGCATGGACCAATATACAACGGGAACAGGACAGGCTGGTGTAGGCAAAATGGAGAAACCTGCCTCTTCGCTGGGACACCTAGCCACAATCCTCTGAGCCTTTCCGACCTCCCAGACCACTGTGGAAGGCAAGATCGGTGTGTTGCGAATAGATGTCATCCTCTTCTGCCACGACCTGTGCTACGCTATGGTCATAGATCACAAAGGACGTAACTAATCTGTCTATGGTGGAAAATGACATAGCTAACCTGAAATCCACTGCCTTCGGCCTCCTCACACGAGTTTCATCTCCATGTGGAAGATGCAGAGAACGTATCTTGCCACAATAATGAGCACCTTGTTGGGATCCAGGAATAAAGTAAGCCGCTACAGGTTGCAAACATCTTCGAATCATGGATCAGGTACTGGATGCAGTCGGACCAGCTGCCCCCCTGGTTCGCGATCGAGAGAGCACACAGAGTCTTAACTCCTAATTAATTTCAAAGACAGGGTAGGGAACTTGAGGGAGTCTCGGTCTCGCCCAGACCTCTGGTGTGGCGATGCCAAGGTGCTCCTCTTCCTTAACTACACCAAGGAGGTACAGCAGCAGCGCTGCTCTTTCATGGCACCTGTTACCGGCCAAGCCTCGGGGTGTCTATGCAAATAAGTCCCATTTTTCCACACTCCGGAGTCGGATTGAATATAGCTTACTGAGGAGCGCCCACTCTCAGGACTGAGCAGATTCTGACATCTGGTGCAGGGGCCCTCTGAGCTGGCCTGGACAGCTACATCTACTATGCCTAAGAGAGATTGCACCCGCTCCCTCACACACACACCTAAAAAAGATCCAAATCATCCTTAATGTCTCTCCCTCCACTGGGTCAGATCCCATACTCCACTATAGTCACCAAAGTGGTGGAATTTCAATAGAGTGGAGAGGACATTCTTGCCACAACCTCTACACCTCCTGTTGATGTGCCAGCTGAAAATGACCTCTCGCAAAGTCCCGAGATCTCAGTCCCCAGTTCTAACCACTCTGGGTCGAGAGGGAAGTACTTCTTGCCCATTGCTCTTTGTGATGTGTAATATGGCCACTTCTTGACGATCACTAGCAGTGTCATGATGGTTGCAATTCATCCTATTCCATGGAGGGGTTCACAATGGGGGTGTGGCTTGCAAGGGCAAGATGGCGGACGCGTTATAGCTTCGCAGCACACATTATCTGTAACATTTAAGTGCCCGAACAGCACCATCTGGGAGGCTGGGTTGTGCCTGCTGAGTTCCATCATCCCCAGGACTGCGCTGGTGCCGGAAGATGGGCGGTGGCACCGGCAATTACTGCCAGAGTCGCCTAGCGACCGAGACCAGACGGAAGAAAAGGCCAAAACCCATAGTGGGTGGTGACCGGCACCAAGAAGCTATCGGGCGAAGGTGAGGGAGGCTGCTGAGCAGTGCAGGACCCCGGGGTCACGCAAGCAGAGAGGAGTACCTGTATGCCGGTGACCGCTGGAGGTTTGCTGATTTGCGGAGAGACAGCGGAGGAGAGGGCCACAGACTAAGCCGGCCGATAAAGCAGCGGGTCTGGATTGGGCGTTGGCCAGTGTTCGGCCCTGCTCGGGGGCTGCATCCGGGCACAGAGGTCAGTGGTGCTCCCGTGTTTCTGGGCCTGTCTGTCGTTTGGTTCATCCCTATGGCAGGCCTACTGAGCCCTACGACAAAGTGCAGCATATTTCACAAGCAGAACATGTTCCGGCAGTAAAAAAGTGAAACTGCAGTTTTTACTCTGGAAATACTTGGTCGCTCTATTGCAGAGTACAGAGTTACATGCTGACCCCCTCAGCTGTGCTAACTCAAATGGTGTGACCGAAATTGATCTCTCAATGTATTGTCCAGTGTGGCTTTGATTACTTCTTTGAGTACTGATGGTCTATTGCACTGATGTGCCTTTGGAGACCGAAATGTCGATATCAATTATTCTACCTTTACATCCATTTTCTAACAAAAATGAATGGACTATGTAAAAAGGAATTGGATAATGTGTTAGGCGAATACACCATCCCCCACTGACTGTTTCTAAACAAAGAAACGTATTTATATGCTAACTGTGGGCCGGTATTAGGTTGGATAATATTCTATCATGAACCCTGATTGGAAATCTAAGAAATAGAATGCCTCATATATTGTAATTTGGGATGAAAAAAGTTTGAAAAAAATTCTGGTATGCTTTATTATTATTGTTTGTTTAATTCAATATTAGTTGGATTATTATACCAGCCAATTGTAAGTGTACACAGGTGAATCCTTTAAAACACATTATTGTATTAGAGTAATAATGACCACAAACAAAATGATATTGTGGGCAAACTATGAAAGATTACTGGCAGTGGTCTGCCAGCAGTGATCACTTCAGTGCATAAGGCACAGTTCCAGAAGCAACTTAAAATAAGGCTTTGTTAATTTGGAATGCCTTTACATAGGTAATACAGATCAGCCATATCTGCAAGTCTCCTCCAATGCCACATAATTACTACTTGCATATCAGCTTAAGGATTATGCTACTTACCCCGTAAGCATCTGTTCTCAGCATGTAAAGCTGTAGATTCACATGCTTTGTGTACTCCTGCCATCTAGTGTTGGGTCAGAATGTTTGAAAGTTGTTTTCCTTCACAGAAGTCCTTTCCAGTCACTAGGTAAGGTGACTCCTCCTTTCAGTGATAGTGCGCATAGGCATCGACTCCATTGCGAGATTGTTTTCTTTCCACCATCGGGTTTGGACATGTACTGCAGCGCTTCGATTCGAAACAGTCCATCGGGATCCCTTTGGTACTCAATTCACTTTCCCTCGTCTGTATAGTTCTCGATCACGTTTCCACCTTCTGCCTGTCGAACAATTCCGAAAACGTTCATTATCCAATCAGGAATTCCAACCACTGCCTTCGGGCCTAGCTCAATTTCCTTTATCTACATTCACTCGAAAATCCATCATCGAGTCTTTTGCAGATGGAATGGATGCCATTTCAATTTGGTCCTCGGTGTCATTCCAAATACCCACGCACAGATCTTCATAGGGTCTGTAACCTCTGTATCTACAGCACACATGCCTCGAACTACAGTTACAAGTAGGTAACTAATTTTCTCTACCCAAGGTTCAAAGAGATGCTGTAAGCAAAAATCAAAATAGGGAGTGAAGAGGTAGTGCTTAAAAAGCACTGGGGTGGATGCATCCTCCTCCAGTCAATGGTATATTCAAACAACAAGATCCACCTCTAACAGGTTTTTCCGCGAGCCAAGATATGACAGGCATACACAGTATTTGTTAAAATACCCCTCACACACCAAAAGGTCCTTTGGTGTCATGCTGCATCATCTGGGTCTTCCCGCCCGCTGCGGGACGGGGCGTGCTACGACTAGCGACTACGCTGGAGCACTCAGATATTGTAAGTGCTATGTGAGGTGTATTGTTGTGAGTGTAAGTAGGGTCAAAAAGTGATAGGAAAAGTGAGGTTAAAAGAATCCCTGGCCTTTTGAAAACAAAATATTCTTTATTACTCGTAAGCTGGTATTGTTAATAACTGGTGTGGCGGAGAAAAACAGCTCGTCAATGAGCTAGTTCTCCTGATGGTGTCAACATGTTTCAAGGCTACCTGGCTCTTCGTCAGGACGGGGTCAGATCCCTCTATCACTCACTAATGTTGCCATCAATGTGTGTTATGAGTAAATACAGGTGAAACGGATATTTTAATACCTATGTGGTATGCGATTAATTTACAGTTTATAGAGCCCTAACAGTATTACTGATTCGTGGGCTGAAATAAGTTGGAGACAATGCCCCATGAGCCGATCAGGAATGAGGGGTAAATGAAACTTCCATTCAACCTCGAGTTCCAGGTGCTGGAAGGGCGATGCATCGATTTTGATGGCTTCAAGCAGCAGACCAACCTCCAAGGGCCCAGAACTGGAATGGGAACCACAAGGTAGGTCACAACTCCCAACAGTGGAGTTCATGGAGGCTGCAGGTGAAGTCTTTGATGACCCTGAGACTTCTTAACAGGAGGCAAGAACACACAAGCCCTTGAAGAAACTTCACAAGCACAATACACAACAAAGTCCAGTCCATTCCCTCTACAAAGCAGAAGCAGCAACTACAGGCAAAGCAACACACAGCAAAGGGGCAGTACTCCTCCTCACAGCTTTTCTCCTTGGCAGAGGTTCCTCTTGATGTAGAAGCATTCTAAAAATATGGGGTTTTAAGGCCAATACTTAAAATCCTTATGGCCTTTAAAGTAGATATACTTCAAAGAGAAGTCTTTGTATCTTACTAGTTGCTGTATTGGCTCCAGACACTCCATTGTGAGAGGTCAGGCACAGCCCAATTCAGGTGTCAGTGACAGCCCCTCCCACCACTCTATCTCAGCATGGTGATGGGCCATCAGGATATGCAGGGGACAATTCAGCTCCCTTTGTGGGACGGTCTAAGTGAATGCACATACAGACCCTGTCTGCCTCAACCAGACGTTGATTCCACAGGCAGGCAAAAGCACAGGATGGTTAAACAATGAAAATGCCTCTTTTAAAAAGAGGAAATTTCCAACACACAATTTAAAAAGCATCTTCACTAAAAGATGTATCTATAGAGATTAAGGGGCCGCGAGCCGAGACGAGAGGCCAGGTGTCCTTGGACGGAATCCTGCATCACGTGGACAGTGAGGATTGGGGTCGCTCTCCTGCGTGGACTCTTGGCGGGGAAGAAACGGTGCACGATCCGAGGAAGTAATCGGGGATTGTGTGCGCGGCACCAGCCGACGGTACTAGAGACGTTATTCTGCCACAGTACACAATGACCAGAGGTGGGAGCGGCGGAGGGACGGCGAAACATGGGCCCATCGATAAGTACACGGGCCGAGTGGAGGTGCTGGAGCCATAGGGGGTCACCATGACTCAGGGCCGGACAACGCGGCGCTGATGGCAGCTATAACTCAATCCAGGGATATGCTGGACGCGAAAATAGGTGCCGTGGGTGCAGATGTTACATTACTGCGCCAGGATTTACCTAATGCCGTGGCCCGCATCACAGAGACAGAACCCAGGATATCGGGAGTGGAAGACGATGTGGCGATCCTGAAGCACAAGATGGCCAACATGGAAAGTGTCCAGAAGGGCCTACCGCTTCGAGCGGAGGATGCAGAAGGGCGGGCCCGGCTGAACAACCAGAGATTTGTTTGGCTCCCGGAAGGCTGCGAGAAGGGTAACATGGAGAGTTTCTTGACCCAGTGGCTAGAGAGTTGGCTCCCACCAGAATCCCTCTCCAGATGCTTTGTGATTGAGCAGGCGCATAGGGCCCTAGTCCAGAAACCACCAGTGGGGGCCCGTCCCTGGCCTGTGATAGCCAAGTTACTGAACTATCATGACCGTGATACTATCCTACAGCAGGCGAGGGCGAAGGAACCCCTCCTTTATGAAAATCAGAAGATCCTGTTCTTCCCGGACTATACCAGACTAGTACAACAACAGAGGCAATCATTCACAGCAGCCAAAGCACGCCTTCAGGACCTTAAGCTTCCCTATGCCTTGCTCTACCCGGCCCGCCTGCGGGTGGTCTTTCAATCTCGCACCCACTTTTTCGACACCCCAGAGGAAGTGTTCCGTTGGACTGACGAGACGGCGAAAGTGAGGGTATACACCCCGCCGGGCCGAGACTCCGATTCCTCATCGAGCAGAGCGCAAGTGCAGACCACCCGGGGATCGCGGAGCAGAGGGAATTGGAGGTCCAGATTCAGGAGACGCTCCTCCTCGAGTGGGGCTGCGGAAGGCATGGCAACGGCCCCTGATCCTCCGACGGAGGACACTTGACCATTCGGCCTGTGAGCAGTGGAACTTTGGTGTTCATGTACCACTACAGTGATTGATAGGCTAAAGGGGCCACGGTTATGTAGCCATAGGGCTGGGACTGGACGGTTGTGACTCTTGCTCTACTATGATTATAACTGTATGGGGCGGTGGGGGTTTATGAGGGGCGGACCTTTCCCCTTGCTTAGGGCTTGTTGGGGGAGGGGGGGGGGGGGGAGTTGGGTGAATGGGCAGTTTGCTGGGGATCCATTGGGGTGGATGGCCTCAGGTCCTGCGTTTGGGGCCGGGGGTTGTCCATACCGCGACAGGTACTTCAGTGTTCTTGAGGTATGGGGGTGGGTGTTTTGGGGGGGTGGGGGAGGGGGGTGGGGTTTGGGGGGGTATGTTTGGGTTGAGCTGCACGATAGCTAAGAAGTCTCAGAGGTTCATTTGTACGCTCCTTCGGTGCCCATCTATTGGGCTTTTACCATACATGCCCCCGGATGGCGGCAGAGGAGATGTGGCTGTTGAGCCCCAGAGCTTCCATACGTGTCCTCAGCTGGAATGTGCGGGGAGTGCTAGATAAGGCAAAGAGGGGAGCGGTCCTGCAGCAGGCGAAAAGGGAGAGAGTAGATGTCCTGCTACTACAAGAAACTCACCTGTTAGGCAACAAAACACTAGGTTTACAGCGTTATGGCTACCAAAAGGTTTATCATGCCGGATTTGCCAGGGGAAAGTCAGGTGGTGGGGCAACTCCTACTGGCACAGCAGTCCTATGCGTCTCTGCTATTGAACAAGGCCAGACAGGTGTGGCTGGCGACATGCAGTAGGATCTACCAATGGGGGGATAAATCGGGTACTATGTTATATCGGCTATGTCAAAATACGTTTCTAGCACCGACTTTACTGGGAATCAGGGATGCTCTGTTGGGGCCCCGATCACGGATCCAAAGGAGTTGGCAGACAGTTTTGCAACCTACTATGCCGCACAATATGCCCCACGGGAATGCCTTCCGGCGGCCGAGGTAGATAAATTCATTGCGGACCTCCCGCCACGTGCGGTAACCGATGAGGTGCGGGCGCGCCTTGAACTTCCATTGATGGAGGAGGAGCTGGGCACAGCTCTGGGGGAGCTTAATACAGGGAAGGCCCCGGGACCTAATGGGTTCCCGAGTGAATTCTTTAAGAAATACCACTTACAACTAGGCACACACTATAGGGCGGCGCTGGAAGAGGCTAGAGAGCGAGGTAGTCTTCCGGCAGACTGGAGGCACGCAGAAGTGGTAGTGTTCCACAAGCCCGGCAGGCCCCCAGAGCAACATGCATTGTACCAACCAATATCTCTCCTGAACGTAGAGGCTAAGATATTTGCCAAGCCACTGGCCAACCGTCTCCTGCCCCACATAGCGGGGCTGGTCCACCCGGACCAAGCTGGGTTTATGCCCCACAGGGCGACGAGACACAATATCAGACGCGCCCATGTAGCGGTGGCGGCGATTCAAGGCACAGGGGAACAGGCAGCAATCCTGTTTCCTGCTATGGACAGGGCCTTTGACTCGTTAAGTTGGGTCTACCTGTACGCACTTTTGCCTCGCTTTAACCTGGGGCCCCACTGCTTGTCGTATCTGAGGCTCTTATACACGGACTTAACGGCCTCGGGTAGGGTGGCAGGGGCCATATCCCGAAAATTCCCCATCGGACGTGGTACTAGGCAGGGGTGCCCCCTTTCGCCGTATTTGTTTGCCCTCGCCATGGAGCCGCTGGTGGAGTGGGTACGCATCGATGCGCAGCTTTGAATGGGAAACTGGACCATCAGATAGAATCGCGCTTTACGCGAATAATGTCCTCTTCTTCCTTACTAACCTCAATAGGTCGGGACCACGGGTCCTAGAGATTATGTGGATATTCGGCGAAGTCTCTGGGCTTTACCTGAACCCGCGCAAATCAACGCTATGGGTACTGGGAGAGCGCTCCGGGGTTGGGACATGGGCATCTGCACTGCAGGTGGCGGTGGGAGGACTTAAATATTTGGGAGTGTTCTTGTCTGAGACCCCCACAGTCTCGTGGGAGAGAAACCTAGTGCCGGTTTGGGACCGGGTTTGGACAGAAATGAAGACGTGGTCCTGCATGCCCCTCACTATCTATGGCCGGTCGGCCATCTTTAAGATGGTTGCCCTCCCACGTCTACTGTACCAACTGCAGAACCACCCTTACCCGATCCCACCCCACTGGTTCCGTCAGGTTAATTCGACGTTGGGACAGTTTCTTTGGGCAGGAGGCGCAGTGCGGGTTGCGCTGCGCACCTGCTTCTTGTCTACGTACTGTGGAGGGTTAGCAACGTCTGACATCCTGTCGTACTACCAAGCCTCCCATCTCCTGGTCCTGAATGAAAGGTGGTATGGGGATCGGGAGGACCCCGCGTATGCTCTGGAGCGCTATCTTATGGGGTCTGACACGCTACATATGATCCTATACTCAGCGCAGTTGCGGAAGAGGTTACCACAGGTCACCCAGATAGTTTTTCAGATTTGGAGGCAGGCCCTACATCGCATGGGGTGGTGGGGCAAATTAACTGAGGAGACTCCCCTGTGGCATAATGGCCGTCTGCCTGCACTGGCGTCCCTTCAGGGCCTTCGGGGCTGGGACAACATAGGGATTTCGACGCTGGGGGATGTGATGTCAGGGACGACCCTTAAGTCTTTTCAAGTTATGAGTGTGGAATATGGCATGCCTCGGTCCCAATTCTTTAGGTATCTGCAATTCCGCCACACCGAGCCTAGAGGGCCTGGACTCCCTGCCCGAATTTAGCCCGCTAGAGGCCAAGGTATTTATGGGAGATTTAGGGGACAAAAAGATATCTTGCATATATCAGACGCTAGTTACACACTGCTCCACATCACTGCAAAAACTGCAGGAGTCCTGGGAAGGGGATGTTGGGACGATTGAGGAAGATTGGCGGGAGGCACTAGAAGCCCCCAGGGGTGCGGCCATTGCGATGCGCTTGAGGCTCATCCAGTTCAAATACCTCCATAGAGTCTACTTCACAAGGGAGAGACTGTGGCAGGCGGGCCTGATTGCATCCCCAGTCTGAGACTGTCTCCGATGTGGCCGGGAGGTGGAGACATTGATCCATACGGTATGGAGTTGTGGCTCCTTGCTCAGGTTCTGGAGAGGGGTGTGGGACTGTATGTCCGAGGTCCTGGGTTGGGGGATTCCTCAGACTCCTCAGTTAGGCCTACTACATGTGCTAGAAGGGGTAGGGGGGAATGTGTATAAGAGACATCAGTTGTTGCTAGGCCTCACCATTGCCAAGAGAGATGTGGCTAAGGCATGGAAGGATCCCCGGGCTCCCTCAGTGCAGGTGTGGAAGAAGGGGCTGGACTTTTGTATGGGGTTGGAGCGTCCAATTTGTGAGGCCCGGGGTTGCCCTAGGAAACACTACAAAATATGGAAGCGTTGGGCAGATTATCGGGGCTTGTGGTTAGAACCACCAATTGAACAACAAGATTACCCGGGGACGGTTTGATGGGGCCATGATGAAAGGTGTATGTACACTATCAATTAGGAGATTGCTCTTTAATAGTATGAGACGAAATCGTGCGGCCGGGAGGGGGGGGGGCCCGGGAGGGGGGAGTTGGGGGTAGGGGGGGGGGGAAATAAGGGGCGGGGGTAGAACTGGTTGGTTGTATTGTTATTCTCTGATTCAAATGTTACATAGATTGCCAATCATCTGATGCTGTACACCTGACCTGCAGTTATCTCCGGATTGCGGGGTGCTGTACCGTATGTGCAATCTGTCAATAAAATCTGTTTTGAAAAAGATGTATCTCTAAAGTTTGAGTCCAGGGATCCCAAACTCAGAAGCTCCATATCATCCCAATTAAAAGTTACACTTGCAAGATGTTACAAGGTAGTTCCACTGATAACCTTTCAGAATAATAGCCTTTTAATAGTGGGGCTACCTTGGGTCTACCTTAGGGGTGCCTTACATGTAGGAAAAGGGAAGGTTTAGGCCTGGCAAGTGGGTGCACTTGCCAGGTCGACATGGCAATTTAAAACTGCACTCACAAACACTGCAATGGCAGGCCTGAGACAAGTTTACAGGTCTACTCATGTGGGTGGCTCAACCAGTGCTGCCGGCCGACCAGTAGCATTTGATTTATAGGCCCTAGGTGCATACAGTGCAATTTACTAGGGACTTACCAGTAAATCAAATATGCCAATCATGGATAACTAATCGGAATCACAATTTACACAGGGAGCATCTGCACTTTAGCACTGATCAGCAGTGGCAAAGTGCCTAGAGTACATGAACCAGCCAAAACGGAGGCCAGCAAGCACACAGTCAAAAAAACATACGGTAGAGGTAAAAAGATAGGGGAAACCACACCAAGGATGCCAGGTCTAACAGTCCTCAAAAATGTTGCATCTTGCACTCCTCACAAAAACCCTCCTTATCATCCTACTAGCAGTGATCATCAGTAACTGGGTCTGAATAGGCAATATGGCATAGGCCAGATGTTAGGGGTTAACCTTCCGAATCCAATACGATTTTCGGGTCCGGTACTGGAGGCGAGACTCAGGCGGTGGAGTTGGTTGCGGCACGGTGGCATGAGAAGTTGTGTTGGGGCTAGAACCAGTAGCACCGTGCTCAAAGAGCTAACCTTGGTGGAAGGTCTAAATGAGGAGTTAGCATCTGGAAGGAGTCACCGACAGACATCCCACAAGCTGCCACCTTGAAATTGTGGGACCTGAAGGCACACCAAAAGGAGTCTGTGGGGTACCGAAGAGATCGGCTAAAACCACTTTCAGCTAATTCATCTCATCTGCTGTGGCTGTCCACTGGATAGGGATGGGGTTGAGACCAAGCACATCTGTGCTACATTCTGTGCAGCATCTCCCCCAGCCTTGGAGGTAAAAAAGGGCATTGTCTGACTCTGATGGGGTCAGTGGTAGGACTTTTTTTGTGTGACTTTCATGAATTCTTCTAATCCTGGATCTTGATGCGAAGCGGTCTTGATATCACCTTCAGGAGTGAGAGTGCATCTGCCCCTTCTACTTCAACAGGGATCACTTCTGTGACTTCTTTCGGAGTGGTTGTAATAAGGGTCACAAATCTCCTTTCAGTCAATCTAACCACTCCAGCGACCCACTACCACCTCCAATCTTCAAAGAAATCAAAGCTGCTATTCTCCCCTTATGGTCTAAGATCGTTGATGCCTCACTACGGCAAGACACTATCCCAGACTGCCTACAAGTAGGGCAGATAACCCCCATTCTAAAAAAAACGAAAGCAGACTGCTCAGATCTTAACTTCCGCCCTATCCCCAACATCCCCACTTTGGCGAAAATTCTAGAGAAATGTGTGGAAATTAAACTCCGCAACCACATTAAGAACTTCCAGCTCCTGGATCAACATCAATCCAGTTTTCGTCAAGGACACAGCAAAGAATCTGCACTCACTCACATCATGGATGACATATCAAAAATGCTAGACCAAAATAAATGTCTTCTGATACTTATTTATTTTATTTATTTATTTTGAAAGTTTTATAGAGCACGAACAAGACCCTTACGGGTATCAGAGCGCTTTACAATAAGCGTATATAGGCAAGACAGAAAAGGAAATAAAAGGAACGTAAGAATAACATCAAAATCTTAAATAAAAGAAATGTGCAAGGAGTAAAACAAGGCGATAGAGCATGGTGGTAGAGACAATCCTAGATAACAGGGCAAAATCAGATAAGGTGCAGAAACTAGCTCGGTGTAGAAGGATGACGGGAATACATTGAACAAGAGAACATCAAAATATATGGACCAAAGTTTTGCATATAAACAAGCCAGGCTTTAGAATGGTAGGTAAAAAGAGTGAAATAGGGGTTCTTAAAAACAGTCATGTAAGGCAATGTTTACGTAAATTTCGCCATCAGGATGCCTTTTACTTCCAGTTTGAAAGAGAACGAGGAGGGGTTAAGTCTTATTTGTGGTGGGAGGGCATTCCAAATCCTGGGTGCCATTCCTGAAAAGGAGAGATTATAGGGTTTTTCCTTATTGAATTTTTGTGGTTTCAAAAGGAAGTTTTCCGAACTTCTTGTTGATCTTGATCCTCCTGAAATTGTGAGGTTTTGTGTGAGATAGCTGGGTGCACCAGGATGTAGGGCCTTGTGCGTCATGCAGACTATTTTCAGGTGGATTCTGGCTTCAAATGGCAGCCAGTTTAGAGACTTTAGGTCAGGGGAGATATGGGCCCTTTTTTTCGAGCCCGTTGTGAGTCTCGCTGCTGCATTGGTGGATGCTCTTAGTGGAGCTATGGTGGTTTTGGGGAGACCAAATAACGCAACACTTCCATAGTCCAGCCGCGGTAGAACAAGAGCCTGAACCGCTAACTTGAAGTCATTAGGAGGTAGGAAGGGCTTCAGTTTCCTTAGTGTATTGATCTGAAAATGTGCTCCCTTTGTTGAATTACTAATATGCTTCTGCATATTGAGGTTGGAGTCCAGTGTTATACCAAGTGACTTCGCCGAGTCGACAATGGTTGGTTGAACATCGAGTGCTGTGAGGTGTTTTATCAGATTGTGCATAGTGGGGACTTTGGCGGGTGGGACGATAAGAAGGAATTCAGTTTTTAAAGCATTCAGTTTGAGGTGATTCACTGCCAGCCAAGTTTGGGTGGTCTTAAGAGTGTTGTTGAGTAGTCTAACGGCATTGAAGGTGTTGATCTTGAGGTAGAGTTGGGTATCATCTGCATACATGTGGAACTGCACGTTAGAGGTTTGTAGCAAATCGAAGAGTGGTTCCATGAACAGATTGAAGAGAGTAGGGGATAATGAGGAGCCTTGTGGGACTCCTAGCGTAACAGGAGTTGGTTTGAACAGTGTGGTGTTGACCTTAAATTTTTGAGTCCGGTTATGCAGAAAAGAGGTAAACCAGTCGAGCACTGGTCCTGAGAGACCCATTCTGTGTTTCAACAGATCTATCAACTGTTCGTGTTTGACCGTGCCGAATGCTGAGGAGAGGTCTAGTAGGATGAGGAGGCATGCTTCGTTACGATCGAGTAGTTGAAGTGCATCATCAATGATGTGTGTCATGGCAGATTCTGTACTGTGATTTGCGCGGAAGCCGGGTTGGTGCTTATTTAGCAGCTTGAAGTGATCAATATGTTTAGTCAATTGGTGGTGGACACATTTTTCCAGAAGTTTGGCCAGAGTGGGAATATTGGATATTGGGCGGTAGTTGTTGAGGTCCGTGGGGTCAGCTGTGGGTTTCTTGAGGATAGGAGACACTTGTGCTACCTTCAGAGAGTCGGGGATGCAGCCTTGTTGAAGTGAGCTGTTGATGATCTTGGTCCATATTGGTAGTAGTGAAGGGGTAAGATCTTTGACCGCATTTGCGGGGAGAGGGTCAGTTAGGTTGTTGGAGGGCTTTAGGGCACTGAGAAATTTGCCTATTACTTCTTCAGAATAGGGGTGGAAGTAAGACCATGTTGCGTTGTTTTTCAAGGTAAACTTTGAAGTAATTTGTTGAGACGCGTTTGGCGGTGAGGGGGTCGCTTTGGTAAGGGGGTCAGAAGGAGAAGTTAGGTCCTTGAGGAGATCTTTCTTGATGTTTTCCGTCTTTAGGTTAAAGTGGTTAGAAAAATCGTCACAAGATGGTTGTGGGTGAGTTAGTTCAGGTAGCCGTTGGGGTTGGTCCTTAGATTGCGTTTTGATTAATTCAAAAAGCTTGTTGGGTCGATTTCTTGATTGGTCAAGTTGCTGGGTAAAGAAATCTGCTTTAGTGCGTTTGACCGTACAAAAGTAAGAATTTCTCTTTCTTTTTAGAGTCAGGAGGAGCTCGGCGGATGGCGTTGATCTCCAGTTGCGTTCAGCAGTTCTGAGAGAGCGTCTGTCCTCGTTAAGGAGACCGTTGAACCAGGGTTTAGAGTCTTTCGTGGAGACTCTCTTTAGTTGCAGGGGTGCAAATTCGTTAATTATTGAGGTCATGGAGTTTAGGTAGTGGTTGGTGAGGTCAGTTACGTTGGAAACTCCAACAGGGGGAAGAAGTAAATTCTTGCTGGAGGCGGGTAGGGTATTTGTGTTGAGCTTTTTCCAGTCCCTTTTCAATACCTTAGGCTTTGTGGATTGAGCAGAGCTCAGCTTGAAAGTTTCATTGATGAAAAAGGTGATGATGTGATGGTCAGACCAGTCACAGGGGAGGATCGATTCCAGATGGGTGGAATCAGTTTTGGCGATTATTAAGTCCAGGATTGCTCCTTTGTCGTGTGTCGGGCTGTTGCATAATTGGTTGAGGTCCAAGGCGTTGAGGAAGTCTTTGAAGCTGTTGACCACTGTGTCGTTAGGATCGTTCTAATGGAGGTTAAAGTCACCCAGGAAAATTTGTGTGTTTCGTCGACCAGTGAGTGATGTAATCAGGTCCATGATTTGTTCAGTGAATAGGAGGTTATTGCCAGGAGGGTGGTAGATGAAGTGGAGCAGGCAGACAGGTTTACCATTACTGTTGATGTCAAGGCTGATGTATTCACATGACGGGAGTAGCGCGGGAATGGCTCTGTTTATGGTGATGTTGGTCCGATGTATACAGGCAATACCACCTCCAGTCTTGCCACCCAGCCTGTCTAGTCTGATGATGTCATAGTTGGGTGGAACTAAAATATCTCTTGCCTTCGACACGTTCAACACAACATTTTATTGTCCCTACTGGAACGAAGGATGGACGTATCGGGTACTGTACTGCAAAGGTTTACGTCATTCCTCCACAACAGAACCTAAAGAGTCAAGGTGAATCAATCCCTCTCTCCGACCTCCGTGGTCAATCTGGGGGCACCACAGGGGTCCGTCCTTTCACGGATTCTCTTCAACGTATTTCTGGAACCTCTTGCAAATACACTGAACTCTTCGAAAAATCTTTATCACATATATGCAGAAGAACCTCAATTGTATATGAAAATCTCCTCCGCAGAACTCCACCCTGCAGAACACTCAAAACTGGCTCACTGGTAACCATCTCAAGCTCAACACTTCCAAAACCAAATTCTTCCTCATCGCTCCTCTTAATCACACTTGCAAGATCGACTTTGGGATGAAGCATCCAACAGCCTTCAACTGTTCTCCTCACATTATTGATTCCGCTCAATCCCTTGGAATTACACTTGGCAAACACTTGAATATGCAGAATCATATCAGTAATGCCAACCAAAGGAGCTAATTACTAGATGAGTATACTACGGAAACCTAAACCCTTCCTACCACTGGACGACTTTAAGCTGGCGGTCCAAGCTCGTGTTGCCTAGATTGGACTACAGAAGTTTCACTCTATGCAGTCTTCCTAAATACAATCTGGCCCCGCTAAGGGTCTCCCTTAACGCAGCAGCCAGATTGATATCTTGTTAAAAAAAAAAAAAAATCACACATCTCTAGCCCTAAAAACTCTGAACTGGTTCCCGTATGAAGCAAGAATACAGCTAAAGATTGCTTGCATGACTCAAAGCCCTACATTTCAAGACCCCCAGATATCTCTCACAAAAGCTAGAGTTGTTGGGGGATGTAGATCTTCATGAAGTGCGAGCTCACTGCTACTGAAACCACAGATTTTCCCCAAACGAGACCGAGCTACAGAGCCTTATCCTGTATTGCCCCGAAGAAAATCTCTGCCACAGGATGTCAGCCGAATCTCCTGTACCTCTTCATTAAAAGAAATGTGATAACGCTTCTAAAGAACAAGTTTTTGCCTTAAGATAATCACCACCTGTTCTTTGGAGAGCACATTATGACTTATTGTTTATATACCTGCCTATTATTCTGATACTCTGTAGGACTACTACATGGATGTTTAACTATAGATATCAGTTTTAACATGCTACTCATATGTGCCAAGTGTAAGTTCTTACAACTATACCCGGACTGCCCTATAATGTAAAGCGCTCAGATACCCTCTAGGGTCATGTGCACTATAAAAAACTGTATAAATAAATAAATTGTAATGCAAAAGGAACACAACTTTGTGGTACAAAACGAAGACTTTGTGGGTGTCCGTCACAGACAGCGGTCTGTGACATTCACAACACTGCTTACACCGTGCTGTTTTGGTGCCCATATCTGCACATTGTAGGCAACATTTAGGTTGGAAAACAAAGTTTTCCTCAGTGAAAACATCTGTCAGAAGAAGTACAGCTAGATTCAGATCCCCATAGAAGGCGTAGAAAGAAAAGTAAATGCGTGGAGGTGGCATATTGGCATATATTGGGGCCCAAATAACACATCCGGAGCAGACAGATCCAAAGCGTACGCGCACGACTCCACTCAGATGGGGTAGGGAATTGCTGAAATGTGTGTTCCCATATTCAGTCTGGTGCCTGGGGAAATTCACAAGGTGAGGAATTTGTGGTTAGAAGTCTCTACCAGAAATCCTTATCCCATTTAGCTCTATTTGGGTTTAATATAAAACAAAAGTATTTAAAAACCTATAACAGTCTTATCTCCAAAAATCGACAAGTGGGAAGCAGTGCCATAGGGAAGCTCACTTGAGTGTATCAGCCCTCACAAAGAACAAAAAACTGAATTTTGTACCTTCTGGACTGTGTTACCTTACTAGCATATTGTGTAGCATCACCCAGAAGCCACGCAGAAGGCTAGGTTTTGTGAAGGGTTACTAAACATGGAATAGGGCTCTCCCTATTGCCAGTGCAATTTCTTTTGCACAGATTACCAACTTTTGCTTGGATTGTGTCTCATGACACTCCCTAGTACTGATGTCTTGCACCATGTAAACCATATAGTTTCATTCAATGGGTTTTTGTGACATGCCATGAACTGGCAACAGTAGACAATCCTCAAAGCAAGGGTAGCATAACATTCCTCTTCTCCTGAAGTGGACTGCTAATATGAACGTGAACCAGAGGATTACGAGTGTTATTTTTGTGAATGTAGTCGATTTTCTAAGACTTGCATGCATTAATAGTGAATGAACTACTCACTGGTGCCCCTGAGAGAGATGATAGCAGTGAAGAAGGCTATCTTCCCAGAGAAGTGCGTGTCACAAGAATATAGTGGGTCCAAAGCAGAGCCAGTTTTGTTACGACTATGTTCAAATACTTGACTGACAGAGAGCAGTTCTTGGAGGAATAATCCATTAAGGTCCTCCATGAAGGCCTGGACTACAGGTATCTTAAAGACAAAGGTTGTCTGTTTTGCATGTCAGTTGCTATAACAGATAAAATGAGTCAAATGAAGTGTATGCCAATTTCGCTTTCTGTAGGTGTAAAAGACAGAAGATAACATCTTGCACAGATGCTTTAAGTGGGGTCTGTTTGTTTACTCACTCAAACAATAGACCAATCTTATCAACTTTGCTGCATAGCAGGAGCACACTGTACTTTTACATGCCTCAAACATGATATGCACACATTCCTCCAGACGTTTGAGGTAACTAAACTCCAAGACCCAAGATTACTAGATTAAGCTGCCTGAGATAAAGGTACTTGAGCTGGGCTTGATGTTGTGCAGAGGATCTGGTTTCAGCGGAAGCTTTTCGTGAGGGTGGACTGACCTTCCCAACAGCATCAAAAACCAGGGCTCTCTCGTCCCAAGTTTTGCCACCAGAGCCTGCCAAAGCCAAGAGACTCCTAGAGCCAGCTGGCTGGCCTCCTGTTTACAGTACAGGGACACAACAGCTGAAGCAACCTTCCGGGGGCATGTTGGTAGCCGAAAGTCTTCAACCTGCTGCCACAGCCATTGTGCAGCACAAGGACCCAAAGCACAAAGTTGCACCCAAGCTCGCTGAGACTGGAAGTGTCTTTGGAGTGCAGCTGGAGCCTCCAGAGGACAAGTTATCAACCCAGGAAGGATTGCCGGTGATCGAGATACTGGGCGACTGGTAGGCTAGCAGAGACGGGACTTCTGCCAGCACCAGGAGGACTTCAAGGGACGTCGACCCTGTGCCCAAGATCAACTCACTCCCTTTCGGGACAGAGTAGCCTCAGTAAGACCACTGTCAACCTCATTGCCTCGACAGTATCCATGAGAATCCTCAGCATTCTTCATCCCTTACAACAGGATCTCTTCTACAGAGAAGCTATGCAAAGGATAAAAGTGCCTGGAACGGAGTGAAGACTGCTTCACCTGCTGAAGTAACTGTTTCGGAGGACCGTGCTGGTCCCCCTGACTGGCTCCCTACTGAAGTTGGTAGCCTAAAGTGACTAAGTGATCACATTACAATTAGAAAAAACTTTTTAGTGTCAAATTCGTTTAATTTGCCAGTGCTTGTTGGAAGTGGAGAGAAATGCTAGGATTTACAATACCTTATAAAGTCTACATTTCCAGAACACTCTGGTGGATGTTTTTTGTTGTGGTGTCTAAAAATCTGTCTATTTTCATGGATTGCTGTCGGAGTTCTTTGGTGTCTTGTCGATTTCTTCTCCAATAGTTTTGCTGCTGTTTAAATGCTGAACACTTATTCCTTTCTGTGAACCTTGCTGCTCAGAGCCACAGTTAACTAGGGTTTAGATGGAGGTTTGACAAAACAAAACCTAAGGGTGCTAAAGGGGTTGGTAAGTATTACAGGGTGAGGTCGCACAACACCACCATATAATAAACCCCATTTCCTCACAATTATCCTCCAGAATACGCAGGGATACAGAAATGTCCTACTTCCCAGTGTTCCACTACTTCTCCCGATAAAAAAGCTACCCCACTTGTGTGGCTGGGCCTAGTGCCCATGACATGAATGGATCAAACCAGGGTCAATGGTAGTCCTCGCAGGGGACTCACATCGACCTTGGTTTGATCCGTTACTGTTGCAAGTACTAGGTCCAGCCACACAAGTGGGCCAGCTTTTTTATAGGCACAAGCATGTTAACGCTGGGTGGTAACAATTCTGCAGATCCCTACTGATTCCAGAAGTTTTGTCACATGGCCAATGGGGACATTGTCATCTCTATGTTAGCATGAGCACGCTGCAGATTGCCCGCCGCCTTGCGCACGTTACTATAAGACTTTATTTTTGCAACGGTCTCTATTGCCGTTTTCACACAAGAATCCATTGCTGTGTTCACACTGCAGGTTCGTGGGATTTTGTCTGAACATTGTGGGCAAGGTCGAACAACAATGCCCCTAGTTATTTTGTTCTGGGCAGGCCTTAGCACCTAGACAAAACATACCAATGCAGCAGTTGTTTGGGACAACGTACTTTGATCTTATCGGAATACACGAATAGGTAGCATACACTTGGAGAGGGACCTTTCCAGGGAGAAGAGCAAGACAGCACCTATGATGTATATCTACTCTCTATAGGCGAAGGTATAGAGTCTGCAGACAACGCCCAGAGATCTTCTAATATATAATAATACTATTTCTATGCAAGGGGAGGGAGGTTAAGCTATACTGTCTTTTCACCATGACATTTCCTTTCATGATTTATGGACTAACTGCTATACTGACTGTATTTGTTTTAAGCATGTTTCTGCTTGTTGTGGCACGTATACTGCATATTAGAGCACGTTAGTAAAAATAAATATCTTAAACTTGTTTGCGTGTCTGTCAGATCTTATTGTCGACAAGTACAAAAGTGTGAGCAAAAGGGTGTGTCTTGCAACCGCGATTCCTGAGAGATCTGGTGTGTTCTGTTCGGAGGTGTCTTATTACTTGTTTCTCTGTGAGTGAGTAGGAGAGTAAGTGAGACACTATAGCTAGTTGGTCCTGGGCTCATGGGTACTAAGGTTGTAGGATGATCTTCAGTTATGCCTACTTCACCTGCGTGCAAACTGTGTTCTACTGCCTCCGGTGCCCTTTTCAATGGGCCCTGGATGTCTGCCTCTCCAATACGTCACACACTGTCCTGGATTATGAACTGTTGATGGGTCCGTTGATGGCCCATGACCAGGACTGTTCCATGGCTAGGCGCCTGGTGTGCGATTCTATACTTCGACCAATGGCAGGATTGAGTACCTGTGCTCATGCACAGCGCCTCTTGATCGGAGTTTCATCGTAGTTAACGCAAGTTGCCCTAATATGCTCCTGAGAGCCTCTGGATATGAGGAGCATGTGTGCTCGTTTGAATAACTTCATTGGGTGGCATACCTTTTTACCACTGAAGGTTCAGACAACCTGCTGGAGCTTATGGCATTCCACTTTTCCCGCAACATTTTTGGCTCTGAAGATTCCCTGTGAATGGATATAGTTTCCTTTTGGCTTTTCTTCCCCTTAGAGATTCTACTTAGGATTTAAAAGGCTCTTTGGCCTCCTACTGAGACCCTTTGCCTCTGCTTACCTCTGAATTTTGTTTCAGCCTGGAGCTAATGACCTAACCAAGGGGAGGGTGGCGCATGGCCCATTGGGACATTGCCGTCTTCTCTAAATTAGCAGGAGTACGCTGCAGATTGCCCGCTGCTTTGCGCACGTTACTATAAGACTTTATTTTTGCAACAGTCTCTATTGCCGTTTTCACACGAGAACCCATCACTGTGTTCACACTCTGCAGGTTCCTGGGATTTTGTCTGAACATTGCGGGCAAGGTCGGACAACAATGCCCCTTGTTATTTTGTTCTGGCCAGGCCTTCACACCTGGACAAAACATACTGATGCAGCTGTTTAAGACAACATACTTTGGTCTTATTGGAATACATGAATAGGTAGCGCACACTTGGAGAGGGAGCTTTCCAGGGAAAAGAGCGAGACAGCACCTATGATGTAGATCTCCTCTCTACAGGCTAAGGTATGGGGTCTGCAGACAACGCCCAGAGATCTTCTAATAAATAATAATACTATTTCTATGTAGGGGAGGGAGGTTAGGCTATACTGTCTTTTCACAATGAAATCTCCTTTCATGATTTATGGACTAACTGCTATGCTGACCGTATTTGTATTAGGCATATTTCTGCTTGTTGTGGCACGTATACTGCATCTTAGTTAAAATAAATATTTTAAACTTGTTAGTGTTTCTGTCAGATCTTATTATGGACAAGTACAAGAGTGTGAGCGAAAGGGTGTGTTTTACAACCGCAATTCCTGAGAGATCTGGGAGTGTTTTGTTCTGGGCTGTCTAATCACTTGTTTCTCTGTGAGTGAGTAGGAGAGAAAGTGAAGCACTATAGCTAGTCGGCCCTGGCTCATGGGTACTAAGGTTGTAAGATGACCAAGTCCCTATGCACTAAGGTCCCATAATCCTACGCATGGTTATGTTTTTGGGCAGAATCCCTGCACCAGTTTGTCACCAAAATGTCAGGAAAATGTGTGATTTTAGAAAAAGTTTGACTTTTGCTGGGCATTGAGGTCAAGAAAACCTCATGGGAACAAAGCAAGGCACACCACCCTGAAATACTCAGGTTGGATACGTTTACTAAATGTCTGTGGTTGGTAGGCTTGCATGGGTGGCATCACAGCATGGGCCCAGCTATCCTTATCTCTCAATGTAGCGCTTTAGGGCCTTGTATGGTTTTCTCTTGAACTGGGGATATTCTTGAGGCTTAGACAGATGCTGCGTGGTAGGAAATAAATTGGCTTCCCGCAGATTTCCGAAGCTTCACTCAAAAAAATGTGAGGAATAAGTGTGTCCGCAAAGTTTAAGGTTTTCAAGGGATTCTGGAAATAAAAAACAGAACTGTTGAGTGCCACGCAAGTCAACCCAACCCGGATTTACATACGAGTAAAAGAAATGTACAGATTTACTAGGTTTCCCTCGGTGCGGCTGTACTAGAACTCAAAATCCACATCAACTAACATTGCAAAAAAATTTTTTTAAATGGAGGTGGCACTTTCCAGTGGGAAAATGTGATCTGTTTATGTTGCGTCTTGGGCCATTCCTGTTGTGTGCACTAGACCCACTCACAAAAGTGAGAAACCATTTTCATCGGAAGACATGTGGACATAGAATAGTAGAACATTTGTTATTACCAGCTAGATTTGACTACATTTGTGCCTTCCAAATGCAAGCCAGTTTGTAAGAAAGAAGACATTATGGCCTCTGAATCTCATTCTACCACGGGTGCGCAGAAATTTTGAGATGTACAAATACCCACTGCTCCTTAACTCCATATCTGGTGCACATTTCAGAAATACACAGGTTTCCTTGATACCCATTTTTAAGTCTACACATTTTACCATATGAATTGTTATGTACTCAGAACACAATGAAAAACCATTGTAAGTTACAGCTCAGTTGTTGGCTCTGGGTACCTCAGGTTCTTGGACAACCTACAAACCCTATATATCCCGTCAACCAGAAGGGACTAGCAGATGAAATGATATATTGCTTTTGTAAATCGGGCATTGTGATAAAAAGTTACAGATGAAAACGTAGTCACAAATGGCAAATTTTTCCTGCTCATTTTTAATGTTTTTATATTTCAAAAGCTAGTTTATTTTGGAAACCCTTGAGGAATCTACACATATGACCTGTTGCTGGTTCAGAGTTTTGTCATCTTTACAGAAATCTATAGCTTTCCTGGATTACTCATGGGTGTCACACCGGTTTCCACCACAAACTGGATGTAGGTTGAAAGCACCAAAAAAATAGGAAAGATCTTTGAGAAATGCCAAAACTGTGGTTAAAAAATAAATTGTTTTTTGATTCAGCACAGCATGTTTATGAAAGCAAGGAAGATGGCGTCTTTAGCACAGCAAACCTGTCATAGATGCCTATTTTAGGAGAGAAAAATATTTTTTGCGGGGGCACTTTTTCCTATTTTTCACAAAATAATCAAAATGTAACTATATTTTGCCTATATTCTTGTTCCCCTCCAGGGGAACCCACAAACCCAGAGTACCTTCCAGGATGCTGAAAAGAAAAGGGAAAAAAGGTCCAAAATTTGGTTTGGATATCTTATGTGGGAAGGGAAATGCTACTTACCCAGTATGCATATGTTCTTGGCATGTAGAGCTGTAGAGTCACATGCTTTGCATAGCCTGCCATCTAGTGTTGGGTCTAGATGTTTGCACTTTGTTTTTATTTGAAGAAGTCTTTTCTAGTCACAAGGTAGGGGACTCCTCGTTTCGGTGATAGTGCGCATGAGCAACGGATCCGTTGTTAGATGGTCTGCCGCAGAGGGTGATAATGGAGTTAATAAGAGCAGTAAGAGATGTCCATGTATATATGTATCTAAGTAAGATATTACTGCAACAGGTATAGGTACCCGGGAGGCGGGTGGGTGCATGTGAATCTACACCTCTACATGCGAAGAACAGATGCATACTGGGTAAGTAGCATTTTCCGTTCGAGGTATGTGAGCTGTAGAGCACATGCTTTACATAGACTATACAGGAGTTACCGAAAGCGGTGGCTAGCCTGCAGCTGTTTCAGTTGTCTGAAATAGTGTACGTAAAACTGCTTGGCCCACAGTAGCTTGCAGATGTCATCTATGGGTATATTCCCTAAGAATGCCATAGAAGCCCCTAGTTTGCTTGTGGAGTGCGCTCTAGGGGGAACTGTTAGTGTTCGTTTTGCTTTCACATAGCATGTCTGAATGCACTTGACTATCCACTGTGCAATACCCGATTTTGATATAAGATTGCCTTTATGTAGTGGTGCAAAAGCGACAAACAGTTGTTTTGTCTTGCGGAAAGTTTTTGTTCATTCTACATAGTATAGTAGTGCTCTTTTCACATCTAAAGTGATCAGAGCACGTTCTGCCACAGAATCTAGTTGAGGGAAGAACACAGGCAACTCAACAGATTGGTTGATATGAAAGGCAAAAATGACCTTTGGTAGGAATTTAGGGTTGGTCCGAAGAACCCCTTTGTTTTGGTGTACTTGTAAAAATGGTTCTTCTATGGTTAGTGCCTGAAGCTCACCTACTCTGCTCAGTGATGTGATAGCTATGAGGAAAGCTACCTTCCAAGTGAGAAATTGAAGTTCGCATCTCTGCAATGGCTCAAAGGGTGGACCCATCAGTCTTGCAAGTACAATGTTAAGATTCCACACTAGAGCAGGTGGAAGTCTTGGTGGAATGATTCCTTTAAGCCCCTCCATAAATGCTTTATTGACAGGTACTCTAAAGAGAGACAGATGTCTATTCTGTAGGTATGCAGCTATTGCAGCAAGATGTAAGCTTATGGAAGAGTACGCTAAATTGGAACGCTGCAGATGTAATAAATAGCAAATTATGTTTTGAACTGAAGCGTCCAGCGGATCGATTTGATTGTTATTGCAGTGTATCACAAATCGCTTCTACTTTGCTGCTTAGCATGCTCTTGTGGTAGGACGTCTAGCCTCTTTGATGATGTTCATGCAGTCTGGCGGGAGATTAAGGTAGCCAAACTCAAAGATTTCAGGTGCCAGATCGCAGGATTAAGATGACATGGTTCTGGATGTCTTATCTCTTCATGGCGGAGTGAGAGGATTGGGAGTGAGATGTAGTTTTTGGTGAGGAACTACCGAGAGCTCCAACAGAGTTGTGAACCAGGGTTGCTGGGCCCATGTAGGAGCAACTAGGATTAGTGTAAGGGACGCCTCTCTGAACTTCCGAAATACTAATGGAATGAGTGGGAGAGCCGGAAAAGCGTAGACAAATATCGCCGACCAATTCATCCATAGTGCATTACCTTTGGACAATGGGTGTGGATGCCTGGATGCAAAGCTCCGGCATTTGGCGTTTAGGTTTGTGGTGAACAGATCTATGTTTGGAAAGCCCCACATTTGGAAGAATGGGAGGAAAACTTGAGGGTGAAGTTCCCATTCGTAGATCTGTTGTCTTTGACGACTGAGCAGATCTGCAATCTGCTTGTTTACTCCTGGAAGGTTTTCTGCAAGGAGACACATTTTGTGACGTATAGCCCAGCTCCAGATGGTCTGTGCTAGTTGTGACAGCTGGAGAGTGTGTGTCTCACCCGGTTTTTGTATGTAGTACATTGCTGTCATGTTGTCTGTACGGATCAGCACGGCTTTACCTACTAGATGTACTTGAAAAGCTTTGAGCGCTAGAAAATAAATCGCTAGCAGCTCTAGACGATTTATGTGAAGCTGCTTTTGCTGCAGGCTCTACATGCCCTGAATTTTATGTGTCTGGTGATGAGCTCCCCAACCTGTGAGCGACGAGTCTCCTTTTTAGCACTATCTGTGGAACGGGGTCGATGAAAGGCCGCCCTTCTGAAAGGTTTTGTGCATTCCACCACTGCAGAGAGCAATGGGTGCGGCCGTCCACCAACACTAGATCTGATAACAGACCCCGAGTATGGTTCCATGGCCGTGCTAAGCACTCCTGAAGGGGACGCATCGGGAGTCTTGCTTAAGGGACTATTCGAATACAAGACACCATCATCCCTAGTAATTGCATGAACACTCAAGCTGGCAATGAGTGTTGAGGCTGAAACTGACAGAGTAAAGTCTGCATGTTGTGGATTCTGGCCGGATTGGGGTTGTCCAAAACCATGTGTATCTATTGAGGGTTCCAGATACACCTGTGTATTGGATGGTTGCAGATGGGATTTGGACAGATTTATAGTGAATCCAAGGTTGTGGAGCAACTGCACTGTTTTGTGAGTGTGACGTAGACAGCTTTTTTGCGAGCTGGGTTTTATGAGCCAGTCATCCAAATATGGGAAGACGTGAATGTGTGGTCTTCGTAGATGAGCTGCAACTACTGCCAAGCACGTGGTGAAAACCCTGGGTGCACTAGTTACTCCGAATAAGAGCACCTTGAACTGATAGTGCTGGCCTGCTACTACGAACTTGAGGTACTTGCGGTGAGCAGGGTGTATTGGGATATGGAAATAGTCGTCCTTTAAGTCCAGAGAGGACAGAAAGTCGCCTTGCTGAAGGAGCGGGAGCACTTGCTGGAGTGTGACTATGTGAAAGTGATCCGACTGAATGTATAGATTTAGTTCTCTGAGGTCTAGTATAGGCCTGAGTGTAGTCCTTCTTGGGAATTAAAAAGTACAGGGAATGTACCCTTGCCCTTTGATATTTGAATGGAACTGGTTCTACAGCTCCTTTCTCTAACAGAGAGAGAACTTTTTGCTTTAGAAGGGTAAGATGTTCTCGTGACATTGCGTGTGATCTTGGAAGAATGTTTAGGGGAGTGTCTGTAAGTGCCAGGCAGTAACCATATTGGATAATTTGTAAAACCCATTTGTCTGAGGTGATTGTGTTCCAGACAGGGAGAAATAGTGAGAGACGTCCCCAACAGGAGTGGAATGATCAGGGGTTAGCGGAAGGAAGTCACTGCTTGTTATTTGCAGGGGAAGTGCATGTGGAGTTGCCTCTGCCTCTTCCCTTACCATGATTTCCTCTAAAACCTCTTCTGAAATAGCCTCTTGAGGGCGATTGGTTGTGATTGGTTGTTGCCCTTGTAAGAGGAGGAGGGATTTTCTGTAGAAATATTTTTGGAGCTACCCCTGTAAAAGGAGCGGCAAAAGGAACCCCTATTGGCAGGTAATTGCAAAGCCCCCATGGACTTTGCAACCTCATTATCTTTTTTCATCTTTTCTAGCGAAGTGGCAACTGCAGGACCAAGAGGTGCTCTTTGTCAAATGGCTGGTTGAGAATAGTGGCCTGTACCTCAGGTTTGAAACCTAAAATTATCAAACATGCATGTCTGCTTAGCAGTACGCTGGTGTTCACTGCGTGCGCTGCTGTGTCTGCTGCATCTAGGGCGCATTTGATAGAGGGATTGATGATAAGTTTGCCCCCCAGAATAAGATCATTTGCCTTAGATTTATGTTCTTCAGGCAGCAAATTGCATGAGTTTTTCTAACTCCTCATAATGAGCCCTATTAAATCTGGATAACAAAGCCAGAGCATTAGTGATGCGCCAGGGATTAGCGGCTCGTGAGGCAACCCTTTTGCCAGAGGCATCGATTAACTTGGACTCCTTATCAGGAGGAGGGGCCTCACCGGTGGTCTGTGAGAGTTAGCTCTCTTGTGAGCATAGGAAACCACAAGAGAGTCTAAGGGCAGGTGACCCTTGATTTAAGCACAGTAAGTATGTGCCGGTTTATATTTCTTCTCAACCCTAGGTGTGATGATTCTTGCTCTTACAGGTTCTTTGAAAACCTCATCTGCGCGTTTAAGCATCCCCTTAAGCATTGGCAGTGTATGGGTAGTTTTTTTAGAGGAACTTATGGTCTCAAACAAGAAGTCTTCCTCTAAAGCCTTCTTATGCAGTTCCACTTCATGATAATGAGCAGCCCTGCTAAGAAGCTCAATGTACCCTAAATTGTCATCAGGTGGTGATGAGCTGGACGGATATAATCCAGGGTCATTATCCGTGTTTGAGTCAGTGTCATAATCCTCCCATGGGTCAATATCCTGTGGCCTATCCTCATCCCCATCCTCATGTGGGTCAGGTGATGGTGGGGAATTAGTGGGTGTTAGGAGTAATTGAGGATTAGAGGGCGAAGGAGGTGGAATACATGGTGGTGAAGGGTTAGTACCCACATTTTTTCTCTTCAGGGGAATGTGGTACTTTTCCTGTTGGATCAGAAACACATAATTGAGTGCACTCCCAGTTTTACTCAAGTTCTATAATTTAATGTCATGCTCAAAGGCGTAATTTCCGGCGTGCACGCTTTATTTCTGCTCAGTCCCGAAGCATAGCATGAAATTACCAAAAGTCAACTGTTGCGCCATCGCGCTCAGTTACAAACCGCACAGCCAAACAATTGTGCTGTTGCATCAACACAGCGTGAGTTCAAGTAAAGCAGCATAATCCATATTTCTTCATGTTTTATTCAACTGTAATCTTCATTTATACAATGGAGGTAATGCAATTCCAAACTTAAAATGTAGCATAAATGTCCATCCAGGCCTTTTATAACGGCACGTTAGAATCCATTTTACTTCCTAGGTAACCTTACACGTGTTCACCCAATGCATTTCGGGCAATGTGCCTATAGTCAGGGGTATCTGTGATGTAAAAACAAACAATCAGTGTTCTGATATACATGGCAACTCTTCCTGTTGGTCCATTTTCCTTTTTTCAGGTAATTTCGCATGGATATGACCAGTGTCTGGATTTATAACCAGCTCTTTCTGTTTCGGATCCGAAGGTGGAACATCGACGAGGCTCTTTTGGTGGAGTCTGTTTATCTTTGCTCGCCGTCTTCGGCGTCGAAGGTTACAGCTCCGAACTCTTTGGTAGCGAAGATTTAGTCTTCGATAAAGATGGAATGTGAACAGCGAAGTGCTTTGATTTCGGCGCCGAGGATTTTCGGTTCAGGATTGGCATGGGGCCGACTTCAGCCCGAGCCGGAAGGCTTCTCTGTGTTTCTCGGTGCCGTCCTTGGCCCACAGGCTGAGGAAGGAACGGAGCCTTTTTGGTTTTGTGTTGGTGGGGCAAGGGGGCTTCTGTACTCCCGGTACGCTGACCCGGTGTAACTTGCTCCTCTTCTTCCATGTCGGAGACGGACACGGAGATGTGTTGTTCTTCCTCGGGACCTTGAGCTTGTGTTTCTTCTCGGCCGGAATCTTTGCCGAAGATGTCCTGTACGGAGCCGCCTTGGTGTTGCATCTCATGACGTCAAGCCAGACGGTCAGGGAGCCTCTTCTTTGATCGAAACGATCGGCACACGTCACAGTCGTTGTGTTCCGGGGATAAACAGAGGTGGCACACTTCATGCAGGTTGGTGAGCGGAAACTTGGTGCCACACTCAGGACATAGCTTGAATGGAGTCCGTTCCATTGACTGCTAGCGAGTCTGGGGCGGGTAGGCCCAACGGCCCTCCACGAGTTTTCCGATCGATGATCTTTGGGTCAAAACAATAGGCGAAGAACAGGAAACTCGAACGCTAATTTGTTGATCTTTTTTTACAGCCGATAGCAGTTAATCTCCCATCATATATTAAAGATACAACACATATTTTGAATCTATTGGGGGACATTACATGGGATCCAGAGATATTAGTAACCCTCAATGTGATGTCCTTGTACACTAGTATTCGCAATGAATTGGGACTTAAGGCACAATTTCATTTTCTATCTAAAAGACCGGCGAGTCAATGGGAACATACCCAAATGATATTAGCTATGACAGAATTGATACTGACAAACAACTTCTTTCTCTTTAAGGACCAATGGTTCAGACAAACCCAGGGTGTCGCTATGGGTTCGAAATTTTCTCCGGCCTATGCTAACATCTTTATGGGCTGGATAGAGGAATTTTTGATTTGGGGGTAGTTCAGGTAAAAAATGGAATGAACACATCCTCTACTGGGCATATTTTATTGACGATTGTCTAATGATATGGACAGGGACGAAAGATCTATTGAATGAATTAATTGAATATTTAAATCACAATGATATGAATATTAGATTCACTACTCACTCTAGTATGGACGGTGTAGTCTTCCTAGATGTGGAATTGTGCATTAAATTAAAGATGGTCATATTAATAGCAGGATGTTCCAGAAACCTACTGCCTGCAATTCCTTGTTACACGCTCAGAGTGCACATCCTAAGCATCAGATTAGAGCCATTCGTTATGGCGAGATGTTTAGAGCAAAGCGCAACTGTAGTGATAATTCAGAATTTTTAACATGTATTAACGATATGGAGAAGCACTTTTTACTAAGAGGATATCCCAAGTGTGACGTAGTGTCAACCAAGGAAAGAGCTATCAAGGTTAAAAGAAGCGTCACTTTGAAATCCAGACATAATAATCAACAAACATCGGGTCAAATTAGACTGATCACAGATTACACAGATATGAGTACTACATTACGCAAGAGTCTTAATAAACATTGGCATATCTTACAAGCAGATAGAACTTTGCATGAATTTTTCACAGACAGACCCCAAATTACATTTAGGAGGGGTAGAACCTTAGGTACTTTACTAAGTCCTAGTTATCCTACTTTACCGGCTACAACATCATGGTTAACAATCAAAAGGTTTCTTTAAATGTGGGCATTGAGGAATGTGTAGGTTTGCTGAACACAAGATTAAGCAATTTAAAGACAGCAATGGTAAAATGTATACCATCATGTCAAATATTAACTGTAGTACGAAATATGTTATCTACATTATCGTATGTAAATGCTCAAAATTGTATGTGGGAAGTACTATTAGAGCATTGAAAGAGCGGGTCGGAGAACACATGCGAGCAATTAAACATAATGATTGTCGATACCCTATTGCAGAACATGTACACACCTGCATGGACCAGGGCCCCGTTAAAACATTCAAATTTTATGGTATAGAACATGTTGAGCTTGATCCACGAGGTGGAGATAGGGAACTGAAATTGCGGAGGCATGAGGCACGGTGGATCATGCACTTGAGAGCAGTAGAGGAGGGGCTTAATTATGATCAGGAACTGCAATATTTTCTAGGGGATTAATAAGCTTAGGAATGAGGTATCTGGATTTATTCTGACTTTCCTTGAACTTGAATTGTATTGAGATGAGAATAATAGTTGAGTATGAGACCACGAAGCGTAAGTGATGTTATATGTACTTATTTTTAACTCACAGGTTTACTAAGGAAATCCCATTGGAGACTACAGAATCTCTTTAAGATGATAGAAACAATATCTTATAGGACCTATTATAAAACAAATCATTTCATGATGATATAAATAATATCTTATAGAACTAATTTGATAAATTATTATATATATAACATCCTAATTTTATATAATGAAAGTTTGGAAGGGATTACTTATACTATAGAGCAATTTTACGGGACTGGCCATTATAACTATTGCATATTTTGGCCATTCTAAGATGGCGCCACCTCAAGGAGGGAAAACCTTAGTCACATTCTCCATTTCTAGGATTGAATTCAGGGCATAGTGGAAACCCTGTTTAGTAACGCGACATGGTTTGCATCGGATCGGATGTACCCCGGAGTGCAGCGGAATGCAAAGGTAGGCCTTCAATAGTTTAGTTAATAACTGCAATATTCAATAATATAGGAGAATAGCGCATAATATTGAGGAAATCTTAAATATTTTCACTGGTTTCCCCGTACTTCAGGGACCTGTGATTATACATGGAAGGACTGTATCCGATACTGAAGATTGCGAGATTCGGAATAACCGGGACATCGGCAACACGCCAGGAAGTTTAGCTGTTAAAGGGGTGTTCCCATCTTTGAAGAGTAGTTGACATTGAACTCAGCAGTATTTTATAACAAGTGGGAACAGTACTAAGGATTTTTACTATTATTTTTACAGATCCGCGTAATTCAGTTTTTTTTTTTAATACCTGTGGAATACTCTGGTATGATTGGCCCGTAATACATTAAGTAGGGCGATCTATTTTGTAAATACCTTATTTTGAATCATATAGAGTGCAATTTGACACAAGATATCCTTTTAGGTTTACGGTTCGACATCGTACTTTAACCCCTTGGGCGCGGCCGCGATTCCGCGCCTGTGCGGCACTTCTAAAGAGTGGGCGGGATCATGACGGCCCCCAGCCGTCATCAGCAAACGCCCACCGTGTTGCATGACAGACGGGGGACGTCATCAGCATGGAAGGGGTTAAGAAGATACTCTTTTTGTATGGGAAACAGTATGAAACGCTCAGTGACTAGTGAGAGGTAAGAGTTGGTCCTTTCACTTTGAATAACAGGAATATGGTGTTGTCAGGAGAAACTGTGGTCTCATAGCTCCGTGATTTAAAGTTAAAACAGTATTTGCTGCTTAATTTGTTTCAGAAATACCGTGTGAAAGCCACATAAAGGTATTTACCTTTTGTTTAATTATTCTTCTTACTTTTGAATACTCTTGGGTTACATCACGAGAGGTTGCATACTCATAATAGCACAATGATAGATGTATAGCCTAATTCACTCTCACCAAGATTCTTTGAAGTATAAGGCATTACACTTTTTGTGTAAGGATATAAAAACGTATTGACTTTTGATGTTTTAAATTAGAAGCTAATAATCAATATCATACAAGCTTATGGTGCAAATTCACAGTTTATTGCGATTGTCCACTACTGGCATGATTATAATGTCACAATTACATTTGATTTCGAATATTCCTCTTATGCACTAAGGTGGTTTTTGGGCGAATATTAATCTTTGCTTAATTTATGATGGATGTATAACAGTAAAACAATAAGGTTATATGTATTGCTTTCAGCCCTGACCAAGTCGTAGGGTTACACCCATAAACGACGAAACGCGTTGGCATAAGGGAGTGGAAGACTATAAGACTTGAACACAATAAAAGAACTGGACAAGCCCAAGAACTTCATTTCTTGCTTTATATATCATTGCACGATTGTGGATTTAATAATTGGCTTGTGCATCAGAAATTCCCAACACTAGATGGCAGGCTATGCAAAGCATGTGATCTTTAGCTCACATGCCTCGGACAAAGGGTTATGGAGGCCTAAACATGAACCACTGAAATTGGCCAAAAAAGGACTCCGCACTGTGGGGGAAGGTCAGAAGTTAAGGAGTAAAATATTCTCTATTTTTCTAAATTGGTTTGGGGTTCTTCTTATGTTGGGTTTTCACTTTATTACTATTTTAGTACTGCAGCAATACTTTACACATTGCCTCCAGGTTTAGCCTGACTGCTTTGTGGCAAGTACCAGGCGTAAATCTCAGGTTAAGTGACTTTTGTCGTTCACCCTGACAAGGGTTGTTATTATTCTTTCATTCCCATCAACAAAAAATCCAATTTCTTAGACTCCTTTGCATTTCTGACTGTCCCATTTAAGTGTTTCCAACACTACTGATAGACTCAAAACATTAAAAGTAAGCTAAATTTGGTGTCTCCCATAGATGTTGTTCATATCTATAAAGGGGGAACCAAAGTTATTAGCTGACCAAAATGATTTTATTGACTCTTTCTTGCCTTACCCCTTTTTTCAACTTTTCCACTTATTGTCTGATCTTCATGAAACCCAAATCAACTTCCTAACATCCTGCCAAATTTCATAAAAATGTATGAAATAATGCCAAACCCTAAGCTAAGAAAGGGTTTGCAAACCTCAGAGGCTCATTAAGCCTGGGCCAAGGGGTCACACATTTTCTTTTTTTAATTTCTTTCTTTTTTTAATTATAAATAATTGGGGGACTCACTCCTTCACCAACATAAGTAAGCCAGGTGACAATCTCCCTGTCCAGCTTTAGCTCTAATCATTTTTTTTGTTAGTTTTTACAGGACATGGGAACTGAACCCCAACATGTTGTAAAGATAAAAGTAGCCAGGAGGAGGAAGCTCTTTTTTTTAAGAAGAAATGCATAGGCCTAGGAGACCAGTGGTATGCAGTACCCACTCAGGATACCACCTAGTGAACATTGACTGCTTCAAGACCAGAAACATGAAATCTACTCAGGCATGGGCAGAGAGTCTCCTTTCTTGAACCATCACTTTAAATGGTAAAAAGCGAAGTTAAACAAAAAATTAACAGGCTGAGCATTTTTGAGTAATCTGTAAATAGCAATAACATTTTACCATTGCCATATCGTCCACACTTTCTTCCTCTTCGTATGGTTTGTAGTCCGGTCGCTTCTTCTTCAGCTCTGTGTTCTTCTTTGCCTTCTCTCGATCCACAATGTTCACATTCACAAGGACGTCACTGTCATCTTCCTCCAGAACACCTAGCAAAAAAAAGGCAAAGCTGGCAATTATTATGTGTCTCTTTACATTATCTTAGCTAAATATAATTCTGATGAGTGTATAACCCCCTACAGAAGAAGGAAAATCCTTAGCTAGCTGGCAGGTCCAAGTTTGTAAGAAAAGCAATAAGGGGATGCATTTCCTAAAATGTGAAACAAGACGGATAGCCTATCAAACAGGATTCGGCCAACCACTTTGACCACAGGGAAATGGGCCTGTAACAGTGTGTACTCTCTCTATTCCTCTTTTTTTTTTTTAAACAGAGAATGGTGGAGGTGGCCCATGAAGCCGGGCAACCGTCCTGGACAGCCGCATTAATAAAAGGTAAGCACCGGAGCCTGAAATTCCGTGTTGGACCTATAAAGGTCGGGCGGAATACCGTCCAGTCCAGGTGCCATGTTTTGCGTCATGCCGGCTATTTCCAGCCTCACTTCTTCCTCCAAAACTGTTAGTTCAGACTTTTCAGTTACAACCCTACTTGGTGATATCCGGTCCGTAGTACCCCCAAACATACCCTCAAAGTGGCTGACCCAATCATCCTCTGTGATATGCGCAGCTAAAGCGCTTGCAGTCTCTACTCCCAGGATTGGGCCATTAATAATACCCCAAAACTTGGTGGGCTCCATAAGCTACCCCAAGCCTCCTCCTTTAGGGCTTCTCTATGTTTTTTAAGAACCATTTTATATTGTGTTCTACAGGCTCTGACTAAAACTCTGTCTCTAGGGGCAACATGCAGTGCTGCCTTAAGTGACCTGGCCGCGCGTGAGCATGTTGTATCGAAACATCTCGGGCCCTATCTCGTTGGTTGTTCGAGGTGGGAATCGTCAGTAGGTCCGCAATTGAGTAGGAGACGGATTCAAAAGCTTTGACCACTACCACATCAGGGTGCCGCTGAGCGTCCAGACAAACCTAAATTGCCTCATGACAATTGGCTACAAAGGACTCATGAAAAAGACATGGGGTGATCTGTGCCCATTTTAGCCACCTACCCCTGTCTGTGGGCTGTAGGGCGCCTCCTCACCCACTCTCCTTCTTGAGGCCCAGAGCAAGCCATCTGGTTTTAAGACACAGTGGGTTGTGGACACTGTGGATACTTGCCTTGAGTGAAAAGTTCAATATTAGACAATATTAGATGGAAAAGAGGGGTGGAAACGAAAAAAAAACAATAAAAGAATCACTACCATGCCCTTTGAAAGTGGGTACAATGATGCTCTGGACGGGGTCCAATTTGCCTATCGCTGATTCTAGGTCAAAATCCCTTACGAGAGAATTAAGGGAATCCCCCTGCCCATGATGTTCAAAATGTATGCCTGAATGGCGAGGACAGACAGAAACCCCTAAACTCACAGAGGTGTGAATGTTAAAATAACTTACCAAAACTATGTTGGTGGTGTAACTTGTGGAAGCACTAAAGCTATTAAAAAATGTACAGTTCCCACTTGTGGCTGACGCAGCTTGCCCTGCTCGGGGAATCTGCTAGAACTTTGGATACGCTGGAACGTGTTCCGCTGTTAAGTTTATATCGTGATAAATAGCCCAGTTCCATTTTTGAGCATGAAGAGACAGTGCAGTCAAGCTTGCTCTGCCTGGTTTGTTTAGATAGTACATACTTGTAGTATTGTCTGTTCGAATTAGCACCGATGCCCCTGAAATATTTGAAAGGAAAGACTTCAGAGCCAGGAAAATGGCCTTGAGTTCCAACAGGTTGATATGTAGGGACTGTTGTATGTCCCATTTGCCTTGGACTGTCAAACCCTGTAGGTGCTCTCCCTAACCACCACCCCCCCTTCCTAACTCAACTGAAGCCATTTTGTTTGCTGGGGGAAGGGGGTTGGAGTGTGGCAGCAGGAGGTGAGCAGGAGATGGATTGGAAGGTCACGAAGTGGGCTGACAGTGTCAAAGCAGCGCATGCTACATGTTAAAAACTATTAAAAGTGCTTCACGCTGAATCACTGGCACCGAACATCTCCGTGATACATCACACGCTGGGTTCTGTAGTGAGCAGCCGGTGGGGATTCACCATTCACGCCCCCTGTGCACCTCCCCAGGACACACTGGCTATTACCGTCACTCGCTTCAGCCCAGGGTTCCTAGACAGCTCAGCAGGGGAGGGAGGAGGCCATACACTGCCACCAAAGAGGCCATTACGCAGATGATTTTCACAACAGCAGCTCGCTTCGGTCCATGTCCGAGTGTGCTCTAAGCCAGCTTCAGAGCAGGTGCAGCGAACTTGAGAAATGCACTAGATTGATAACTACTTTGGATCGCCACGGCGAGCAGTTAGCAGAGAGCCCCGCAGCCTTAGCTCGGCGATGCGCGAGTGCAGGGCAGAGGGCAGGGGCGCGTCAGGCTTCCTTCTGCTGGGGGTGGGCGGTGGGTTTTGCCTCAGCGGGGAGCGTGTCTGCGCAGCCTTGTACCTGCCCACCTGTTGCTAGAAGAGAGCTGGAGGGCTCGGGCAGGAGGTAAAGGATTCCGCTGCATTTACATAACCTCTTGTTTGCCTTAATAAAATCAACACGCCATCAATGTATGATCAATATATGAACAAGCTGTCTCCGTGGGGCCGACGAGGGGTGTGTAAAAGCACGCGATGCACGCGCTGTGCAACTCTAGCCCTACATGGGGAAAGGAGATCTGCACGTGTACGGAGTGTCCTGACGCCGTGCGCGTGCACATCGCCTGTCCAGGCGCGCACATGGTTAGTCTCCGTTCGCAAACCAAAGCTACAATAGTCTCGCCAAGGCGAGACAGCGCATGCGATGCATTCACTAGGCGAGACCTAAAAGGAGACAGGTCAGACCCTAAATGTTATGGGCCATCTCTTTATTAGATTGTACTTGTAAGATTATGGGCAGGGTAACACTAGAGCAGTTAGAGGCCTAGGCAACAGACAGTGGGAAGTTCACAGATATTCAATATGGCTTCAGGAGAGGCTTGGGCACGGTTGAACAATGCCTCAATCTGCACCTGGACATAGGCAAATACATTTTAGCCAGGCCTGGATCCCTTCACCTCTGGTTCATGGACCGGACGTCTGCTTTTGACTGGGTGCAGAGAGGAAGACTTTGGGAAAAGATGCTGAACATGGGTATTGACCCCCCCATTGTGCATTTTTTAGCAGCCATGCACCACCAACATGTGATGGGGAGAGTTCGTTATGGAGTAGATAGCGAATTCACAGGACCAATAAAAATGAATTGCGGGGTTCACCAGGGTTGCGCTCTCGCACCCTTTTTATTTTTCCTGTATATAAACGACCTAGAAACTTACATCACACAGGGGAAAGTGGATGCTCCTCTGATAGGCCGCAGGCCGTTACCTGCATTGTTATATGCAGACAACTGTGTTTTAATGTCTAGAACTGGGGTGGGGCTGCAAAGGCTTTTAATTAGGTTTAATGATTTTACGAATGACCTTGGCCTAAAGACTAATGTAGGGGAATCTTATACCATGGTGGTGGGTAAACCCCCCACCATTTTAAAAACATGTTTTATAAATAATGAACAATTGACCTATGTCCCGACATTCTCTTACTTAGGAATTCTCTTTGACTAAAAAATCACATGGCATTACCTAGTAGAATCAAGGTTTTAATCAACACCTGGAGGTGATTTTTAGATTTACCAAAAATGTAGGCTCAAAACCTATTAATGCACTTATTAATATCTATAAAGCCCGCTCATGCGTCGTCACTTTGTATGGTGCTGGAGTTTGGGGATTAGGTTCTACAAAGAGTAGAGAACATGTTTATGAAACGTCTGTTGACAGTCCCCAAAAGTACTGCTGCCACCATTTGTCATAGCGAACTTGGTCTAACTCCTTTGACTTTTCGAATACAATTAGCCCCGCTATTATTATGGCATAACATCTGGGCAAAGGAAGAAGTAGTCCTAAATAGTGCGGTCATTTTAGACTGTTTAAAACTGGAGTGTGTGAAAAAAATACCTTGGCTTAGTCATATAAAAGACCAGCTAGAGACCATGGGGCAGTCGGATTGTTTTTACAATCCAGGAAATATTGCCAAGCTGCCAAAAGTAAAGCTGAAAAGAGATTTCTTAACACACTTATATCTGAGCAGAGGAACTCGGGAGATGGCAAAAAAGAGGGTTGTAGAACAATCACCGTTAGTCTGCACCCCAGGTCTTGAGCCTTATCTCTCTTTTTACTTTACTCCCGTTAAATTATTTTATCTCATAAAGGTTCAGGTTTGGCATTTCACACTTCCTGGTCTCATATCCACGCAATGTACATTGTGATGCCAAATTGGGCCCATGCGACTCAGCGTCCGTTCAGAGCACCTTACATTTTATGTATTTCTGTAAACTTTATATTGCTCCAAGGCGTGCCTTTTTAATACCTCTTAACATTTTTAAACATAAGAGTGTTGGACTGCATTATATCACCTCCAGCTTTTAAAAGATGAATTTACCTGTCTAATGATCTATAGGTAAATTTCTTCTGCCATGCGGTTAGGGGACACTGTTGGAAAATGACTTTAAGAACTTGTTTACATTTTGAGCCCTGGTTTTTAAAAGACTTCCCCGTGAAATTAATTATTAATGACATTGATATTTTGACAATTGAAACTGCCACTGTCGCAGATCGTTATCAGATTCTTGTATTTAGATCTGTAACCTTTGCTGAAATGTTGTCTTATAATGCTTTCTTTTATGACGGGTATACAGCCGAATAAAGACCTTTGAACTAAACTGACTCCTCAGGCAAAAGATCAATAAACTGTGAAATGTTCGACCACATTTGTCAGTCATATCTACCTATGATTGAAAGTGAGTTTGCTGCCCTAACTGTGGTCGCTGCCATGGTGGAGAATTTTTTACGAATGGTTTCAAGACGTCTCCGTCCCTATCTGGCGGAGGGAACAGATGTGAAGCGGGATTTCTGGCACGACATTGAGCTGCCTGAGAAATTACAGAATCCGGCTTTGACTGACCAATGAGGCATGCTGGAGAGTTGTCAGGTGCCTTGTATTTCTTTTCCAGCTTAGGTAAGATGGCTGGAATGGAAGCCGGTGTTCACATTCCTTTCAGGCTTTCCTCCCATATGATATCCACTATGGGAATTGAAAAAAACGTGCCTCTTAGACTGTTCTTTAAAATCATATAGGAAACAAACAGACGGTTTGGTGACCAGGGGGAGCTGAAATCTCTTTGCCAATCTTTCCATTAGAGTATGAAAACCTCCCATGTCTTCCGGTGGGAAGTCTACCGGAGGTGGGGTTGACGGAGATGGTGTTTGTATCTGGTAATCATCCCAGTCATTGGGTAGGGACACTTATTCAAGTTCTCCTTCCTCTCTTTCGTCGGTAGGGTGATGCTCCTCTACTTGAGGTTGCGGGTTGTAGGCAGTGGAGATATGGGAGGTGACCTTGCAATCGGAGATGACCTAGGAATCGGAGTATGAGGGATTGAGGTAGCCAGATCTTATAGTGGGAATCTGTGGTAGCAATTGTCCACCATGTGCTGTAGATTTGAAAGTAGGTAAGCCGGCATCTGAATAGTCTGGTCTCTGTCTATTTTGGTGGTTAGGGTCATGATGGGGATAGTAATATTATTGTTAGTCATCATCCTCCTGGCATTTAATACGAAAGTCTGAATGGCTGTGTGTCACACCAAACATGCCCTCCTCATCAGAATCCTCCTCATCATTCTACTCAAAAAATTCTTCCTGAGGACTAGAGGGCACTTTACTAGGAGAGATAAGCACAGGCAATGTTGTATCCTGAGAAGATGTGTGTTCCGGCTGCAGATGTAAGAGCAGTGTCCTTGACTGTATGTACATCCGTCGACGTAAGCTTAGATCTATTTTTCTGTGTAGTAGAAAGAATAGTTGAAGAAACCGTCGACGGGGTACCCTACGACTGAATAGTCGTTGCCAAAACAACTGTCGACAGAGCCCCCCCTTAGACGGAGCAGCCGCCGATGAACCTTGAGTCGCCACACTGGACTTCGCTGATGTTCGTCGCTGCAAGCCTGCTGTCAAAGAATTCTGGACCATTGACTAAGCCACGGGGGACTAAAGATGTTTGCGTTTGAGGGCTATCGACAACTGCAGCGGCGATGAGAGAGTGATGACTGAATCTTTCGACAACTGTCCTTTTTACGATGAGGTCGCACCCATGGTTCATAAAGTTTGGTATGTCTTTGTATACGTTTTCCTAGACGATGTTGCCGTCAACGCAGAAGGTCTCACCTTCACAGAAACTATAGTCGACTGACAGGTGGAAGAGGACATGATTAGTTTAGACCGAGGAGACGAAAAGGTCGACATTGTGGTAGTAGAAGTAGTGGCGACAGAGGCGGTCACTGACGAGGGCGTCAACGACGTTTTAGACGACGGTAAAAATGTTCAACTCCTATGTTGACAAAATGGACTCTGGTAGAGATTTGAAGCTGTTGTGACCTTAGTAGAAGGCGTCAAGGGTAACGAAAGCACTTTATGAGAGACAGACTCGTTACTGGAGGCGGAAGGCTGATCATCAGCCTTCAATGAATGGTGCTGCCTCTTTACCACCTTAGAAGCCTTCGGGGAGACTGTTTCCACATCACTTGCTCTCTTTTTTGAGGCAATAGTTTTGAGGGAGGTATCGCTGTCATCAACAGACAGGGGGTTGTCCTTGGTTTTTAACTTCTACAACCACAGAAGAAGCCTTCCCTCTCTATCTCTCAAAGTCTTCAGAGAGACTTGCAATCTCTCACCTGGTGGTCAGGGTAAAAGCAGTAAATGCACTTTTTGCAAGGATCATCCAAATACAGTCTCAGCTTTCCACAGGCATCACAGTGCCTAAACAGATCTTTTAGGTGTAGACATGTTGTTTAGAAGAAAAAATTATTTTAAGTAGACCAGAAAAAAAATACTGAACAGAGCTCAGGGAGACTCCCAACACACACCACGCGCTGTAGAAAATCTTAAAGCCTTGAGACCTCTGTGGTGAGGATTCTAAAGGGTGCTGTTGCCTGATTGGCTGGACTTTAGGCCACTCCTAATGACTAGGACGAGCTATTAAAGTGAATGTTTTTCTCCATTAACTTCAGTGTTAAAGTCATTATTTGATACTTTAAATGTACCGTGGGACTCCCAGTTTGACGACAGGAAATGATTCAAGCATGGGAATCTATGAAAGCCCCAATTCTGGAGAACCGTCTTCCTCGAAGACATCCCTTGACACACAATGGAAAACATATAGAAGTAGACAAAGTCGAAAAAACCTGTCAAAAAGTGACAAAGGGATAGATTTTCCCAGATCAGTGTTTAACTGGCACGGAAAGATGAGAGCTGAAGTCCGTGCACCTGGGTGGCTTATGACACAGACAAAGTCACGCAGAGCCGAATTGAGCCACTCAATGGCACACGCAAGGGGTATTGCTCGCACAAAAGTTTCCGTATCCAGCCTTACGTCTGGGAAATTCTAAGGTAAGGCACCTGCAGCAAGAAGTCTCTATCAGATACAACAGATGACAGTACCAAGTGGAACATCTGCATTGTTGACTTTCTCGCTCTCCGGACTGCCAGGAGTAACCATCGACATGGGAAGAGAGTCAACATCCACTTACAGTCCATGTGCCATTAGGTCACCCAGACCAGGTCCCAGGAGAAGAAACAAATAGTATTAACTAGCTTGCCAGCAACCATTTCTTTTTACAGATTCACATGCTTTAATCCGTAACCATCACCAAGCAGGGAGTCCTTCAAAAAGCCGTATCTGACAAATCAAGACTTCGAGGCCTGAAACGCTGGCCCTTTAGTAACATTTTGGCATCAAAAGACAACCCAAACTTCAGTCAATCAGAAGGAAGCACACTGAACCAAACCCCCAATAGGGGCCGCTATACCTCAGTTTTCTTACCACCATTGTGAGGATTTAAGGCACAGAGGAAAATCAGACTGCGAAGAGGGAGAGTCATGTGTAAATCTATGAAAGACACAAACACTGGAGAATTGTATAAACAGGTAACTTGTTTCTTCTCCAGCATTGGATCCTTCATAGATTCACATGTTTGAATCACAACAGAAAGCAGTGTATCAGTATCCTCAATGTAAACATCACTGGCAATCATAACTTGCACACTTAGAATAACAATATACTTAGAGAGAAAACCTAGCAGACAAAAGCTCCTCTACTGAAATAGCTGCCATAGTACTCCCTGACCAACTGCTGATTCTCTAGACATCTACTTATACAGACAATAGTGCTAAGTAAAAAATCTGCCAATGGCACCCACCAAAGAGTGTAAAAGTAGTCCCTATCGTCATTGAGCCGACAACCTTTCTTATGAGAGAAGGTAATAGGTGGTACAATCTAAACTGCAAAGATGGGCCAAGAAGGAGGCTGGCCTCATTGTGGATGACCAAAGGAAACAATGAGTTGGTGTTACTTTCAGAAAGTGTCGGTCTTGTTAAGGTTGAATATCTGATGCCTCAAATTCTAAGAGTGTAATGATGTCTCTGTAGCATTACTTGAGTTTTTGAAACAGCTCAAAGTTACTGGTTCATTAAGATGAAATATATATCAACAAAGAGAGAGGTAGGGAGGGAGCAACACTCTTAATCCCCACTTGACTTTAAGAACAACAATGAAAGAGTTTTACTTGTTTGGAAAACACACAAGTATTAGAGCACAAAGGAAAAACAACACCTATTTGGTGTGTTTAGAAAGCCCTCACTCACCGACCTGGTCGGTGACATGCTTCATCATCGGGCCCCACTGGGAGTGACCGAGTGTCACCCCAGTGTGCTTCAACGCCAGATTTACTGCGGAGCGGGTAATGTGAAGATGTGTGAGCTAAGTGATAGACAATGTGAAAAGAGTGACGTGGGGGGGTTTAAAAATGCCTATATTGTATCAAAAATTGATTTAATGGCTGATCAATAAAGACATATTAAAAATGTGTTGGCAAACTAGACCAACTAAGTTGAATGGTCTGTTTCCAATATTATTAGGTGATGGTCAACATGTAACTGTAACTGCCACAGTGGAACTGCTGGTTGAATATCTGCACAAGTTGGTTCGGATAAGGCTCTGGAATTTTTGGGTTTCTTTTTCTACAAAAAGTTTCTAAGTCACAAAACAGAAAGTGACTGGCGTTTTTTTCTGAGATGCAGAAGCCTTTCCGGGGGACACATCTGAAATTCAATCAGATGTCCTGGAAATGCAGTTTTTTTTTTTTGTAGGTCCTCTTGGACCTGGGGCAAATGTTTTCAGCAGTTTCCAAACTTTGCTCTGGTGCACAAACAACCACAGGAACTCAGGGGGGCACCTAGAGATTCTCAGGGTGCAAGGCAATGGCCACAAGCAAAGTTCAATCGACGTTCCAGTTGCCGCCGAACAGCTGGAAACTGCAGGGAAAAGAAGTCTTGCAGCTTTTTGTGGGCCTGCAACCACATAGGGGCCACCCAACTGACCCTGGAGTCCACTTCTTATTCCCGGGTACAAGGGGGGGGGGGGGGGGGGGGGGGGGGTCAGGTCCAGTCCTTCAAAGTTTCTTACATGTTACAGACAGCAGGCCCAGTTCTCTACTGTTCTTCTGTAGGTCCATAAAGTGTTTTGAGGAAAGAAGGATGAGCTTCCTGCTTTCTAGAGTACACCAGCCTGTGTTTGCGGAAGACTCCTGGGCACTTACTAATCAATGGGTGAATAGTTCAAAGAAGCTGACCTACCCACTTTCTCAGCAGTTCCTGTGTGATCTATTGCAAACAATCTCACAGTGCACAAAATTCAAAAGGGAAACCCTTTTACCCATGTGAAGAGCATGTGTGCCCACCCAGAGGTGATGGAAGGGTGATCCCCATTCCGCTCCTCTGTGGTCAATCAACTGGTTCTGGGGTAGCTTTCCTCCCACTGGGCTTGGTGCCAGCCTGACTCGGGGCAGAAAAAAACTGGAGCTTCCCACGTGTCATCTACCATTTGATTGAGGCAGAAGGGGCCCCTATGAAGTGGATTACATGTCTGGGCCATACCCAAACTTATCTTCTTGACAAGAGAAGAACCCACCTCCCAACTCCCAGTCCATTGTCTCTGCTCTGGGAGCCGTTTTCACATTTCTTTCACACCTAAATAAGGCAATGCACGGTTGGGCGGGTGATGGAAAGCAAATGAAAATTAGTCTGTGGGGGTTTTAGGCAGACTAAAAGTTCCCAGATATTTAATATAAACCTACTTTACTATTAGATTGAATTGTTATTGTTACCTTGTACAGGATTAAAGTTCTAGATTAAATAGTATAATCTATACTTTGACTTTCCCTGTGTACCTATGAACACCACCATGCCTAGTAAAAATTTGAATAGGCGAAGTCTGAGGAGGTATGACCTTTTGAGGGTATGGTCGGTGATGGTAAACCACTGCTGTTGCAGGGTAGAGAAAGATACGGTTTGAATCCCAGTGAAAGGAAGATCAGATTCTCTGTGAAAGTCACAAAAGTGTGTTTGGAATCTGTATTACAGCATCCTTAATGACCTAGCAGTAAAAATGTAAACATTAATGGACAGCAATGCCTCGTCTACATGGCGACAATTAAAGGTCTCCCATCAAAGGGTATATCCAGAATGTGATTCAGAACTTTAAACCAAAAGGAAACACACATTAACTCTTCTTGGTACCTCAGGGACCCCCCCCCCTTTTCCATCTGTTGACAGCTTGTAGTTGCAATCCATAGAAGTATCAATCAAAGCCGGCGGGGCTCTGTCACCCTCCCTCAGAATAACCTTTGCCTCTTCTCTCACAGCAGAAGATCAATATATGGCACAATGTCCCAACAACGTCTGCCTATCATATCAACCCATAACAGCTAATATATTCATTGCCTTAATAGATGTCGACACCCTTTTGATAAAATGGCCCGTCTTGCTCCCCTTTCAGTTCAGTGGTGCAGTACATGAGAATGCTGAATTACATGAGCTACTTTGAGCCACTTGATTTACCACTGAGTTTGCTGTGGGTTGGCTAATCAAACAAACAAGCATATTGTTAGGTGCCTTGTATTTTATTTTACATCAAGTCTTTGTACATAGTGAGTTCTGATCTCTGCATGTACACTGCATGATGATTAGTCCTTTCTGCCGAATGTGGTCTGTGATACATATAAGTTTTAAGAGCTCTAACTGCCAGCTCCTTAAAAATCAAACAGAATGCTGTAAGTATCCATAACTGTTATTGGAAGCTGGAAACACTTGGCAAGCTCTCTAAACTACATTAAAACGTGTAATCTCATGCTGGGGGGGGGGGGTTGGGGGGGGGGAGCATGAATGATTTGGTGGATTCACATCGGGACAGTCAGGTTGATACCCAACAACATTTTCTATATCTAAAAAGCCAGTGACTATGTGGATGGTCAGTGGAGCTTTGCACTGCAGAGCCGGAGGTACAGGTTGCTGTGGCACCTGGGATGCCGGTTGTTGAGGCACACGGTGGAATAAGGTAGGTTGTGATGGCTGCATGAACATCTTGGATAGTAGTCTGCTTTCATATAGTGGAGGCCATTATGAAGGTGTACTGGCACAGAAAAAGATTGCACCACCTTGTTGTTTCCTGGTAATATTCATCACAGTGGCAGTAATAACAACCAGGACCACAACCCACTGCTTTTGTTCATCCTCATAGAAGGGGTGACGAGAATAATTAGCATCTTGATCTCTAGGCATGTCCGGTTTGGTCTTGGTCTTCCATTTGGTTCTCTTCATTTATGTTTTTTGCATGTCATGCATAGTGCGTCTGGCAAGTTGCTGCGCCAAAAAGAACCTACATCCAGTGATTCAGCCTCAGTCTTTATGACATTAGGTGGCGAAAGTATATTGCTGGGTGAAGTGGCTGAGGCAAAATGGATCTCTTTTTTGGCCTTTGTAAGTGTTTCTGTGCTGTTGAAGGAATTACATTTGGTGGTGATGTTGTAAAGGGTACTGTCATCAACGGTGCTTTTTTTGATGAGGACATTGTCAAAGATTGCTTCGTCGACAATGTTTTATTTATAGCTAAGTTATCTGAAGCAGATTTGTAAATAAGGTTCTAGGTGATGCTGCAGTTAGTTCAGATTGGAACGCCCAAGGGGAGGCACTGGAGGTATAAGGAGGAGCATTGACTGCAGCAGTCAGAGGAGACCTCCTCTGGTTGAGAATTATAGAAGACCTGCCCAGCTTCTTGTAAGACTTTTTAGAGGCTTTGCATAGGGGACTGGCAGACGTAGACTGAAGTTCCTAGGTAAAAACCCTTTGCCCCAATTTAGTCTGTGTATTTTCTGATGTTGTAGAGTGAGAATACACGGCCTCTGAAGATAGAACATCAGGTGAAGACTTGTTCAGCAGCTTCCTCAAAAGCCGCCCCTCTTTCATTTAAAGTTGTGGCAGAGAATGGTCTAAAGACATAACAATCGTCTGTCTTATGATAAGCATACATGCAATAGACAGTCCTTGTGGTCACTATCAACAAAGTATTTTTTTTCCACAGGAAGTACATGCTCTGAAAACAATGTTCTTAGGAGAATGTGCCATAATTCTATAAAATTCACATTTTGCTGAACCAAAGTCTAAAGCTAGTCAAACACACTGTGCTGGAAAAGATGGCAAAATCCTATGGATGTAACGAAAAAAGATTCAAATCTAAAGAGAAGATAGAGCAGAACTCTGAAGGATTCCATTCAACAGGACGTGTGGTAGAAACCTGAAGTACAGTGGCTTCAAGGGGAACGTTGGGTGCAAAGTACTTCCTTCTCATTTGCTGAGGATACATCTTTTTCGGAGGCCAGTAGGTTACTAAAGAGAATGTTTCAGGCCTAAAAGGTCTTGTTTGAGGAACTCTGCTAATTGAAACTTTATCAAAGGACTCCCACCTCAGTGACAGAGAATGAATCAAGCATGTAAATATAAGAAAGTTAAAATGCTGGAGAAACAGGTCAAGATCACAGGAGTCGTTCAACAAGTGTTTTACTCAATGACCTTGGATGGATTACCTCAGCTATTACTCCAGGCTTCATCTGTCATCTCTGCTTCAGCTGACTGAGAGAAACTTGCTTCTTATAATTCCAACTGTCTACCCATCTACTGCTGCATTATTATACCAGCCTCCATTAGGTTTTTCAGTCAACCTCTTCTAGTCTGTCAGATTGTCAATGCAGCATCTTTGCAAACTTTGTCTGTATTTGCTCAAGTATTTCAGCACCTGCTTGTACTTTAAACTTGGAGGCCTGAGGTCAGGTACAAGGTGGAACATTAATTTAGTGTCAAAATAATAGACTATAAATCATCTGATGGAAATTAGTCAAACACATACAAATGTTGTGTGGAGAAGCGAAGAAGAGAAACACCTTCACTATGCAAAATGAAGTTTGTGGTTTATAAAAAGAAAAAAACATCCCTAGTAGAATTACTGTGAATGGGCAAAAAAGGTGCAGGTTTGGAAAAGTCCTGCAGAAACTGTTGGTGAAGAATGGATAAAGGTTGAAAGAGGTGAGGTCTGAGTGAGAAAAAGGGGCACCTGGATCCCCCAAGCCCACTGCATAATGTTTAAACACAGAGCAAAGTCTGTGGTGCCTGCCTGCAATGGAGACAATTCTCAAATATAGTTGGGAAAGGGGGAGGGAAGGAGGGGCGGATCAACATGTACGTACCAGGAGAATGTTAAGAAGATTATACTTGGATCCTGGGTTGCACAGGTGGTTTGGCATTTGTTGGGAAGGAGAGGAGCAACTGCCTAGATGCTCTTTCCTGAGCACTTTCTCGGGTTCCCTGCTAAGAGTAGGTGTGCTTTATAAATACTCCGAGTTGTGCAGTTCACCGCAGCCCCCAACCTAGGCCGCCCATTTCCTGGTGCAAGCTACGTTGGAGCTGTAGGGGTAACTAACTTTCTTTCACCGTTTGTGCTATTGTTACTGTCAAGTGTTTTACCGTGCAACTCACCCATCCCATGGGCATCCTCACTCTGCTTTTTAAATCCCATTTCAGGTATCTATCGCCTTGTTTTCAGCACAGAAATTCCCTAGTCTACTCCTCGGCTGTCAGGTTTAGGGACGTGTTTGGGGGCCGTCTTCTGACACGCTCTTGCACACTTCAGCAGGCTGCCTGTCTCCCAGTCCTTTACCACTTGGACCCTCCACCCTTGCTGCGCGCGCACCCTCCCGGAGTAGCCGGGACAAGTTGGAGCGAGATAGAAATGAAACAATCATTGGCATAGCCAATAGGTCACACCTTGGGGACCTTATAAGTGTTTAGCCATGCAACAGTTGATGTTGTTGCACAAAGGATATTGTGCTGCATAACTAAATACTTCTACGGTCCCAAAAGAGAGACCTATTGGCTATGCCAATGCTTCTTATCAAATGGATTCTCTGTTTATATTTTTCTTGTGCCACAACATTCAGCAAGATGTTCACCGATTGTTCTGTATGATGAATTGTTTTCAAAGAATTTGATGGAAGGAAGAGTTTTGCTACTTTCAAAGCTGTTCCTGCTTGCACACTGTATTGCATTAATACACATTGAGCTCTACTTGTTTTTGTAACTAATTTGTTCTAACATCTCCGGCTCATATTAGGTTAGAAGGAGCAATTCAAACTTAAGAAGCTTCTGGAGATACTGCGTGAAAAGGGTCTTACTGTGAAATATTTGGGCCATGAGATTAGTAGAAGGGGCGTGGAACCGAAAGCGTCCTTAGTTGAAGAGATCAGAAACGCCCACACCATCTAATAAGGATGGAAGTTTTTGGGGAAAGGTGGAAAAGGTGGAATTTAATGCCAAAAATGTCATGAACGTCTCTTACAAATCATATTCTTTGAGACAACTATTAAAAGAAAAATGTGAATTTAAAAAAAAAAAAAAAAAGAAGGAGCAATTCAATATTCATGTAGTGGGCTGGTGCTAAAAAGGTAGGGTTATTAGAAGTTTTAAAAAATACAAATTATGATTTGTCGGGATACTGTTCACGCTAAGCTGGCTTAGCACATTTTTAGGTCTCGCCTGAGTCAGCGCATGAGCTGCTCTGGCGAGACATTTAGTGAGTGGGGCTTTTGAAAATGCTACCACACTTGTGGCGGTCTAGAGCTTGCAGTTACGCGCACAAGCACGCGTGCCTCGCTTCGCCTCTCCATCTTGCGCTTCAACTCTCCTCCCCCACCACAGAGCGCGTCTAGGGGCCGCACGTCTTTTTGTTGCCTGTATTTATCCTTAGTGGCGTTCGCTGCGCATCATCACACAGCTTGGCAGCTGCACGCCTTTTATTTTTTTCAGTACAATGCCCGCAGCCTCTTCCACCTTTAACACTGAAGGTCTCTCCCCATACCCAAGGCTTTAGAGTTGCTGCCTCAAAATCCCTAGTGGCCAGGGCGAAAACGGGGCAGGCTCCTTAAAATGGCTTCTGATCACTGCAGCAGAACAAGCGGTTTCATTTAACTTGCATGCATCCTTTATCTTGTGATTTCGACATCTTGTTTCTATTCTAAATGGCCCCACAGTTCCTCATCGTTGTTTAGCCCTATTGGATGTCTGCTCTGTAGGTCTATTATATATTTAGATTCCAGCACCCTTAGGGCTTTTACCCGGTCCCCACCTCTCTCTTTTCTGTCCACCTGATCCAGGCAGAAGAACGTGAGAAGATCTCGGTTACTGTTGTGGTGTGTTTCAAAGTGGCGTGCCACCGGATAATTCTATGTCAGGACCTGAGGCTTCAGATTATGCTTTTGTACATTCTCCACTGCTTTATTACAAAAGTCGCAGCAGCCAAAAAACAACCAAATAACAACAGCCCTGCTTTAGAACTAAGGATATGGGCAAACAGAAAAGAAATGTCCGTAAACCACAACTCCCATGAGTCACATTAGGCAATCCATAATATAGTCCTTTCTTAGTCTCCACCGCAGCTAGATAGGACGTCCCTCTCATGACCACTTCCTCTTTCTTCGCTGCTTCGCAGCCAGTTAAGTGTTTTCCCCCTTTTCTCCTCAGTTTTATATTTATTGTGGATCATTAGGGGGTTCTTCAGTGTGTAATTGATTTGGTATTTATTGTGGGGTTTATTGATGCGCTCCGTTTTTCTTTCAGAGCCCATTGTCGGGCGCGGGAGCACTTTCTTGCGCCTACGCGCCTTTGCCCTGTTCTCGGCCGCCTCCGGCCACTAGGGGGAGCCAAAGCGTCTCGTTCCCCTCGGCGCGGTGTCTCGTCAGAGAGCCGCGCTGAGGAGATCGCTTCTGCCTAACGCTCGCCCGGTCGCCTCACCTTGACGCTCCTTGAGCCGGTACACAGCCCCACAATTAAATTGCATTAATTTTGACGCCCCGCTGGGGTCTGTACTGCGGTTCTTACCGCGCTGCCGCCTGCGGGCGTTAATTAGCACTCGCTTTGAGAAGCTTCCTGTCAGTAAGTTGCTAGCGCGCAGGGAGGCGACAGAGGCCCTGTCTTTTACAGAGGGCCAGCGCGCTAGTGGGGTGATTGCCCCTACATTCCCGGTTCCACTGGGCATAATAATACGTGCAGACTTGTTTCTGCCCCAAATCATATATACAGGCTATAGCCTGTTGCCCTGTCATTCCATTAGATTTTGACCCTCCTCAGACGGGGGACAGTGTGGTAGTGCTAGGCACCTGGTTGAGATGGGGGACGAGTTTTATGAGGATGAGGAGTCACAGGGCTACCTCAATGATGATGAGTTTTATCAGGCCATAGATAGCTCTATATATAGGTGCGTCACGGAGATAGTGGGACCTATGGAGGAGCGCCTCTCTGCACGTATCATACAGGAGTGCGAGAGGGTGACTCAGGCACATCTAGGGGTCCCAGTTAATCCTGCAGCCCCGACGGGGAGTTCCCCCCAGTCCCTAAGAAGCCCTGTAAGGAAGGGGTGTCGAGTGGGGCGAGTGGTGTGGATAAGGACGCTTTCGAGAGACTGCGCGACGCATTCTTGGCGAAGGCGATAGATCCCTCCTCGTCGTCCTCCCCAACCCCGGGCCCCTCGGGAGCCCCCGCCAGTTCAGCCCCTTTGTCACCGGCGCCAACCTCCCCAGCGGACACCGATGACGACGAAGGGTCGGAGCGTTCTTGGAGGCCTTCGGGCTCCGCCACCGAGATACCGCAGGATAGTTCAGGTATGCTGGACCCGGACGAGATAATACATCCGAGGTCGGCGGCCTGGGCCCCTGGGGAGAAGGTGGCGAAGTTTGTCGCTGGCCGCCTCAGCAAGCCCTTAGAGAAAGAGGCAAGGAGCTGTTTGCGCGGGGAGTGCCCTAGACCTACGCTTGAAGGGAAGGTTGCCCTGACCCCTGAGTTAGACCCGAAGATGGCTACCTTTTTAGCGAAATTTGTTAAGGACCCTCGGAAAGGGATTGATCGCTCCTGGCGGGCTTGCCAGGACAAGCTGTTAGATGCCATAGGCCCCATAACGAAGATCCTGGACATGGCTGAAGAGGCCAAAGTATCCGGGGCGGTCATCTCCCCTGAAGTCCTCTCTAACTGGGCGCAGAGAGTAGTGGTGTTCCTGGGGAATGCGAACTGCGCATTGTCCACAGAACGCCGAAGGTCCCTCCTGATTAAGTTAGATCCTAAACTAGGAGACCTGGCCTCTTCTGAGGCAGGGGCGGTAGCCCAAGGAGGTCTCTTTGGAGAACCTTTTATTAAGGAACTGGGGAAGTTCGTTAATACCTTTACGTCCCTAGATAGGGCCCAGTCAAACATCAAAAGGGTCTTCCACCAGCGTTTCTCCAGGGGGGCCGGTCGCGGAGGGGGCCGCGCGACCGGCCGTGGTGGTCAGCAAACGACCAACAGAAATCAAGGCTCCGGGCGAGGGCAGTACAACTCCTCGCAAAGCTACAATAACTTCTATTCTACCAGAGGACAACGCTTCCGTGGCCGTGGTGGATTCAAGAATGCTGCCGGGAACTCCTCCAATGGTGAGTGTAATCTCGGCGGACGAGGTCCGCGTGGGGGGTCGTCTGGCCTTGTTTCCAGAGGCTTGGGCCGCAATCACAGCGGATGCCTGGGTTTTACAGACTATTCGAGGTTTCCACATAGAATTCTACGATCAGCCCCGACAAGTCAGGCCACCTCCTCCTATCGTTTTCTCGTCTGCGGACGCAAGCCTGGTTGACGAAGAGGTTTCGGACCTGCTTCGCAAAGGCGCCATCTGCCCTTCTATTCAGCACCCGATGGGGTTTCTGAGCAACTTGTTCCTGGTAGACAAGGTGGATGGTGGCAAACGCCCGGTTATCAACCTCAAAGAGTTCAACGGTTGGTTAGTCTACCGACATTTCAAGATGGAGGGGATTCATCTTTTGAGAGATGTGCTCCTTCCAAACGATTGGATGGTGCGCCTGGACCTCAAGGATGCGTACCTTGTGGTTCCCATTCATCCTCCGCACCGTCGTTTTTTGCAGTTCCGGTGGGGTGGGTCAGGTGTTCGAGTTTACCGCCCTTCCTTTCGGGCTTTCTTCAGCCCCTTGGTGTTTCACCAAACTCCTTCGGCCGGCGATGGAGGTTCTACGGAGCCAGGGCATCCGGATGATAGTCTATCTGGACAACATCCTGCTGATGGCTCAATGCCCCGAGCAATTGGACCTCCAGCTACGCCAGACCATTGCCTTACTCCAGGGTCTTGGGTTTGTGATCAACAGCGGCAAGTCCGTTCTGATTCCGTCCCAGTCTGTGGTATTCTTAGGGTTCACCGTGAATTCCATTCAATGCACCCTCAGCCTTCCTTCTCGGAAGCTGGGGAAGATCCGTCACATCCTCCGCCAGACGATCTCGCGATCGCACACCTCTCTCCGTCAGATTGCCCGGGTGGTGGGGCTACTGTCTTCCTCCATCCAGGCAATCTTTCCGGGCCCCTGCACTACCGAGCCCTTCAACGCCTCAAGGCGCATCACCTCCGACGGGGCCTGACGTACGATCAGGTGGTCCCCCTATCGGACGAGGTGAAAGAGGAAATGCGTTGGTGGCTCGCACATATGGAGGCCTGGAACGGCAGGGCGATTTTCGGTCCGGTACCAGACTTGGTGATAGAGTCCGACGCCAGCCGTGCAGGCTGGGGCGCTCGCTGTGGAGAGTTTTCTACAGGCGGCGCCTGGTCATCCGAGGAGCGGGAGCTCCATATCAACTGTCTGGAGTTGTTGGCCGGGTCCTTCGCGATCCAATGCTGGACCAAGGACACAGTCCGTTCTTGTGTCTTGCTTCGCATGGACAATATCTCAGCGGTGAGATATGTCAACCATCTGGGAGGCCCTCGGTCCAAAGCCCTTTCGGACTTGGCGAAGGTTTTCTGGACTTGGTGCCTAGCGCGCCAGGTGTCGGTGACGGCGGAATACTTGCCGGGTCGCGACAACCAGGTGGCGGATTGGCATTCCCGATATCTGAGGGACTCCAGTCAATGGAAACTCGACCCTCAGGTATTCAAGTGGTTGGACGATACCTGGGGCCCGTTCTCAGTGGACCTCTTTGCGTCCCGTCTGGACTTCCAGCTCCCACGTTTCTTCAGCTGGAGGCCGGACCCTCTTGCAGAGGCCACGGATGCCTTCCTCCAGGACTGGAGCAGGGAGAAGTCGTACGCGTTTCCCCCGTTCTCGATGATACTGAGAGCGGCGGCCCATCTGCGCCGCCAACTGGCGGATGTGGTGATGGTGACCCCCTGGTGGAGGTCGCAAGTGTGGTTTCCGGTTCTTCTGGAACTTTCCTGGGATTCTCCAATCCTACTCCCCCGGTTTCCGCGACTTCTTCTCAGCGCGGACGGGGAACCCCATCATCTGCTCACGCAGAGCTCGCTTCACCTCATGGCGTGGAGGCTTTCGGGCGACGTTGGTCGCTCCCGGGCCTTTCGAGACCGGCTGAAGATTTCCTCTCGAAAGCCTGGGCAGGCAGCACGACAAAGCGTTATCGCTCTGCCTGGAATAAGTGGTCACGCTGGTGTCTTCGGCGACACTTGGATCCCTTGGTCGCAGGCGTCGTTCCTGCATTGAATTATCTGGCGGAGTCGGCCGCGGCAGGTCTGGCTTAACGCACCATCAATGCAATGCGATCGGCGATCTCGGCGGGCCATCAGCCCGTGGACGGAGCACCTCTAGGAGAGCATCCTTTTGTTTGTCGTCTATTGCGGGGCGTTCGCCTGTCTTTGCCGCCAGAACCGCGTTATTCGGTTCTTTGGGATGTTAACCTAGTGCTGAATCTGTTGTCATGGCCGTCGAATGAGTATCTGTCCTTGAAGGAACTTTCGGCGAAATTGGCTATGCTCTTATGTCTGATTTCGTGCAGACGTGTATCGGATGTTCGTGCCTTGGATGTCACAGCGAGGGTTTTTTCCCCTGACGGGGTGATTTTTACCTTGGGGCGTCGCACGAAGTGCGCTTCACGGTCGATTTCTTATCCGAGCTTCGCGGACTCTCCCAAGCTGTGTGTGGTTCAGTGTTTAAAGGTCTATGAGGACCTAACCTTGGAACTTCGCCCTCCGGGCGAGCGACAGCTGCTAATCGCGCTGCGTAAGCCACACAAGGCTGTCTCTTCTCCCACCATCGCCAGATGGGTACGGTGGATCATGCAGGAAGCAGGCATTGACACTAAACAGTTCGGTGCACATTCAGCTAGAGGGGCCATGGCCTCGAAAGCTTTTGCTGTAGGAGCCAGATAAGAGGATCTGATGAGAGCTGCGGATTGGTCTTCGGACTCCACCTTTAAGAGGTTTTACTTCAAACCAGTGCTTGATATTGCCCATTTAGTGGTGAGTAAGCTTTAAACTAGCATAATCTGAAGCCTCCGGTCCTGACATAGAATCGAAATTTGCCTAGCAGTGTAACGGTAAGTTTCAATTCTATTAAGGACACGGAGGCGAGGATTATCCCTCCCGGTCTCCGGTGGAGATTACCCGCCCGTACTGCAGTAAGTAATCTGTTTTCCAGTCTCATGTGGATGTAACTTGATGATGTGGACTTTACGTGATTTGGACGTCCTTTCACGGCTGATATTGTGGCAATTTTTCTCCATAGGAAATGAGGGTGCCAAGCAGGGTCAGTGATGACATAGCGTGCCTCGCGCGAAGAAAGAGGAAGTGGTCATGAGAGGGACGTCCTATCTAGCTGCGGTGGAGACTAAGAAAGGACTATATTATGGATTGCCTAATGTGACTCATGGGAGTTGTGGTTTACGGACATTTCTTTTCTGTTTGCCCATATCCTTAGTTCTAAGGCAGGGCTGTTGTTATTTGGTTGTTTTTTGGCTGCTGCGACTTTTGTAATAAAGCAGTGGAGAATGTACAAAAGCATAATCCTCGCCTCCGTGTCCTTAATAGAATTGAAACTTACCGTTACACTGCTAGGCAAATTTCGATTCTTGTCCAGATTTGTTATCACACGCATGTGCTCCAATATATGCTTTTTTGCCGGGTTGATTGTGCTGCCAATATATCTTTTTGAGGAAGGGCATTCTAGACAGTATATGGCAAAGTCTGAGTTACGATTGAGAAATTTCGTAATTTCTCTTGTGGGTCGTGGGTGATTGGGTCTTCCTTCATATTTGGTTCTTTTTTTGCTGTATTTGCATGCCTTGCAGTGCATGCAGGGAAAGAAACCTTTAATGGGCTTCATCCTAGTCGCTTTAGGTGGGTCCTCGAAGTGACTCTGTATCAAGTGGTCATTAAGAGACTGACAGCGTCTGTAGGTTATAGACGGATGTGCAGGTATGATGTTTTTTAAATAAATATATATATATATATATATATATATATATATATATATATATATATACACACACATCAGATTCAAAAATGATAAAATATAATACAGCTGTAATTCAAAAAGAAGCTTAAAAAACTTCAAAATGACAGATCAACACTCTCTAGGATGTTCACAGTCAAGAATCCACCATCCTTTATGTTAGGCCCAAACAACATTTAGTTTGCATCCTATTTATTAAGATTGTGCCTCTTTATTATTAAAAAACAGGAGCCTTGACAACCACCACCACCACACAAGACTGAAACAGTGGCTGCTAGCTCCGACATTTCTCTGAAAAAAAAGTTACAGTGGCAAAATGCATTCAGAAATTTGAATCTTTTTGTTGGCTAAAAAATGCAAACGCCAAATGCACGCAGCTCTCATTTGGCCCACTTGAATAAAGAGGAACTGTTGCCATGAATATACATCATGTAAAGTAACGACAAATGCTAAAATCAGACATGCAGTATATGTTGATGTAGTCTGTTTCAAAATCAGAAGTATAGTTTTTAAAATCAGTTACAGAGAATGCTGCAAAATCAACAGTTTTCAAACGAGTCCATCAGACTTCAGCACTCAAAATGCAATGGTTGCACCATACTCTGGTTGGCAAATTATTCATCTGCCCTATCTTGAGACATTTCTTTCAAAACAAGATGCTCTTCACTGTGTACCTTTGTCTTTTAGCGTTAAGACAATGGTGCGTCCTTCTTGAAAGGAGTCGATGCTATGTTCCACTGTAAGCCCTTGCAAGTCACGAGAACTGTATCCTTCCTGTCAGAACACACAAGAACAGTTTAGAGTAAAATATCAGACAGAACTTAAATGGACATATGATGATCACACAGATTCTCAACAAACAGGACTCTTTTTGCTTACAGTAAGAAACATTCAAACAGATTGTACTGCAATACAAATACCACTATTTTACCTCTTATGGTTCATAAAATATTACTGGCTGAAGCCGTATTTTGGCCCATTGCTTTGAAGTGCATTATTATTGCGTCTTGGGAACCTTGGATAAACGACACAGACACCTGCTGCATAACATTTTGACTGCCATAAAAAGTTATCCATGGGTCAGCTTGCTTTTTGATGCATTGGAATGGCGTGAAAGTAATTAGTTTGCTTTCTTCTCATTTCCCATCCCTTGTTGCAAATTTATGTGGGGTTTATAAGACACAGATAAACAACAATATCAATACAGAATTAGGCAAAACACTGCAACAGGAAAACCCTAATACCTTTTAAAAGCAATGATCTTGGAAAAACTAGATTACATGGTACAACATACATTTGTATGACAGTTCCTGGTGCTGCAATATCCAATTATTACATGCTTGGAACTTTTAAAAGAAAAAAGTAAACAGTTGGAGCACAAAATCAGCCTTTGCGTCATTACTTTACAGTTTCTTTTATGGTCAATATGTGTGCCACAACAGATAAGGGAGAGTTAATCATATTTGCTTAGCCAAGACTGTTATTTTGGTATTTTCTCAAGGCGCTTAGCCAGCCCCAACCTGCTGTATTTGAATTTTTGTAGTATTGCCTTGGTATAGGGTTTGGTTTTGATGCTTAACTAACAAATGTATATTTTTTTATTGCTTTGCAACTACACTGGTATACATTATGGAGAGGTTGTTTAGAACTCTGCCAGGCTTGGGGAACTTCACTTTCAGAAACAATAAAATAAGTATATCAACATTTTGTAGGCTGAAAGTACTATCTCCTTGGTGATAAGACAGAACTTTTAAGTTTAAGACTGGGAAGTTTGTCACAAGCAGAAGCGCAGTTTGAATTCAGAGGACATTAATAAAAGGCACATCTCCGGTAAACCAAAGACAAGGCAAATGTACTCAATGGGGCTTCCTAATGCTTGAAAAATTTCGATCTGTGGCAGCAGTTTCCTTTTCGGTCTATGGGGTTTTTGAGCTGGCTGAATTTTGTTGATTTCTGAACTCTGCCATTGATTTGCAATGGCGACAAAAACCTATCGGGGAGCAGGAGAGACGCAGTGAATCCCTGATGAAAGCAGAATCGGTAGTTGCTGCCAGAATCAAGCAGAGTTATGCAGTAATTTAACATATGGTACAACAACATGTAGAATCACCTCTACTGTTTAACACGTTCACAAGGTCAAACTTGGTGAAATGTCCCCAGAGAAACAGGCTATAAATTGGGGATTATTTGAGGAACTCTGCGCTGCTAAACCAATTACCCCAGTTACTACCCAAAGAAGATCTTGGAACTGCTAGTTAACTACACATCCTGACAGGACATGCAATTACTTTCAAATATAGGACAAGTAATTTAAGTGCAAAATTACTGCATAAGGAAGTTGGATTTAGTTGGAACGGGGGCGAGAGAAGAATACCTTTGGGAACAGCCTTAGATTATATTTTTAGCAATACATCTCCACTTTCTATAACCTACCAACCCGCATAGCAGCAGTAATTTGAGGTCCTAGTTTTCTGCGTTGATCACATTGTAAAATGTAAACATAGTACTTTGAACCCCCATGCCAACATTTCCTACATATCCGCATTACTCACTCACCTTTATTTGCCCAAACTCTTTTTCCACAAGATTGCTCACACCAAATTCCTGATCCATTTCCTCCAAAAGTTTTGCCTGAATTAAAAAAAATATATAGGTTTGTTAGTTTGTATCTTGGGTTGCAGAATGGCAGAAAAGCAGCACTGGGTGTTTAAATACCAGAATGAAAAAAGGTCATTATATAAGGCTTTCGATATTCAGAATTTGTCAGTGTTGTCCAGGTATTAGTTCGACTTAGGTTTTCCAGTTGTTCATCATAGAAGGCACTGTTATGGTAAGGGTTTTGCAGGGGAGCTTCGTTAGTCTGTGGGCTACTGCACCCAGCATAACTGTGACAAGCCGCCTAGACTGAAGACCCAGCTGCATATATCTGGAATAAATGCATAATGCTCTATCCTGAGGCAATATTCTTCAGCCAGGAGCCATTTCATCAACTATATTGTGGGTTCCAGAGCACTGAAACTAGTCTGTAAAACCCATCTCTGCATTGCATGCAAATTGCTTGTGCTTAGACAACTGTTGCATTTTTAAAACTCAAAGGTAGCTTTGGAGCAATTCTCAATCACGTGTGCCCTGGTATTCCACAAAAAATAACCTAAGAGACTATTTCAAAATGTTGGAACATTTGTCTTCCTACCATAATTTTGAATAAAACATAGGAATCAATTGTAAGTTACATTACCAAATATGGATTGAAAAATGTGGTAACCACTTGAGAATGATACTGGAAGACAAGAATAGTTAAGATGCGTCAAAGAATTTTCAAATGATTCAAAAGGGAGCAGCAACCTGCAGTCCAAAAATGAGCTTCTCATTCAAGATAGTGGCAAAGTTGTGAAAGGTTTTGACTGTGCTGGGCAAAAAGGCCACTGATAAAGCTAATCAATGTTGTTCCAATAGGGTGAAGAGTTGTCAGCAGCACCTAGGCCTTTGATGGGCACAGCTTAATTTAAAAAAATTATAATAACACTAAGTGAATGCGATAGATGAGTAAAGGGTTCCATGTAAATTTTATTTTAAAATATGTTCCTAGAACAATACCTCATTTTCAACCATGAGGGGATAAAAATAAAGACATGACAAATCTTTGGGATCAGTTGAGTAAGAATGAAGTAAGCGAGTTCTGTACTTTGTCTGCAGACAACATTATAGTGCCTCTACAAGAGGAGTTGATGGTCTATGGTGTCGAAGGTGGGGGACAAGTGGTGTAAGATCAAAGCCCCCACTCCAATGTCATCTACATGCCCCCAATGAAGACCGTCCAGAGTAGATATAATTCAATTCCGGGGGGGCGTGGCTAGCAGCCGATGCGGACGGACGCAGCCTAGAGAGGCTCCCGACCCTCAGCCCAATGATCCGTATTTAATCCGGAATCAGACGTGGGATCCCCGTGAAACTCTGGTCGATCCCACAATTACTACCTGTGCCTGCTCTGGCCGAGTGGCGTGCCGGTGGGACAACCATAGAGGGCGAACCAGCCAGCGGAGTGCCCGGGACAAAGGAACATAAGATGGCGGCCTGAAAGTGATCGGCGGCGGCGGACAGACGACGGTTCCATCCCGGAGCCCAACTGCACGGGATTTGCGGGACTATAGGCGAACGTGCACAAGACTGGGCCCGATTTGGCGCTCCGGTAGATCCGAACTTTGGGGGAGCCGGTGCAGAGCCCGAGCGGCCTGGCGAGGTCCCGGCCCGCAGAGGCCAAACTTTACGCCCCGGCTTGAGGGCCTACAGCCCCTGGAAGTGGCGCCCCACCGACTGGAGTAGCGGCGAGACGACCACCACGAGTAAGGGGGAAGCGGACCAGAGAGCCCGCGACATCTGCGGCGGTTAGCTGCGGGACTGCAGTGAGGTCGCAACGACAACGACCGGCAGCTACCGGAGGATCCGACCCCGAGGCTCTGGGACCCGCAGGTGAGGGAGCGGCGAGGGAGGCACGCAGGGATTGCCCGGGGGCCCGCCTGACCCACTCTAACGCAGCCAGTGGGGAACCTGGACGACCTCAGGGGGATCCTACCTGACTGGGAACTGCACTGTGTGCCCCGAACCTAGACCCAACTGCCCTGCGGGTGCACCCCGGTCCCGAAGACTGACAGAACGGAGGCAGGCCCACCACCGGACAGCTAGTGCAGAGCACCGGGCGTGGGGAGCGCCGTCAAGCGGGGGGCCCCGCCTCACCAGGGACAGTTACACCCGGACCCCGACATCAGAGCCTCCTACCACCGGGGGTGCGACATCAGCCTAGGCGCGCGGCGTGGCAACTGGGGTAAAGCTGTAGAGACCCAAACAGAGGCTCCAGGCCTACTACGACACCACCGGCGTGGAACCCCTGCGCTGGCCAGTGTGGTGCCCTGGGAGTAGGCGACGACAGGAGGGACTGCCCCACCCCGGGGAAGAAAACTCGACTCCCCGGCTTTGGGGCCTGCTCCCCCCCTGCGCACGCAAGAACCCGACCAGAGGTCCGGCGCAGCAACCAGTGAGGCACACGTCCGCAGCGAGGAACCGCCTGAAGGAGCAGCGTCCCAAGTAGGTGATCGGGAAACCAGAGCCGAGCGTAAAAAGGGATCCGAACACAGCTGGGCTCCACCACTGAGAAGGGCGCCCACAGAAACTCCTACTGCTCCCCTGAGAGGTGAACACACTGCCGCAGCGGCGGGGTCCCTGGGACCTAACAGACACCTCCGACAAAGGGGCGACAACCTCCGCAAAACGTGAAACACAGCCACCTGGACAACGCGCACTTCTGCCGAGGGGCGCGCATCGGCCATCTACTGCGAGAACCGGCTGCCAACGACTGCCTTGGCGGTGCCCGCTGATCCTACAGGGGCGCGATGGGAAAACCGCGGGGCCCAAAGGGGGATGGCGGCCCGACCACGGACGCTCCAGAGAACACTCAGCAACCCACGTCGGAGTTGCAGCTGATGCAAGACAAGATCCTCGAAGCCATTGCAGCCACGAAGGATGCCTTACACCGAGACATTGCTCAGGTATCGACGGGTCTGGGGCTCCTAAGAGCTGACCATGGGAAATTGGCCGACAGGGTCAAAGGGACAGAAGTCACTCTGAAGGAAATCGTGCCGGAACATAAAGCAATGACAGGGAAGCTTACCGAAGCGTTGGACCGCATACAAGCGCTGGAGAGGCGGGCGGAAGACGCCGAAAATCGCAGTCGACGGAACAATGTGCGCCTAGTGGGCCTTCCGGAGAAAAAAGAAGGGGCAGACATGATGGGTTACCTAGACGAATGGCTCAGGACAGTGGTGGCCCCAGAGGGCCTGTCCCCCTTCTTCACTTTAGAGCGAGCACACCGAGTACCAGCCAGACCCCCGAGTCCGGGCCTACCCCCTCGACCAGTGGTGATCAAACTACTTCACTACAGGGACAGAGATTGGTTACTACAACGAGCAAGAGAAATGGGTCCCTTCCAAGTAGACAATAGTAAAGTCACATTATTCCCGGATTACACCTTTGAAACTCAAAAACTACTTGCCTCCTTCCTCTCCATTAAGAAAGAACTGCGCACAGAGGGGCTACAATACTCGCTCTTATTCCCGGCCAGGCTCCGAGTAATAGTAGATGGAAAAGCTTTATTCTTCACGACATCAGCGGAGGCGTGGGCCTGGTGGGACACCTATAAGGCTGGGACGGACGAGGCCCGCATCAGAGCTGAAGACGAGCTATAAAGGCGCCCAGCGAGAAAATCCAAGAGACTCCGGAAGCATAGGCAAGAACCGAAAAAACCGACGGAATCTCAGACGGGAGAGGAGCGGAAAGCAGCACTGCAAGCAGTGAAGGAGGTTTCGGGCGCAACATCAACGCCACTGGAGAGAGAATCGAACTCAAAGGAGTTAAGAACGGGCTCGGAGACTGAACTATCAGAGGTGGACAGCACTAGGGGTCCGAAAGTCACCTCACAAACAGCGGAAGAAATCTTCGGCAGCTGAAAATGAAACGTGAGGGACCGGCTGTGGCAGAAATAACTGGTATGGCGCACACGAACACTAGAGCAGGCGGCCGTAAGACTGAATTACGTGAGTCTGGATGTACACTGAAGGGCGGGGGAACAGGTAAGGCAACTGAACGTAGCGGAAGCTAGTACACGCACCCAGACGCCCATAAGGCCACCGCAGTACAGACTGCGGAGTAAGAAGGTTTGAGAGCACGTTGCTCACCAGTTTGGATGGGGATAACTCTTTTGCAGTTAGGTCCTGTTCTGGGGGGGGGGGGGAGCCCAGAGAGGTTGGGGTGACTCAGGGCAAAATTGGGGGAGAGGGGGGAGGGACTGAGCTGGAGGGAAACTGGGCTCAGAGAAGGGGATTTGAGGGTTTGCTGGGGGGAGGCGGGATTGATGTCAAACCTGTTGTCTGGTCACAAAGGGACATGGATCTAGTCCGAATCCGACAGGACAATGGATAATGTGGGGTCGTTAAAATGCGTGTCCTGGAATGTGCGGGGTCTGAACTCAATGGCGAGGAGACACAAGATCCACTCCTACCTGGTCCGTAGAGGGGTCCACATGGCCTTCCTACAAGAGACCCATTTAACTAAAAAAGAAGGTATTGCACTGCAAAGGCGATGGAGGGGGCACCTGTTCTGCACCGCGTACTCAGCGTTTGCTAGGGGAGTGCTGGTTTGGATTTGTGCGGGGGTTCCATTCCAGGTCACTAGGCACACTGTAGACCCAGATGGGAGATTTGTAGCAGTCGAGGGCTTACTCAGGGGTCGCCATATTGCACTCTGCAGCATCTATGCACCAAACGTGGAGCAGGCATCATATTTCACCAGGCTTTCCAGAATATTGGCTACCTATTTCACCGGGCCAGTGCTGATGGGAGGGGACTTCAACTCTATAGCGGATACCACATTGGATAGATCGCACCCACCGCTGCATACCTCCCCAGTACACAGATTAGCGAGACATAGGTCAGACTGGCAAGGGAAGTGGGACCTGACAGATGTATGGCGAGTTCAACATCCAACGGAGAGGGACTACTCCTACTCCAGCATACACGACCTCCACGTTCGCTTGGATGCCTTTCTATACTCTCAGCCGGTACTGCCGATGGTAACCCGGACCGAATATTTAACACGACCGATATCGGACCACAACCCCTTGCTCCTCACACTAGACTGGATGAACGAAGTTACACGGATTCCGACGTGGCGGCTTCGGCCCGATACGTTGGATGACCCACCGTTCCGCGCAGCGTTAGGGGACAGGATCTCCCAATACTTTGCGGAGAATGAGGGTACTGCTTCCTCCAGAGCTACGGAATGGGACGCGCTAAAGGTAGTGGTGAGGGGGCACTGTATAGGGAAATTCACGGGTGCGCGTAGGACACTAATGGATGATTTAGACAAAGCTGAGCGGACACTGAGAGTAGCAGAAAAAGAACGACCCAACCGCCCCGAACTCCAGGAAAGGGTATGTGCAGCGCGAGAGGCGGTAGCAGTGGAGGTGGAGCGCCTCCGCAGCTTTGACTACAAAACATACCTGACCAAAACTCTTGCTGAGGGGGATAAAACGGGGACACTCCTAGCCTGGCTAGCCAACCCCAATAGGGGCAATACCCCGATACTGTCCCTAAAAGGGTTGAGTGGCGAAGTCTACAACACTCAACCGGACATATTGAATTGCTTTAGGGCATACTATGAACGACTGTATAGCAGAGACCTGGAGAACCGACACGAGGCGATAGATGCCCTGCTGACCGAGATACAGCTTCCTCACCTAGAACAGGAACAAACTGATGCCATCGGTGGCCCGATCACCTTAACAGAAATTAGGGGGCCATAAAGGGAATGGCGCGCAATAAAACACCAGGAATGGACGGACTGCCCATCGAGTTCTATGGGAAATACATAGATCTTCTAGCCCCCAGACTTCAAATAATATATAGTGAAGCCAAACAGAAGGGTGAGTTACCCCACTCGATGCGCGAGGCGATTATGATTCCCCTATTAAAACCACGTAGGGAGAACACAGACCCGGCTTCGTACCGACCGTTGTCAATGTTGACAACAGATTATAAAATCTTAAGCACAATCCTAGCCACTAGACTGGTGGCCCATATGCGAGACCTGATCCTTAGGGACCAGTCGGGATTCATTCCGACCAGAAACACGTCGCACAACATCCGCAGGCTGCTTCGGCTAATAGCGAATCCTCCACCAAACGCGAGAGCCCCCATGGTATTGGCGATCGATATCGAAAAGGCCTTCGATAGCCTGGAGTGGAGTTACTTATACAAGGTGATGCAAAGTTTTGGCCTGGGCGAGGATTACATACAATGGACTAAGGTGCTCTATGCGTCGGCGGGTGCTAGAGTGAGGGTGGGAGCTTGGATATCAGATCGGTATGAGGTACACAGGGGAACTAGACAAGGATGTGCACTCTCTCCCCTATTGTTTGCTCTTGCGGTGGAGCCTTTAGCGGCGATGGCTAGAAGTGGTGAGTATTACCGCGGATTGGAGGTTGGAGGGACCCAACATTATATATCGTTGTACGCAGACTACCTCCTGTTGTTCTTGGAAAACGCCGAGGAGGCTGTGGAGGGTGCGGAGGAACTACTAGCGCGCTTCAGAGACGTCTCTGGTTTAAAAGTGAATTGGGCGAAAACTTGCCTCTTCCCCATCCGAAAGGCAGAAAAGTGTTCCCTGGCCCGTCCCGGGCTACGCTGGGAGCCTGACTGCCTGCACTACCTCGGGGTATATATCTACCACGAGCCCGCAGATCTACTGGATGGCAATATAGACCGCTGTATCCGAGAGCTGCAAGGTAACATGTCCTTCTGGGCCACCCTCCCTTTATCCGTGACCGGCCGGGTATCATTGCTCAAAATGATAGCCCTGCCACGATTGTTGTACTACTTTCGGACCCTTCCCATATGGATACCGGGAGCGATCTTTAAACGCCTAAAGTCCCTGATGGTGTCCTTCCTGTGGGGAACAAGCAGGCGGAGAATAGCGTTGGCGACTCTGACCCGCCCGAAGAACGAGGGGGGACTGGCAGTCCCTGACTCCGAGCTATATTACCTGGCAGCACAACTACAGTTCTTCACGCAAGAGGTAGCGAGGGTATACCGGGGCCCAGAGCAGGAGAGAGACACTGGCACCCCCCACCACGTGCTAGCTTATATAACCTTACAACAAAAGCTGGTACTTAGAGGGCTGTCCCACGAGGAACGGACGCTGAGACTATGTTGGAACCGCATGCAAAAGCGTGCCGGCCCTGACCACCCATATGCGCCCGAAATCCCGATAGGCATGATAACAGCGCTGCCACATGGTGGAGACTGGTCGAGACTCCAACTCTGGGAGGAGGCTGGACTACAGATGGTGGGAGACCTCTATGACGACGGAGTACTAACACCCTACCAGACCCTACAAGAGCGGTACGACCTCCCAAGAGGAGACTATTTACTCCATGCAGCCGTGGTGAGGGCTATACAGGCGCACTGGGGGGAGGGACTGATGGAACCCAAGACAACATTAGCCCGCCAATACACGATGATGGCAGCAGGGACGTTCAAGGCAGTTACATGCCTTTACTCCAGAATGCATACCGAAAATCTGCAACCTCTTACGCGCCTCAAAACTCAATGGGAGGCTGACCTACAGAAGGAAATCCCAGATACAACGTGGTCCCAACTAGTTCAGAGAGCCAGGAAAAGCACCAGAAACGCCAGCTTCCAATTGATACACCTTTACATTCTTCATAGGGCCTACCTCACCCCGAACAAAATAGCAACGTATTTTGGTGCAGAAGACGCAGCATGCCCCAGATGTGCGCAACTAAATGCAGACTTGTTACATATGTTGAGGGACTGTCCACATTTACATGACTACTGGAGAGAGGTGGGAGACACCCTGAACGAGGCGACAGACAGAGAACTGCACTATGACGGCGCGGTTGCTATATTAAACTGGTTTCCGCACACACGCAAAAACAAATTATCGAGCAAATTTATAGACATAGGCTTGATTATTGCAAAGAGGGAGCTAACCAGGGGATGGAAATCAAGGGCGGCGCCAACACACCAGAGATGGCTGAATGAGTTCCTGAAATGGGCTGCGGCGGAGAGCACAATTAGGTACCAGCTGGCCCGACGTAGACCAGATGAGAAAGCTCAGGAAGCAGCACTGGCGTGGGAAGTCCTGGTTCAAGCTCTCAGAGATAGTGCAGTGGAGAGTGAAGAGGAGGGGAGGACGTAGATCCAAGGACCCTAGGGGAGGCGGCACCAAGCCAAGCACCTGCACCAGACACACGAACACAATAACCGACTCAAGACTCCCGAGACGGACACCAGGGGGGAGGGGGCGGAGAGTGGAGAAGGAGAGACACATCTCAGTTACGATAGCGGACACGATACACTTTTAATGGGTGTTGGGGGGGGGGGGGGGGGCGATAAGTGTTAAAAGCAAAGAGCGGTAGACCGCTTGGGTTGACTGCACTAACCAGTTGAATCTAAACGAGGCTGCCGAAGAGTGGAACGCCGCCCGGCCTCCGGGATGTGGGTTATAAGGCTGTGTGCATGCTAACCGGATGGAACTTAAGGGCCGACGGTCCCGCAACAAAATAACTGCGAATATGTTGTATTACTTGTACTAAACTCTGCAATAAAAATTGTTAAAAAAAAAAAGATACAATTCAATTCCATATTCGACCTGGGTGGAATTCTGCTTGGTGATAATTATTCAGCTGCAAAGCTAGTACATTTTCTAACAATTTCTATAGGTAGGAGAGGAGGGATATAGGCCTGAAATTAGTTAGGGCTGTTGGAGTCAGGAGTAAAGTTTGTCCAACAGTGGTGAAAGAATGGAGGTTTTTCATGCCCTGGGGGCAATGCCCAATACCAATAAGCAGTTAAACAGATTACAAAGGTAGTCATTAAAGGCAGCATTCATATTGTTCACTTGTTGGGCGAGACAAGGATCAATGGGGGACCTGGAAGGGCATGAAGTATCAAGTGATGTAATCACTTTCTGGAGAGAAAGTGCAGTGAAGGATTACAGTAAAACTGCAGGCTGAGGAAACATACAGGAATAAGGAAGGTCTTTTGGGCAGGGTGAATTTTTAGATTCTATGACCGATTGGAAGCAAGCCACTTTTTACCAGAAAAAAAGGGAAAGATCACCACATGCATTTTGACAAGTGGCAGGGGAGGAGTGTAATCAGTACAGGTTGGTGAACATCTGATATTTATCACTCAATGTCACACGCCCATATGGGTTCATGTTCAACTGGATCAATATACCGCGCCTCTGGCCTGGTTGCCCCCTCGCTCCTCCGCGCTCCTGTTCCAGAGACCCCTGCTGTGCCAGACTTTCACCAACGCCAAGAGCAGCGCCCCAGCCGCCGCAGGGCCGCCCGCTCAAACCGATCCTGTTTTCCTGCCGCTTCCTGCCGGCGGCCTCGCCCCCTCGCCACTCGATTGGTGGACGCGACCCGCCCTCCCAGCTGACCCGCCCTCCCGGCTCCCCTCTTAAGGAGACCCTGCACGCACCTGGGCAGTGACCACCGCGCCTCTGGCCTGGTTGCCCCCTCGCTCCTCCGCGCTCCTGCTCCAGAGACCCCTGCTGTGCCAGACCTTCACCAACGCCGAGAGCAGCGCCCCACCCGCCGCAGGGCCGCCCGCTCAAACCGATCCCGTTTTCCCGCCGCTTCCTGCCCGCGGCCTCGCCCCCTCGCCACTCGATTGGTGGACGCGACCCCGCCTCCCAGCTGACCCGCCCTCCCGGCTCCCCTCTTATGTCGCCCCCCCAGCGACCGCGCAGCGGACGCGCGCAGCGGGAGCACCGAAGGAGCGCCGAAGGTGCGCCAAAGGTAAGCCCGTCCGCGCCTGGACCGCGCCCAGTGCCAGGACCCCTGGCCCCCACCGCCGGAAGCCGACCAGACGGACCTACGACGCCACCGAACTCAACGCACTCAACACCGGCCGAACCACGGGTTGCTACCGAGACGCACCCACGGACCCTTCATCTGCAACGCCTGCAAGTTCACCTGCAACCGGACCGGCTCCACTCCGGCAGTGCTCAAGACCTCGACGAGCAGCAACACCACCCACCTGAAGTGCATCCTGCTCAACACCCGCTCCGTCCACAGACACGCCGTCGAGCTTTGGAACCTGCTCGACACCACAGACCCAGACGTCGCCTTCCTCACGGAAACCTGGATGAACGCCTCCTCAGCGCCCGACATCGCCATCGCCATCCCGGACGGCTACAAGATCATCCGGAGGGACCGCGCCAACCAGACCGGAGGAGGCATCGCCATCATCCACATCACGACCGACACCGACGTCACCCTCGCACCCGCCGAACACCTGCACTTCCAGATCCACGTCAACCCCAAGACCACCCTCAGAGGCACCCTGATCTACCGTCCCCCGGGACCCCGCATACAATTCAGCGAAGACATCGCCGACTTCATCAGCCCGCGCGCCCTCCCCTCCGCTGACTACATCCTCCTCGGGGATCTCAACTTCCATCTGGAGAACAACAACACCTGCAACACCACCACCCTGCTGGACAACCTCGCCAACCTCGGACTGAAGCAACTGGTGACCACCCCCACCCACTACGCCGGACACACACTCGACCCGATCTTCTCTTCCAGCAAGGACATCGCCTTCAGCCACACCACGGAACTCAACTGGACGGACCACAGCTGCGTCCACTTCAGCTACAGAAAACCCACGCTCCACCATCACCAGCAACAGGCTCCCCGCAGAAGCTGGAACTGTAGTGTAGCTCCTTTTTTTTCCCAATAGGCTCTGCGCATTGGAATAATACCTACAGCAGTAAAGGCCTAGACCAGACGTTAACTAGGTCTACTACTGTCGATACTAGACTTAATTTTTTGGGTTTGCCAGCTAAGCTCAGAGTTCGCTAGAAACTTTCTCGAATGTTCAGGAAAGAATTACCTCCCCTGATTAGACAAGAAGGGATTTAGTTTCTGACAACCATAGAACATGACAACTTTGCTCTCCCCTAATCAAGAGTGTATCTCGAGAGTCGTGTGAACAAAAGGCAATTATTTTACTCAGTCAGTACGTGCATTCTTAGTCTCATCAGATTGTAGAGAAAAGGAAGAGACGGGCGTGTTCAATAAAAAGGTGTTATTTATTGATCAGTCTCTTTTCTCGTACAAGAGAAATGGATCGATATTATTGCAATACTTATAGTTAAGTAAAGTGCATACATTAAAAGCAATAGTATAAAATAATACTGTAAAAACATTGATATGGTTTCTGAGCCATATGATGTTTAAAATGATTAAAATATATTTACATACACATATACATTTGACTAAACGTACTCAACTGGTGTTTCTAAATACGCCTACCCCGTGTACCTGACCTAAGTCTAATGCGTGGGCGGGAATAGAAAGTTACAGTTTAAGTTAAGTTTGTTTTTGCCAAGTGAATAACTAAAGAATTCTCTGTGAGGGGTTATTCAGTTCTGTACCTGGAATTTAGGATGAATGAGGAATGGTATCTCTTTCTCTGCTCTCGATATTCCAGGCTGCCTGCGAGGGCTGCCCAGAAGCGCCGGTGCTGGGTCTCTCGGCATGAGATAGCAGCGCGTCTCTCAGCGCGTCAGGAAGGCGGGGCTGCTGCCAGCGGGGTCTGCTTCTGCTCTTGGCTTCGGCAAGTATGGCTGCTCCGTCTTGTCACCACGCGTGTGTTTGCATAGGGCAAGATCGGCAATATTTATACCTTAAAGGTGCAGAGATTGACGTAAGGATGGACATAGATACGTCAATAAAGATGTCATACGACTTGCTCGTTAGCACATTCTTTACTAAAGTTCTCTGTGAAATCAAAACAATGGCCGCACGGATTTTCCAGGTTGTCATAGGTTTGATTTGTTATGAGAACGTCGTATGCCTTATCAGGGGCTGGAGGAATGTCGCTTGTCTAATTAGATCTCAAGCGTTATGACCTAATCAGATAACACGTTCCTGTGCCGTAGTGTGACTGCGTCAGATAACGGTATCTGCATCATGGGGGCTTTTCTTGCCTCATGGGCTGACTGTTAGTTAACTTGATAGTTAGTTTAACCAGAATAGGGTCAGGAATAGGGGGATCGATTCAGAACCTATAGGAATACATGACAGAACAAGATCACTGCAGACCAGCTCGTTACTTCCCTGAACAAGAACCCTCCCACCAGCACTACGAACCCCAGCCAAGCAGCAACCAACCTCACGAAATGGATCAGCGACTGCGCAGACGACCTCGCCCCGCTGAAGACCCCGCCGAGTAGACCCGGAAGCAAGAAAGCCCCATGGTTTAACGACGAACTCAAGAGCTCCAAGAAGAACTGCAGAGCACTCGAGAAAACCTGGCGCAGAGACCCAACACCGGACAACAAGACTGCCCTCAAGCTCGCCACCCGAAAACACCACCAGCTGATCCACGCCACCAAGAAAACCGCATTCAAGGAACGACTGGACAACAACGCACACAACAGCAAGGAACTCTTCAACATCGTGAAAGAGCTCTCCAACCCCAACGCCGGAAACAACGACATCACCCCTTCGCAAGACCTCTGCAACTCCCTCGCCTCCTACTTCCACAACAAGATCGCGGACATACACAACAGCTTCAGCACTCAACCGACGCACGCCACGACCGAACCACCGCCCCCCACCACCACCCTCTGCGCCTGGACCCCGATCAGCACCGAAGACACCATCCGCACGATGAACTCCATCCACTCCGGATCCCCAACAGACCCCTGCCCTCACCACGTCTTCAACAAGGCCGACGCTGTCATCGCACCCCACCTGCGGGACATCACCAACACCTCCTTCGACACCGCTACCTTCCCGGAGAGCTGGAAGCATGCCGAACTCAGCGCTCTACTCAAGAAACCATCAGCCGACCCCACCGACCTCAAGAACTACCGCCCCATCTCGTTGCTCCCGTTCCCGGCTAAAGTCATCGAGAAGACCGTCAACAAGCAACTGGCCGCCTTCCTCGAGACGAACGGCTCCCTCGACCTCTCGCAGTCTGGCTTCCGGGCCAACCACAGCACCGAGACCGCCTTGATCGCAGCTACAGATGACATCCGAGCCCTGCTTGACAACGGAGAAACAGCGGCCCTCATCCTCCTGGACCTCTCCGCGGCCTTCGACACTGTCTGCCACCGTACCCTAGTACAGCGCCTCAGCAACGTCGGAATCCAGGAGAAGGCACTGGAGTGGATCACCTCCTTCCTCGCCGGAAGGACACAGAGAGTCCGCCTCCCTTCGTTCAGATCGGAAGCCACCGAAGTCATCTGCGGCGTCCCTCAAGGCTCCTCGCTCAGTCCAACACTCTTCAACGTCTACATGAGCCCCCTCGCAGCCATCGCACGCCAGCACAACCTGAACATCATCACCTACGCCGACGACACCCAGCTGATCCTCTCCCTCACTAACGACCCCGCCACCGCCAGAGCCAACCTGCACGAAGGGATGACAGACGTAGCCAAATGGATGTCGAACAGCCGCCTGAAACTGAACTCAGACAAGACGGAAGTCCTCATCCTGGGATCCTCACCCTCCGCCTGGGACGACTCCTGGTGGCCCCCCGCCCTGGGCAGCGCACCCAAACCAACTGACCACGCACGCAACCTGGGCTTCATCCTGGACTCCTCCCTCTCCATGACCAGACAAGTCAACGCCGTCTCCTCGTCGTGCTTCAACATCCTGCGCATGCTACGCAAGATCTTCCGATGGATCCCCACCGAGACCAGGAAGACGGTCACCCAGGCCCTCGTCACCAGCCGTCTGGACTACGGCAACTCCCTCTACGCCGGAACCACCGCCAAACTCCAGAAAAGACTCCAGCGGATCCAGAACACCTCAGCACGACCCATCCTGGACATCCCCCGCCGCAGCCACATCTCCGGACACCTGAGAGACCTGCACTGGCTCCCGGTCAACAAGAGAATCACCTTCCGGCTCCTCACCCACGCACACAAAGCCCTACACAACCAAGGACCAGGATACCTCAACAGCCGCCTCAACTTCTACGCTCCCAAACGCCAGCTTCGGTCGACCAGCCACGCCCTCGCCGCCGTCCCCCGCATCCGAAGAGCCACCACTGGAGGAAGGTCCTTCTCCTACCTGGCCGCCAAGACTTGGAACTCCCTTCCGATCCACCTCCGCCTGACCCAGGACCACCTCGCCTTCAGGAAGCAGCTCAAGACCTGGCTGTTCGAGCAGTAGCGGATTCCCCCCCCCCCCAGCGCCTTGAGACCCTCCGGGTGAGTAGTGCGCTATACAAATGATCTGATTGATTGATTGATATACAAATTGGACTAAAGGATTCCACTGACCAGTTGGCTGAAATTTGGAGAACGTTTTGGCACTCATACTTTTCTCATCATTTCTTCGTGGAAAATGCCTTTGAAAAATGTAGTAACTGTCTCTCAAAAATCTGCCTTCAAGCCATTCAAGCATATTATTGTATGCACACGACTTAGCGATCCTTGATCAAAAAAGGGTGGGCAACAAAAACAACCCGACTTGATAATCTTGATTTGTGCAACTAACAAGTTAACAAACACACAGAATAGGAAGACTCTGGCGTTTGAGAGATCTTTATAGGTCAAAATTGGCTTACGGGCAGTGTACAACTGAAAAGGATAACAGAGGACATTGTGGAGTGACTTTAATCAAAACTTTTGTTTTCATATTTCTTTATTGGTTTTGCGTGTCAACATGTACACAAAAAATAAACATGACAGTGATACATCTTATTCTCCCTTTGAGCCAGGGAGATTCTACGAACTGCTTACCAAAACGTTATACTGGAGTCACTACAGGAAAGGGTTATCAAGTAATGTGGTAAGACCTAATGGGGAGGAAACCCTGCAAGAATTTGTGATATATGGAGGGCTTCTAGCTCTCCATTTATCTTAATACTGGAGTCACTGAAGGAAAGTGTTATCAAGTAATGTGGTAAGAGCTAAAGGGGTGGAAACCCTGCAAGAATTTGTGATATACAGAGGGCTTCTGTCTCTCCATTTTTACGGACAGAATTGTCCCAAATTTCTTAACTGGTTATCCTTCTAAAATGTTCAGATTTACAGTTACTTCTGATAAGTTTGAAGGTAAACTGATGAAGAGGCCTTAAGGGTTCCCACAATCTGCAACTGTTCAGGAACTGAGAGCACAGCTGAGCTTACAATTCCTTAATGCACCCACAGCCAAACCGTTTTATAAGTAGGTCATTGAAAGGTCTAAAAACAAACAGAGGAGCATGTTTAATGTGGAATGGGCTAGTACTTTTCAGAAATGGATATTCAATTTAATGGACCAGTATGATCTTAATGAACAAGTTACTTACCTTTGGTAATGCATTATCTGGTAGAGACATAGTCTAGCCGCAGATTCCTTCACTTTTGAATTCTCCCCAGGTGCCAGACTGGCTGCAGAATTTTTCAGCAGTACCTCTGCGTGCCAGGTGATAGAGTCATAGGGCTCGGAGATGATGTTGGCTCCGGTTTTGGCGTCAGTGTAGTAACAAGTCCCCTCCAGCGCGTGGACCTCAGTTTCTACTGTAAAACCTTCAGGGCCAGAACACGGACCCACTATAGAAACTGGTTGTGGAATGCCAAAAAAGATCAATGTGTCTTTTAAACAATAACTAGATAACAGAAACGAATGGTATGGCAATACCAATTCAAGTTCCATAAGGTAAGACCAAAAGGTCAGTTGAATCACACAACTACATGTAAGAACGATCACTGGTGTATAAAACCAGTGCTGACAAAGGGTAAAACCCTTACATCAAGACAAGGTCATTAAGGAAAGATCAGGTGGTTTGACGCAGCGCATTGCTACGTAGAACACCGACCACCGGAGTATAAACCAGGGTTGTAAAAGGAAATACTGCTTACAAAACAAACTGTTTGCAGAGTGGGGATGATGGGGGGGGGGCGTTAAGGGCGCTGCTGCTAGACTATGTCTCTATAAGATAATGTGTTACCGAAGGTAAGTAACTTGTTCATCTGATAGAGACATCTAGCCACAGATTCCTTAACTTTTCAATGAAATACCATAGCCATTCCTACCCGGAAGACAGTTCGCAAACTAATCCTACAAAAGTTCTCAGAGAGAACCAGCCGATCTAAATTAACAATAGACCAGACGTACGTAGAAATTAGGTGAAAAAGAGCATGAGCTCCTTATAAAACCTGTAGCAAGGACCACAGGGAATGTAAATAAAAATAACCCTACAGGCGCCAAAATATGGAGTGAATATTTGTGCACTACAACTCCCAGAAGTCATGAATTTGCCAAATTAAGTGGCGTGACATTATCGTATTTATGGGAGTTGCTGCACGCCACAGCACTAACTTACCACAAGCTTTTGAGAAAGGGGAAACCTGAAAAGTGTCAGGCTATTGGGAACCTGCTTTACTGTACCGGCATTCATCGCACAAATGTAGCTGAAATAAAAGGGTTGGTAACCTGTTGCTTGTCTCGAGTGCGTCTCATGTGAGGTACCATGTGTATGTATGTATGTATGTGTGTGTGTGTGTGTATACATATATATATATATATATATATATATATATACATACACATATATATATACACATATACATATATATATATATATACACATATACATATATATATACACATATACATATATATATATATACACATACATATATATATATATACACATATACATATATATATATACACATATATACATATATATATATACACATATATATATACACATATATATACACATATATATATATACACATATACATATACACATATACATATACACATATACATATACACATATACATATACACATATACATATACACATATACATATACATACATATACATATATACATATACATATATACATATACATACATATATATACACATATACACACATATTCCAGCACTTTTCAACTTCGTTTAGATTGAAAGATGGTGAGCACACAGGTATCCGATTTCAAAATTCTTTATTACAAACCCCTCACCCCCGACAGACGCGTTTCGCTTTGCAGCTTCGTCAGTGTCACACACATATATACATATACACATATACATACACATATATACACATATACATACACATATATACACATATACATACACACATACATACATATACATACACACATACATACATATATATATATATACACATACATACATACACATACATATATATATATATATACACACATACATACATATATACACATACATACATACACATGCATACATACACATGCATATATATACACACACACATATATACACATATATACACATATATACACATACACACACTGCGATTCACAGAATTTGCGAGTCTGGTCTTGT